>NC_082392.1:14931088-14936088 GCF_031168955.1 Gadus macrocephalus | reverse complement strand
GTCGAAGGCTTGGGGTAATATTTCATGTCAGGAATTAAGGAAGCCTACCTACTCCTCCCTACAGTTGGAATGGCCGCCACATCCATCATTGACTCTGTTGGTTTACACGTGTTTACCTCTTTCTCTTAGGTAACCTGTATCCTCAACTGTCCTTTAGCACGGGCTTGGTCTGGTTAATACACCACGCCAGAGAGCGCCATGCGCCTGACAACTTTTGTACCTTTAGCTCCTTTCAAATGCACTGGTTGGCTGGTTTCTGATATGCAAAATGCATGTCTGAGTCGGTACTAAACAAGCGAAACGGGATAAAGCATCTTCGCTCGACATAAGTTCAAATTATGAAATTGAAATTCAAGATGATTTGTTTTTTCCTTATTATTATTAATATGAATTTATTTATTTATTTTTTATTGCCTCCTTTATTTGGTGAAGGTCATGCTTTTTGAACACAAATTTCAATAAATAAATGAATGCATTCCACTTATGACTCGCGGTGGCTCTAAAATGTAATGAGTAAGTGGAGATAAATAAACGGAGACAACAGCGCTGCACACCTCTCCTCTGTTGTGCCGGGTCTCCACTCACTTAACACATAGCAGACGTTCACATGAATATGAATGCCTTATGTAGCTTCTATCCAACTTTAAACCACTTAACCGGCATTAGCTCTAAGGACTCACGGTCCGGCCAGTGCACTACCACACACACACACACACACACACACACACACACACACACACACACACACACACACACACACACACACACACACACACACACAGACACATTGTGGGGGACTTCGTCATCTTAAGTGAGATATCCACACATATTCTTACAGTGCACATGCCTATGGCTCTGTGGTTATGAATTATTCAAAGCCTTGGTCCACACTTGCAAGCCAGGGAATTGTGTTCACTAGTAAACAGATTTTCTGCTCACCCACATCGAAATCTAAAGTGTGGGACATTCTAAGTACCATATAATTACATAGCAACCCCTCCCGTCGTCTCTAAGTCTCTTAGAAAACCAGGTTTTCCTGGAGATTGAGCGTTGTTGTTCTGAGCAAGACCTCAGTGTTCTCTCAATGCTGTCTTAATTGTTTTGCGTACGGGTGAAAAACACAAAAAGGGTATATTAAATATGGATTTATTTTAAATCTATATTTTATAATATCGTACAGTATTACATTTTGGATAGAAAATAACTTTTGTAGCAGAATATTTGTGTAGAAACTGAATATTTGTGTAAAAACTGAATACTTGTGCTGCAAGCTATTCATTTGGTAAACTGTAATAGATCACAGGCCTTCAATTTCCCTCTCTGTATAATCTCTTTAAGTCTTCATTGGTGATTGTGATTTGGAATAGGAAAGTATGAATATTGCATGTATCCTATTATGAAAAAAATGAACATTTACGAATCCATTGCAATACCCCAGACCCTTTCTTGACTAATGGCCGTTCTACATTAGAGCACAGAATACCGCACCATGAAATCCTTGAGAAAAAAAAGACATTCACTTGCAATAACTGACTAAGTCCTCCCCCCACACCCCAACCTCATCTCCTTCATATATTCTTTGTGGATTTGTCCTGACCTTGGACTAGTGTCAGTGGTATCTTCCAGAGCAGATCTGTGCTCTGTGACATATGTCATGTGGAGGAGGAGGAAGCAGAGTAGACGAGAGAGAGAGAGAGAGAGAGAGAGAGAGAGAGAGAGAGAGAGAGAGAGAGAGAGAGAGAGAGAGAGAGGGGGGAGTGATCTTGGTCTGCAGCCCAGTCTGAGTAGGAGCCCGGCCCCTGGTGTCAAAGGATGGGCATGTTTGGCCAACCCTTCCACCAAGCCCAGCGTGAGCCCAACTATAGGTGACGTCAGACACACATACATACATACACACACACACACACACACACACACACACACACACACACACACACACACACACACACACACACACACATGCATCACACACACATAGACACATACACACATACATACATACACACACACGCCACAAACACACACACATACGCATCACACACACATACACACACACAGGCCACAAAGAAAAACACACACAGATATATACACACCATACGTAAAGGAGAGGAAGAGAGAGGAAGGGAGGGCGGAAAGGAGAGAGGTGTCAACGACTGGGATTCTCCCTTGCCAAGCAGCGGTTGTTGCAAAGAGCCCATCCCACACACACACTTCTCTCTGCTTTGTAGGCCAGTGTCCACAGTTACCACAGTGTTTGTTTTCAGTGGTGGGAGAGTGGACTGACTGACTCTCACATGAATGAAGTTAACCGGGACATAGACCTGCAGTACTGGGCTCTCCCATGGGAGGTGTACTGGATGGGAACAGTCAGCCAGACAGATCTTATTAAAGCAGCAGTGGTATGATTTGATATCGAGTCACCGTGGCCCTGACATTGAGATCAAAATAGCTGCAACTGCCCAAGCGATGGCCATCTCACAGTCAGAGATGGATTATGTTAAAAGGTGGACTGCCATCACCTTGCCGTACATAAATAAGGAAAAGCATCTGAAGGCATGTTCCTTCTATCATCAAAAAAACTCCATCTAAGTTTTGATATTAGGTCATTTGAAAACTGGAAAGAGCCTGTTATACAGTATTACAGTATTCCCAGCAAGGCTGCGCCAGCAAAATAAAGTGAATCACCAAGTTTTAATTTTCTTTTTCGTCCCCTGTCCCCCTCCATGAGTCAAAGGCATTGTCTCCTACGTGGAGCGGCTAGAGACGAATGCCCCAAAGACCGACGACATTCAAGAACGTCCGTCTAAACAGTTTGTTCACAGGCTAAGGTTTTCAGCTTTGTCATCACGCTTGAAGAATTCCCCTTTTAATGTACTGTAATGTGCCATTCAGGGGGGACGCGTTTAATTGAGTTTTACACAAACCAGTGGGGAGTAGAGCTGGAAGCTAGGTGATGTTGAGGTTTTTAATCTCTCGCTCCGGAGAGGCTTGTTGACGGAGGGGTTTGCTTTTCTTTGTGGGGGGAGAAAAAAGAGGAAGCCTAAGAAATGATACATCCGTGGATAAAACCAATTGGCAGCCCTCAAAGGGACGGGAGGGTGATAAGGCAAATCCAGCACTTGTAGGGAAATAAAAGAATCCAACTGTTCATTAAAAGGGGAAACAAAACAGGCGATTGAGAAGGAGAGCGTTCAGCGGAGGAGTGAAACAGACAAACAGAAGCCAGAGATATCAGAGGGAAGGATTGGAAAATAATCAAGGATTTGTGAGGAGAATTAATAAGGACGATAGGCGCAAATAAGCATTTTTTTTCTCGCTCTCTTCCTCTCCAGAAAAATTAGGAGGGATGGACGACAATTATCAAGCGGGGGAAATGGCATAAGCTACATAGACTCCTAATTATAAAGGATAACCTCGATATGAAGGTTGCTTGCTTTCTGTTTTGCAGCCTTTGACTTTGACTATGCCACTATCCTTTCTGTTCCAAGTAAATGAAGAGCGTGAGACTGCTGTGATATCTTCCTTCCATCGTTTCCTTTTTGTCATGTTTCACACATGGATGATCAAATTTTTCCCCTAGTAAACCTCTGTGTAATTGTAATTATTTCATAAGCCCTTGATGATGCGAAAATACATGTACAACGTTCCATATGGTGGCTCATGAATCAAGTGTATTAAAGGATACATTATAAATACTTGCTTTCAAAACATAATTTGGTTCTCGTTAGACTTCAATTGCAGAGTTGGGATTTTGGACAAAATAGTCCAAAATATTCTAGAAGCATCTGTGACCCATTTATAATGATGTCGCAAACACTGATGGAACTAGGGAGTTTGGTAGAAGTCGCTTTCTGTCTTTTTTGCATAGACTTTAAAATTCCAAACATAATATTGAAAACTGGAGGCTATTTTTGTTCATTTGGAATTTTGGCTTCAAATTTTCCCTAACCTATTTGGCAAACGAGTTTTGGGGGTTATTCATCTGTGTCTTCAAGGTGCACATTTTTGATCAATTTAATCCATTCGTGAAACTAACGTAGCAGAGACGGAATTGATCATATGTAAATGAGAACGTAACATTTTGTATCAACAGTGATTCTTAAAAATAAGCTCTCTACTTCTTCTGGTTCATTGTGTTGCTTTGCTTGTAAAATAACACCAAAAAAGGTTGATTGCTTTTTCTTGGTCTATTTTGAACATTAAAAGCACTGAGACTGGAGGCCGTTTGGATCCGATTATGGAATGAAACCTTCCCGGTCATTAAATCTGCCACAGAAATTGGAAGCTACATCCAAAATGACACCAGCTCCGTCCAAAATGACACCAGCTACATCCAATGCCACATTAGCTACATCCACAGCAACATGACTTACAGCCAAAAGCCATGTTCTTACCGGCCGTGGAGTACGGCCACCAAGTGGTGTAGATGCACCTAGCTGCATGGGTCTGGTTTGTTTCTGACAGTTGTTCACCTCTTGGAGGTTAGTCAAGCTTATCGGCCGGCCCAGAGCTCAGTAATGAGCTATGGACTGGGAAATTTAAGGTGATGCAAACAAGGGAGCTAATGAAAGAGCAGCGAGAAGAGGTTGAAAGGGTGAGACATAGGCAGGGAGAAAACGGGCAATAAAATAATCATCACGTGTGTGATCGGCCACTAGGACGTTCCATTGGTGTTTTGGATGAAAGCAAGCAATTCATCAACATATCAATAAAAATAAGGAGCAGATTATTGTTGTGTTTGCCTAGCCAAGAGTCCACGTCGTAAATAATGAGAATGCTGGCGCTGCCGGTATTAATTATAATTAGAAGGCCGATAATGTAGTGTGCTCTTTTATTACGGGAGCTGAATCAATTTTACAGTCTTATTCAGTCACACAAGGTCAGGCAAAGTTGCTGGGATGCCAGATAAAAAATGCCCCTATAGTGGCAAAAGGAAAACAACGGGCCAAAGAAACCTGGCGTGGTACTAAACAGGCTCATAGCATCTGCACGGTATCTGC
>NC_082392.1:14873277-14930988 GCF_031168955.1 Gadus macrocephalus | reverse complement strand
CCTCTCTCGCCCGTGTTCACCGGGGCCCTGCTGGCCCTCATACTCACCGTCCCGACACTCTTCAGACCAATCAACAACCAGGGAGATGGGGCTGGCCGGGCCTGCTGCACCAGCCGCTCCCCTCCACCACACACACACACACACACACACACACACACACACACACACACACACACACACACACACACATATAAAGACAAACACATCCACTGTCACACTGACACACCCACACACACACACACACACACCTACACACACACACACACACACACACACACACACACACACACACACACACACACACACACACACATACATAAACCACACACATTCACCGTCACACTGACACCACACACAGACTTATGCTCGCACAGTGTCACGCCAACACACATACCAGAAATACACACACACACAAACACACACACAAACAAAGAACGTTGTCACCCCCGCAAATCCTTCCATGCCATGAGGTAGAAACAACAGACAGAAGAAATAATAGACAGACAGACAGACAGGCAGACAGACAGACAGGAGAGTCAGAGGGGACAAAAACCGAAAGAGGAGACACACGCACACTGCAGAGACAGGCCGAGCGACATGCAGCCATTTGACTTCAGTGTAGTTTGGAAAGCATATTGTCTAATGTTGCCATCTGTCCACGGGATATGGAAGCGGCGAGCTCATTTGCCGTCTGCCTGCTTTACTGCGGCGGTACGGAGCCCGTTCTTGGAGCAGGATGCAGGGCCGGCTGCAGGGCGGCTGGAGCTGAGAGGCGTGGCGATATAGGCACCGGGCCAGACACTCCATCATGGGTTACTGTCTGACAAACAGGGACCCGCACCAGATATCCCCAAAATGACTTCTCTTGGATCCGCCCTGTTAACAGTTGTCCCATGCAGATAGCTGTGTGCAAATGAAAGACAGTCAAACAATGATGATGACGAATTGTGTTTTTTTTCCTATGAATTTCAATTTTTTGGTTGGGGGGTAGATTAATGAGTGAAAGAGTTTGCTAAGTGATTTTGCTAAACGTCTCACTCACTTAGAAAGTTGTGTGGTAGAGGAGAGACCTCATATTACGGTGCCACTATTCATTTGGTCAAGCATTTGATGAGTTGACCACGTAGATACAGACACACAAACACTGCTCGCTCACTCGACAGCATAATATATACAGGCACACACTCTTCTCTCACACACACACACACACACACACACACACACACACACACACACACACACACACACAAACGCACACACACTCTTTCTCTCAATCCTTCGCTCTCACACACACACACACAAACACACACACACAAACACACACACACACACACACACACACACACACACACACACACACACACACAAACACAGTCGGGCATGGCTGTCACACATTGGGATCACGTGTGGTTCAGCTGCTCCTTGGCTCAAACATTAATACAGAGCAGATTGGTGGAGATCTCCAGCCCTTGTTGTTTGATCTTTCCTCCTCTTGCCACATTTCCTGGCGTGGCGCCCCCCTCGCTGCCACACTGCGTGGTGCAGCCGGGACTGGCCTGGCCTCAGCCAGCCTGCCAGGTTGGTTCTCTGTCTTCTTCCCCGTCCAACTTATTCCCTCATGCCCGCTCATGGATTCGGTTCTTGCAAATTACAAGAGCGCGTCGCCCCCCCCCCCCCCCCCCTCCCCCGGTGACAGCCTGCGTGCGAGGGGGCCTTCTCGCGACTCGCTTATACTTCTCCTTCTTCTTATTTTGCATACAGAAGTGTTGCCGTCTCGGTTTATCATGTATCAGTTGGTTATGTTCCCCGATCGGGGATTGCCAATCTGGTAGCGTACTCGTGTTAAATATAGACACAATTCTTATTTCTGATTTTAGCAGAACAAACGTCTTTACCAGGCTTGGCTTGGGTATGTTTTTTTCATGTTACTTGTACGCTATCAAATATTGGAATAACATTAAGTCATAAAACCGTTCCCAGACCAAAGATACCAGCCTCACCTAGAAGAACATAAGACCTTTACTAAGCCAGCAAAAGCCATTGACTCTACTTGAACAAACACTGTATGTCCTTATCTAGTCCCATCCAGTTCCATGTTCTATTTGCTCACCGCTGTCAATTGGCCTGTAATGCCCCAATTCCAATAGAGAAATTGTTTAAAGTGCCACAATCAAATGTATGTATTAAAAGCAAACACATCTGGGAGGTAAGGACAGAATCAGGGGCTGCTGTTTAATCTCAGCTATTTGTTCAATGAATAATGTCAGGGAAATGCCACACAGTAGCTTCCTTTCTCTGCACCATTCCTCCTGGGGTTAAGATCAGTGTTGGGGGGTCGGGGACTGAGCCTAATTGGTAATAACACTGCCTCATAATGACGGCAACCATTCGCATGTCTATCTGCCTTTTTCTCACAACAATCTGCCATCCCTTTTGGAATTGGCATCAGATCTCGCGCTTATCTCCCTTCTTTCCCCTCTTACTGTTTAACCACTTCATTTGCAACTAATGGAATGCATGCGATCGCTATCCGTCTAATTTATTCCAAGTTTTCAGATGAAGGCATAGATAAGGTGTGAGAGACAATGCGGTTAGAAAAGCCAGTGTGATGCTTCCATTTAATGAGAGCCGTCGCTTGGTTTGCTCTCTTGGGGGTTAAAAGCAGAACCCACACAATTGAGATGGAGCGGAGGCAAGTGTCGAGCAATTCCAAGAAATGCAACAGGGTTTTTAAAGTAAAAACAAGTATAAAAAGCGAATATGGCACTTGATGGATATTTAATGGATGTATATTTGATCGCCAGAGACCTGGAATAGAGAAAGTGTGTAGAGATGAAGGTTAGCCTAGAGCCAACTGGGTAGGCGTTGATTCCACATGGATATGGTTTAGTTTATTGAAGTAATTTTTTTCTTGGACAGGTAATAAGGGGGCCGCATCAAATAAACAACGTTGTAGAGATCGATAGGCAGACATACGATCAAAGGACCTACTGATCGAACACCAAATGCACTTGATAATATTGTAATAAAAGGGCCCAGCCTGATGTTTAAATGCCCTCTAACTAAGAAGTGGCTTCTAGGTATAAACGATCTATGAGGATGAGTATATGTGGATTGGTTTGCGATGTATTTATGTGAGAACTAATCTCATTACCATTGAATAAAAATTGAATTGCAAACACACACCTCCATTTTTGTTTTGTTATAGACGCATTCGTATTCCCAGACTGGTCTAGAGCCACCCAGCCATTATCTCAGCCGTACACTTCTGCTCAGAGGAATGGGAAACAGCACTCAGCATTTAAGGAAAGTGAAACCATGGAGTGTGCTTTTCCCTGGGCCAATGCCAGTCCTCTCCAGCGCCGCGTCTCAGGCCTTCCGGGCAGCATATGGAGGCCCCTCCAACTTAGCGACGCAACTTCCCCAACTGCTGTCGGTACATTGGTTGTGTCTGGCTAACCGCGGCCCCTCAGAGAGCTCATTAGAGGCCCCTGAGTGTAAACCTTGCTTGGGAGTAGCCGTGGGCCTGCCCCCCCCACCGGCCCCCAGCCCAGGCTGGATCTGAGCTGCCTGGGAGATAACAAACAGACATTAGCATATATTGACGACACCACGATGTCTGGCAGCTGTTTTTACTTCTTTTCGGGAAGGCACACATCCGCATTGTCTGCATGCCTTTACAGAAATGCACGATTGTTTCAAGCGGTTTTGCATATAACTGAGACGTCTAGGTATTTAACATGTAGAGCTGTCGCACGCACCCGCAGACAATGAAGACCATTTGAATGTTTTGTGATTATTCCCATAATAATCTTTATTATTATCATTGTTATTATTTTTATTGCTAAATGGTGCAGTATCCCTACTATTAGCTCTGACTAATTAAGCTGTATCCTTCTTCTTTCATACCTGGCAGACACTGCATTACTGCACTGTTACCCAGTGACAATTTCAATTAATGAATACTTCTAAACCCGGCATGCAACTGGGATGCCTCCACAAGTTCTAGCGCAACCGCACTTGTCATGCGCTGTGAGCTAACACAATTACACAGGCCCCAGTCGTAATTGCGATATAGCAGGCAGCCCCTTCATCCGATCGGTACAAATAGAATTAGCTTGACAGAGGGAACGCGCGGGTCTTTGGGGACAATGAGGGAACGAGGGGAGGGGGAGACGGGCGTGCAAGGGGGAGCAACACAGCCTTTTACACAACTGTAAATCATGCTTCACTTTAAGAGGTGGAAAATAAATAATGTCTGAAAGTGCAACGATTTTTGTGATTTAGTGGGGGTGTGGGGGAGGGCTTTTAAGAAGTGTATTACCACAGGTGACAGCCGCTGGCCGATAGGCAGGCTGTGTTAAGAGGGACGGATAAGAGGCTATGACATTATGTCTGCAGGGTTAGGGTGTCAGAGTCAAAGCGCGAGCCGCTATTACTGGATCAATATTTCTCAGTTTTGCACTTATCTCTGACCCGATGGTTAGCAGCAGAACTAAATGCCACTACTGACAGAGAGTGTGAGAGAGCGAGCAAGAGGGAGAGAGAGAGAGAGAGCGAGAGAGAGAGAGAGAGAGAGAGAGGGATGGCAAGAGAGGGGGAGGGAGAGGGGAGAGAGAGGGAGGGCAAGAAACAGGGAGGGAGGGAGAAGGAGGGAGAGAGAGAGGGCGAGGGAGAGAGTGGAGGGAGAGATTGAGGGAGGTCGAGAGAGACGGAGACAGAGAGAGAGGGAGACAGAGAGAAAGAGGGAGCCAGAGAGAGAGATAGGGAGAGAGGAAGAGAGAGAGAGAGAGAGAGAGAGAGAGAGAGAGAGAGAGAGAGAGAGAGAGAGAGAGAGAGAGAGAGAGAGAGAGATAGGGAGAGAGAGAGATAGGGAGAGAGAGACAGAGAGATAGGGAGAGACAGAGAAGGAGAGAAATAGAACGGGAGAAAGAGAACAAGAGAGAGACTGGATACCTCATGTTCCTGGTCGTAAGGGGAGTGGGGACGATGTAGGAGGAAATGTTACTTGTTTTAGTTGATTTTTCAATGATCATGTATTCTCTGAAATAGATTTATCTCAGCTAAGGGGAGACGAAGGCTTGGCATATCTGGCACTCTACAGTATGAATTTCAGTATTTATTTTCTGAAATATGAAATCGTAAACATTTTTATTATATTTTGATTTGATTTGATACCTAAGGTATTTTGATGTCGTGTGGCAAACGAATCTGGGCCAAATACCGGCACATTGTCATCGTGTTTCCGTTTTATTTCTTTCAGCTGTATTTATAATGTTAGTGTGTAAAGCTGATGAATGTTGCAATCCCAGATCCTTGTTTGTCTGGAAGAACAGAAGCACACACGTGTCGTATCCGACTCGACTGCGCGAGGAAAACCCAAGATTGTCGCAGGCAGAAAAGGAGGACGCGCACGGGTTCAGCCGTGGAATGTTTGCCTACTTTCAAGGCTTTCATTAAACTTCTGAAGCTTGAGCTAATCCTCGCTGTACACAGAACAAAAAAAAAACCCGGAGCATTCAACTATTTAAAAAAGACAAGAGAGGAGGGGTTGTTGGGGGGGGGGCGAAGGGAAAGAAAAAAACAGAGAGAGAGAGAGTGAGAACGAAGGGGGAGAGGGAGACGGAGACAGAGTTGGGGGGGGGGGGGGGTCGATGTGTGTGTGTGTGTTATGTGTTTGGGGGGGTGGGACTGGCCTGATCGCTACATATTCATATTCCTATGGAGGCGTTATCACTTAAAAGGCTTTCTAATTACAACAACAAGACAAAAACTCCTTGGATTCCTTCCAGACCCGCTAAATGATAAAATAAGCTTGCTCTCTCTCTCTCCCTCTCTTCTTCTTAATCTCCGCAAAGCACCTTGGCGCCTCATCTCCCAAATACAGGCGAATGAATGTGAAAATGCCATTTAGAGATGCAGGTGTGACATTTGATAAGAAACTTCTGGATTAAATATGTTCTGCTAATGAGGAACCCAGCTAGCCCATCAGGGCAAACTATTGGTGGGATTGTGTGCGTGCTGATAACATTCCACGCGCAAACATCCCAATTCATTATTAATAAACAGCCGCAGTCTCTCTATCACACACAAAGTCTGGGTCCTTCAGTGGAGAGAGAGAGGGCTGTAGCGTCTCATTAAGGAGACTAAGGAGAAGAAGAAAACCAGAGGAGGGTACAGACGGTGTCTGTGTGTGTGTGTGTGTGTGTGTGTGTCTGTGAGAAGATGGGGGTATCAGTGGTTTTCATATTTAGCTGTATGCAGAAGTTGTCGCTTTTTTTAGGGCAGGGAGAGAGAAACACAGAGCAACCATTTTGGAAAGTATGGTAATGGTGCATCGAGTGCCAGAACAATGGAGTTCAAAGTTTCAGGGGAATCTGGTGATGAATGTAATTCTCTGGCAAAAAAGCTAATGCCGAATAGTGGACTAAGCCAGTGGTGCAGCAGACTGGGAAGTCCCCTGCCCCGACTTGACATTTATAACGATTTGCAGAAGATTAAAGCCGCATTACTGCTGTAGTCCGTAATGTGGCTCTGTAATGAGGTGCGAGTGCATTGCATCGTGAGCTGCAAGTTAGCTTCTGTTTCACACTTTGGTCCAGGAGGGGAGATGAGAGGGAGGAAATGTGAGGTGGTGGTGGTGGTGGTGGGCTGGGTAGTGGTGGAAGTAGGACCAGGGCTGTGAAGTTGACTAGCGCATAGTGGTCAACTCTGATGGCCATCAAGAGAAAGGTTGTGAGCCTGTGGGTGGAACGAGAGAGAGAGAGAGAGAGAGAGCGAGAGAGAGAGAGAGCGGGCGAGAGAGGGACTGTGGAGCAATGGCTGGGAGAAGTGAAGGCTGCCAGTGCTGAAGACTTGTCACTCTAAACCAGCTTAGTTCAGCCAGCCAGCAAAGTGCCTGCAACTGACAGCCGGCGCCGTGCTACTCGGACCGGTAGCTGGAGGTCTGCCGCGCTCACCGCCTGGAAATATTCTAT
The DNA here is from genome assembly GCF_031168955.1 of Gadus macrocephalus. NCBI lineage: Eukaryota > Metazoa > Chordata > Actinopteri > Gadiformes > Gadidae > Gadus > Gadus macrocephalus. The sequence goes on along the minus strand of NC_082392.1, from coordinate 14,924,011 downwards.
ATTCAAATAGAAAATTAGAAAGTTGAATGTGTTATTTCAAGCGCAGAATTTGGCAGTGCAGAGATTCCCTGTTTTCCATTTTTTTGAAATGCATATTCCATTTTTTTTTTTGCATAACTTAAAAAAAAATCAGGCCTTCGTTCTACCGTTTCGGTTTTATCTTACGTTATCAAAAGGACAACCGGTCAAAGCGGCTCTGACGGGTTCCCCGCCAGCACACTGCCAAATGAGAACAAAAATAGCAAACACGCTACTGGCAGACACAAATAAATAAATACAAAAAAAACAACACAGGTCATTTTTGCGCTAGAATGTGCAAATCAAGGTTGCTGGTGTCGTCCTTCAGCGAGGCGTTCTTTATGATGTTAATTAGTTGTTAGCGTAAGTCCACCGTGAGGAGTTCACAGACCTGCCGCTAAATGGGAGTCAACGCCATGGCACGCTTTCAAGAGCTCCCCGACAGGACGGACGGTGATAACACACAGGTGATGGGGGAGGGGGGGGGGGGGGGGGGGGGGGGGGGGTTGGCCGATGGCAGCGGATGTTGACAAAGACAATTGAAAAAAACGGTGAAGAGGACGAGTGAAACTTCCACCAAGGCGCCGCAGACGCAGGCCAGGTGGCGTATATTTTTCTTTTGCTTACATGAAAGCGACACAAAGGAGAAATACGGCGCCGTAAATTGTGGGTGCTTGTTTACTTCCTGTGAATGGTGCGGGTTATAGCCCCGAGGCATTGCATCACAGGTACCTGGAGTTTATGGCTTATTTGCCTGAGAGAGAGCAGTATTTACGACGTAGGAATTGATGTCGCACTGTATGTATATACATACCATCTGTGTGTGGTCGCGTGGTCTGGGAATGCGGCAGGGAAGGAGAACCTAAGGGAGGGTTTTGATGTGTGATGAATGACTTTCTATCATTTCGGATAAAGAGACAGGGTCAGAATCATGATCCGCACTGGAGCTTTAACAGGAAGCGGGCGACACCCAAGGTTGAATCAGACTTTGTAACGTTTTTCCGTCCTTTCTTTCTTTTTTCTTTCCATTCCTCCACCCTGAGTAACATCAAACATCATTTTTTTAATGGAAGCCCCGTCTCTTGAGTCCCTGCGACAGCTAATCTTAACCCCTCGCGGTAACGTCTCTCTCCTCGTCTCTCCACGCTCCAGACGTATGTGCTGTGCTCTGCTACTTGTGTCCTGTTAGTCAGATTTAGACTGCAAACACAACATAAAGGGAGATAACCTAGCTTTGGGGGGGAGACAGGGAGAGGGAGAGAGAGAGAGATACTTGACTCCCAACATTATTTTAAAGACCAGTACTGAGCAGCCTGGGAGTGATTATCTGCTGTTGATCCCTTTCCCCACACACACAAGTCATTCATCCCGCACACCCACAAGAAACACAAAACACACTTACACCCACACAAACACACACACGCACACACACACACACACACACACACACAAGACACACATACAACCACCCATATGCAAAGGCAGACGCCCTAATCATGTCGACACTGTGTGTCAGTGCCACGGATGAGCATGGCCTAGAGATGAGGATGGCTGTGTAAACATAGCCGAACAGCAGGGGCCCTATCCCCCTATTCCCACCCCACCTTCCTATTCTCCACCTCCCCCTCCACCCTCATTCCCCACTTTTCTGAAAACGGGAAGATTTAGGGATTTCCGTGGGTCCCAACTTTGCCGCTTCGGCTTATGTCTTTTTGTTTATTTCATTATTTGGTTTTGCATGTTTTGTGCTCTGCCTAGCGGATATTGTTGTGAGCTTGTGAAGGGCCGACCGCACATTATACGCTGTGTGTCTTTTGTCACCAGCGATACAAATTTGGAGCTCCTTTGTTACCCGTTGTTTTTTTCTTTTTTTACTCCCTCTACTCCCTGGGATTTAACGCTGAAACGTCAAGTCCCGGACACATAACGCTGCTTACATACTTACTGATTGACCTTTGCTGTTGACCTCCAATGCGGAGATAAACCAGCAAAATATTTACGAGGAACGGACACCAATTTTTGTTCGACCTCTCCATTGTAATATGTTTTGCTCGTGTTTATTCTTTTTGATTCCCGCCTCTGCCGATTATGAACTATCATGACAGGACTAGTAAATCCAGCCTGCGTGGACCCTCTGCGTTCCATAAACAAGCCAATGCCATTGGCTGCCTGGGTTGGAATGTGTATTAACAACAGTTGACTGTGCTCTCTTCGCCCCGTCAGGATCCCATTATGTGGGGTGGCCCCGCCCCATGTTTGGATACAGCAGTCATTTAAAGACCCGTCTTAATTGACTTTTTTATTTTTTTCTCACCCCGCATGTCTGACGGTGCTTGTGCATCGCCCTGCAATAAGTGCCTGGTTCCTTCATCGGGCCACACACAATGTTCCGAGTTCAATTTTACCATTCATAATGAATGCAGCCTCGCCATTCAAATGCATCCATAAGCACACAGCAGATAAGAATTTAATTAAATGTAGATTAAAACCAAACAGGAAAACACACTGGCTGATAATTCTTTTTCTTTTTTTTCTCTCTCTTTATCACGTCCCCCTGGTCATATATTTTTTTTTCCTCGTTCCCACTTTTGACTTGTTCTTCCTTGGGCTACGTCTTTTCAGCTCGCCAAAAGTGGCGAAACACCTCACACAGCTCACCGTGGCGCCGTGAGATTGTGTAAAATGCAAAACGAGGGGCGGTCACACGATTAATCAGAATCCTGGTGCCGGGCGAGGATGGAGGAGGGTGGAGGAAATGGGGAAGGGGGTAGGGAGGGGCCGGGGAGTGGAGAGGAGGCACTGCAGAGGTGGAGGAAAAAGGAATTAGTTGCTTCATCCCCCAAATTTGCATCATATTCCAAAGGACAAACCCCGCCACTGTAGGCAAAGGGGGTGGGGGGTAGAAAAAAATACGTATCTCCCTCCGCAGGAACAATTAAATATATTCTACAATGTGAAGAAATGTCACCTTCAATATAAATCGTCCATACTGGCTGAACATGGTGTTGGAGGGTGTGCCTGGGATGCGTGTTGAAAATAGAGGAAGTGTGCTTCTGATGGGGACTACAGCCCTGACATGGTACTCACCATGCTGAAGAGAGAACACAGAGTAAACCCTGCGTCTCACCCCGGGCTGCAGCAGAGAGCGGGACTCCAGGGGGACCGTGGGCTGAGCAGTACGACCGCTGCTCTTGTCTGAGGTTTCCAACCATTAAAATAATCAGAGAGCACACGCCCAGTGTACAAGACATTTATTTTACTGCTGTTCTTTTTGGTATTTTATTTGTACATTTTCTGGACTCGTGATTTAGAGCATTCTTTATAACCATCTCAACAATGACGTTTAATAGCTGGGGGTCTGAAATGCTGGCAAGCGTCATGCTGTTATTTTCCGATGGCGTTCTATTTATTTTTTTCTCCTTCAGTAGAAGTGCATTAATCCACTACCATCTGGTGGGCTTATCATGTAGCATATTTCACTTGGATCCAGCTTTCTTAAGAGTTTCTGACAGCTGTTGGCTTCCAGAGCTATACCTGAACGTGCCTCACGCACTCACACCCTCACACACTCACGCACGCGCTGTGTTTCAAAGGCAACATCGCGCTTCCCTGCCACCACAAGGCCTTTCCCAAAAGGATCTGAAGTGAATCTCAGGCCGCACCTTTAAGATCCCTTTCCGATCGACACGCTGGTAGATACACTTGCTGCACCTTCAGTAGGCGCCGAATCCGAAGTCTGTGTTATCCAGCGGGGGCAGAAACAGCCGTGTCACGGCGGCCATCACGGACGTACTAATGACACGCCGCCTCCTTCATCGCCCGGCGCTCCGGCAGGGGCCAGCGTCGCCATGGCAGCGGATTCGCCGCGCCCACAACACTGTGACACGACCGTGCCCCCGACTCGTCTTGCCATGCCAGCGCCCGCCTCCACCCCCCCCCCCACCCCCCCCCCCCGTACACGGCAACCACTTCCACCGGCACGCCACTGGTGCATCTCAGTTCCACTCTATTACCTTCACGCAGGCCATTGGCCCTTTCTGCGGGGGAAAGAGCAATTTCCTGTCGCAGTCTGTTTGATCAAGTGCTAAACCCTTCGTGATCAATAGAGAGACAGATGTCGGCTCCAGATGGCCGCTCGGTGGTACCTGGGGCTCCGCCGGCCGCAGGGGCTGTGCCGGGGCCGCGCCAGAACAACAGAATGGCAACGAGCGAGGGCAGCGGCTGGGCGCTCGCCGCGCCCGCCACCGCACACACTGGGACAAACAGCAATTAGGACCCGGGGTTGTTTTTTTCTGCCGCATGCTATTTATTTATATTACTGGAATGAAAACGCTAGCATGTGCGTCGGACCAATGTGTAGTATTAGCAATGTGCCGGAGACACAGAGGCATGCTGGGAAGCCAGCATGTGTGTGTGACTGGTAAGGCTTGGGGGGGTGGTGGGGTCTGGGGGGAGCGCGGGTGGAGGTGAGGCTGTGTTTGTGCCTCGGTGTGAGCGCGCTGCCGGGGAGCAGATAATACGTATGACTTGAGCTGCGTTGCCTCGATTAGCATCTCCTTGAAATCAGTCGTGTATTCAGCCCCTGACAAATCAATTGCGACGAAGAAAGAGCCGCGTCGCTCCCTCTATTCTCTGCGTCCGTATCAATAATATCTCACTCCAAAACGGTTGACAGGTGCATCTCTCTGGCACGCCGTTCTTCTGGAGAGGAGGAAGTAGCACGACGCCAGAAGGCCAAAACAGATCTTTTCCAAATAGCAGAGATGCAGAGTGAAAGAAAGGGTCTCATTTTCTAAACGGCTTGCATTTGTATTAGGGCTGGCATCCACCACACACACACACACACACACACACACACACACACACACAGAGGAGCACGCCAGCCCATGTGGTGTATGGCTGGTGCCATGCTGGAGGACCGTGGCACGCGTCTCCCTTGGAAACCAGCTCTCCAGTGCTGGAGCTCCGCCGTTCACCTGATCCCACAGAGGCATGATGGGTAGGGGGACACGGGCCACGGAGCCACAGCTGGAGCACGCCGAGCGGCCGGGGCCCCGGTGTGGCGGTGCTCAGCGGCACTGCGGTAGCCCCCTGTCACCGAGGGGTCCTCTGCTCCCATTAGCGGGGTTTCGGTCAGAGCGGCCCCTAAGCAGGCTGCCACCCCAGCAGGGGCCACAATAAACACATGTCGACTGGCCGCGACCGGGCCCCTGACCACAGGCCTTACTGCCCGTGGAGCGGCAGAGCTAATAGAGTGCTCAACGGGACAGGCCTGTTTAAATAAAGACCGGAGCCGATAGAGCACAATGGAGTTGGAGGGAGTGGGAGGGTTCCTTTATTGGCGCTACTTGACTCGTGGTGGTGAGGGTGGGAGTGATGGTGGACGCTGGTTAGCGAGGGGGGACTGTGCTCTGTTGTTGAAGTGAAAATGATTGATCTTCCAATTATTAGTTCCGTAAGATAGTGATCAATTCCGATAATTATTTGTTTATCTGTTGATCGCGTTATTGCGCATCTTTGTGCAGAATTGAATAAAACAATTGTATTTCATCATCTGAAAATCTGGAAAAAGCACTGCACTTTCTTTCAGTTGTACTCAGCACTCTCTCCCTATTACTAGGGAAGCATTCACTTTGTAACGCAACGGAGAAAACGCTCTTCATCTCCAGAGACCTGCCAGAGCGATGTCATTTAATTGCAAAGTGAAGCATTAATTTTTAAGCAGCAAGAGATTTTTTCTTTCTCCAAATCTCATTTTTGCTGGAATCTTATCCTTCTTTTCTGCAGGTTTCAGCTGATTCAAGTCTATTTTCTTTTTGGTTGTGTTTTGTTTTCAGAGCACTGTGCTAATATGTTGCATGTTGGTGTGTGTTGCGGACGGCTCCGTGCCTCTGTACCATGGGAACAGCCACTGTCAAGACCGAGTGTGACTGTCTGCACCCCTCTGCTCCCCAGGAGGTCCTTTTTAATTTGTGGATGGTGACCTGTGTGCCATTCGCTCAAGGCACTCCATGAATGCTCTCTCTCTCGCTCTCTCTCTGTCTCACTCTCCTTCACGATCTCTCTCTCTCTTTCTCGACATCTCTCGCTATCTCTGCTACGGTCTCCCTCTCTCTCTCTCTCTCTCTCTCTCTCTCTCTCTCTCTTTCTATTTATCCCTCTCTTTCTCTCTATATCACCGTTTCACTCTCTACATCTCTCTCTCTCCTACTCTCTCTCTTTCTCTCTCTCTCTCTCTCTCGCCCTGTCTACTCCACCAAAAGACCGTCCATCCATGCTCAAATTAGGCTGGACAAAATCGGTGTTGCGAAGAGGGAAACATTTTTGCGGATTGCTTGTGTTGTGCAGTGCTCGAAAACCCAACACATTTGATCAAAAAACATCTCTCTTTCTAACTAGCATCTACTTTTTCTGAATGTATAAAAATGTGCTAACAACAATGCACCTATAGACCTATATAAGGTTGAACTACAAGTATGGACAAACATGAAACATAATTAAACTGCCACAATTAGGTCAATAATATAGTTATTTTCTTCATTCAATATATAAATATATATATGCACATATATATATATATATATATATATATATATATATATATATATATATATATATATATATATATATATATATATATATATATATATATATATATATATATATATATATATAGCCTAGGCATCTATATATATTTGTCTTGACATCAGGGTACTTTTTCAAGGCTGGTTGTCTCTGTCTAGTCGCTTGGCACCTCTGAGGTGAGGCGAGCTGCATCGACCATCGTTACGAAGCGGCCTCTACCGCCTGCACAGCCCCGGCTTACGCATGAGAAGAGTGCCTCCTAGTGGCCAGAAATATAGCTGAAGCATCAGGCGTAAGAGAAAGTATAATAGAGAAAGAGCGATAGAGAGAGAAAGAGAGACATGGGGAAAGCTTAGTGGTTTTGTATAGAAGGTAATGGTACAGTCAGCTTATTCTAGTTTGGTGCACCGTCAATAATCGTGAGCTTATTTGACCCAGTGTGTGTGTGTGTGTGTGTGTGTGTGTGTGTGTGTGTGTGTGTGTGTGTGTGTGTGTGTGTGTGTGTGTGTGTGTGTGTGTGTGTGTGTGTGTGTGTGTGTGTGTGCTTTGTCTGTGTGTGTAGGTGTGTGTGTGTGTGTGTGTGTGCGTGTGCACGTGAGCGCATGTTTGTTGGTGTGTGTGTGTGTGGGAGGGTGTGATAGACTAACAGGTAGACAGGTTGAGCGGGGCTCTGATGACAGTTTGACAACAGTGATTGTACATAATGTTGATTATGTACATTCAGTAAACAGTATCAATATTTGCCATTATTCATGAGATGGATTTGTTGTTGCAAGAATTCATCTTCCTCTTCCTCTCTTTCGGCTTCTTCCTCCTCTCCTTTTCATTCTCATATTAATTATAATCATATAATGCTATCAATATTTATGATAAAAGCATATTGATGCACTCACATTTTTGCAAATAAAAAAACTGAAACCATCAGTCAATGCCAGGCTACTCTGTGTTTGGAGAAGGGTGGTTTAGTAATGGAGCTCTCTTCGAGGACAAAGCCTTGTTAAAAATCTACAGTTCACGGGGAACAGCATGTGGCTACTTGTTATTCGAAGGTGCTAGAAGCCCGTTCCCATTGGGGCGAGGGAGGAGTCTGAGCTGATTTGAAGACAAGGAGAGTAGAGGTCTTTAATTACAAGCCTCTCCGTGGCCCGGGGCGATGCTAGCCTCACTTCACAATTAAGACCAACAGTTATCGGCAAGCCAATGGACAGAGATGACAACTTTAAGAGGCTGAATAATCAGGGGGACGAGGCGCTTTGCCAAGCGGCTATCAGGCTGTCGGCGCGAGACAGCCAGCGATACGAGATTGCCCGCAATTTATTCCTGCCCTTAATTTCCAGTAATGGAACGCCTGACACGTTCCCTGCGATATTGATTATAAAAATAAAGATCTGCTGCATAAGTTACCAATCTAAAGGTTACCTTCGTACACGCTCGGCGGAATTGGAAGAGGCCACGATCCAACTCATCCGCTTCGCTAAGTGGATGGTAACTTCCAGAACACACAGTCACAGTGTATTCACATGGCGTCGGGGGGGCTGTTGATAGTCCTCCCAGAAGCTGCAGCCCCATCTCTGCTTCCCCCCTTCCCTTCCTCACCCAGCCCGGGTGCTGCAGTGAGACATGACTTCACACCAGTGCTGTAATGGGCCTCCGCAGCCGTAATGTGCGTGGACAGATGGGAGAGGCGAGTGGTGCTGCTGACGCGCTTAACTATGCGTTTTACAGCCGAACTATTAAAGAGTTGTGCTGTTTACACACCGACGTTTCGAATACCTGTCTTCAGGCCAGTTTAATTATCCGCCGCCTTCTGTTATTTCTGCCGCTTTGTTGTCTCTCGCTCTGTGCCCCGCACGAGGCTCCAGATTTGTTTGTGGGCTTCATTAAGATACAGTGGTTTGCGGTTATAAGCGGGTAATGAAACAAACTGTTTTATTCTGGGGCGTTGAGGGGCCCTCTCTCCGATCCCACCTTCCACACCCCCGCCTCCTCCATGTTCAGATACAAGACACATCCAACCTTTTTCCTTATAAAGTCATTTAAAGTGGAGGAAATTAAAATTTGGTGCTCTGATGCTCGCACTTTGAAATCTCTCGGGGCTTTAGGCAAAAGGGGAGAGAGGTATGCCCCCCCCCCTCCCCCACCACCTACACAAACACACACTCCCTCACTCTCACACACACAAGCACACTCAACACACACACACACACACACACACACATCATCCTTTGACGTTTGATTAGAGTGGAGGTACTTCTAGTGTGGGGGGGGGGGGGGGGGGGGGGCTTGCATAACAATATTGTGTCTTAAATTCCTTCATATGTTCATCTTCAACTGCATGTTCAAATAAACCATTAATCAAAGGGGAGAGAGAGGGAGAAGAGAGAGAGGAGAGGGCATTTAGCCAGCAGAGCCATAGTCTCAGGGCCTCCGTGTGCTGGTGGATATGGCATTGAAAGACTCTGGGAAGCAGTGGTTTTTTAATTATCTGGACTACGTACAGGATGCCGTTTTTTGATTGTTTTAATGAGGCAGCTGGCCTATTGTCTCCCCTTAATTCCTCCATTGTTTTTAGAATATGTCATAGTTCTTTATTCTTTTATCAGGTGCTCTGCAGGAGGATTTAGACAATAGCCTTCATTCCAACTGCATTGGCCGCTGCACAAAGGCAGCTCACTGCAGACAGTTAACAGGCAAAACAAGTGCAAATCTCGAGCTGCACTTTTCTTCCAGCCTTTTCCCCTAGTTTCAAGACTTATGGTTTGCCTCTCTGCTTCTTAGCCCCCCCTCCCGCCGCCACCCTCCACCCACACAGGGGCTTTTTATACTCCCCAAGCCAGTGGCAGAGGTGGTCATCCTCTGCTTCCATGACCTAGATCACTTCCTGTACAAAGAGTACAGAAAAGTACACATAATCGTCTCTCGGAATAGTGTTACTGTTTCATAAAATGTCTAATCAGGCATTTGTTCAATATTTTAGTCAGTGTGTGTATATTAAATAATACCTGTGAGTGAATGTATGTTCTTGCATGTCTGTACTTGCGGATGTGTGTGTGTGTGTGTGTGTGTGTGTGTGTGTGTGTGTGTGTGTGTGTGTGTGTGTGTGTGTGTGTGTGTGTGTGTGTGTGTGTGTGTGTGTGTGTGTGTGTGTGTGTACGTGAGTATGTGTGTGTGTGTGTGTGTGTGTGTGTGTGTGTGTGTGTGTGTGTACGTGAGTATGTGTGTGTGTGTGTGTGTGTGTGTGTGTGTGTGTGTGTGTGTGTGTGTGTGTATGTGTGCATGACTGAGTGTTTGTGTGTTTGTGCATGCTCCATCGCACACACAGATAGATATCCATGTGTGCATCCGGAGATGGGTCCATCCGTGCACATATGTGCATGCATGTTAGCGTCAGAATTACAACATTAATTTATGCATATACTAATATAACAATCTGGTGTTGATTGGGAGGGGAGGGGGGATTGGGGGGACGGCGGATATAGAACATCTTGCATCATTAAAGCATTAGGTTTCTACTCCTATTGAATCGACTCAAGATGTTGCAACAATGCAGGCTTGAGGAACAATTAGCATTTTAATATCTGCCGTACTGTCGCAGTCCTCGTGCATACACCTCCGTGCCTGTCTGCTATCTGGTCTGGGTGGATCTCCAGTGTGCCAAAACAAGGTTGCTGCCACAGTGTTTCATGCAGCATGATAAAACCGGGACATTCGGTCCTCAAACTGACTTCCAGCATTTTCACACACAACAGATGGATCTGTCGCATCCTTGGCTGCAGGGATTCAATCTCTGTCTGCATATTTTGCCGTTAAATGGCAGTATCCGAGCTCTTGTAAAACATTCTTTCTTTTCTTTCATTAGACCATTTCATCATCTCCATTTGAGCCTGGAGGAGAACGCCTAGTATCTAGAGTAGCTTCGGTAAAACCGGTGATTTGTATCAAGGGGTGTCAGAGACCTGCATAATTCTCTTTGTGAGCGTGCGAGTGCTTCTGTGCTAAAAGATCTTCTCAGAGGAACTTGTGTAGTCATCACTGATAAATGCAGCCACCCTCCCCCCGTCCCTCTCCCATCCCAACGTTGTCAGTGGCTCTTCATATCTACCTTGATGGCGGACAGTTAGGAGAGGAGTTTTGCTATTTTAATTAGGAGATAAAAATTCAAGGGGTCTCTCCAGGCAGTGTGTGCTGTGACAGAATCAAAACGATCAAGTCAAGCACCCTGAAGTGTGTCTCGTCAGACCAGATTGGCCACCAGATAAGCACTCTTCCAGAGTAGCACTGACACACGCACAGGTGACCATGAACACACACACACACACACACACACACACACACACACACACACACACACACACACACACAAACACACATACACACACACAGGTGACCATAAAGACACACACACACACACACACACCAAAACAGGTGCACATGAAGACACACATACACAGACAGGTGCAGATTGATACACATACACACACACATTTAGCCATCACAAAGAACAAAAAATATAGCACAATCTTAACTCTTAACCCTCTCACTCCTCATTGACACACTTCGACTGCTCTTATGTTCACCATCTCCTTGAATGGTTTTAATCAAAGAAATAACAATAATATTAAAAAAAAAACGAAATAATGGGCCAATTCATGTGCTGGAGTCCTTAAACAGTGATTTATGCATAATGCATGGCTGGAACGGTAGGGCGTTATTATGACAGCTCTGTTTCTTCCTCTCCTCTTGAATTCAGAGCCGATAGTTTGTATTAGGTTGTCCCCATCAGACGTCAGGCGGCCGTGCCCATGGCAGGCTGAAGGCTCTGGGTCTGCAGCTCCTCCTCTGAACACCATCAGGCGTCAGTAATCAGTGTTTTAGTCAGTAGAGGGGGGGGAAGGAGGGGAGGCAGTCCTTCGCCACGCCAACCCCGCCTTCACACCTCTCCTCAGGATGTCCTTTATCCCCGATCAGGCACGGCCTCCTATCGCATCCCCACCCGCCAGCCCCCCACCACCACCACCCCCCCCACCACCACCGTCTGACGCTCCGTCAGAATGTTTGCACATCTTTGAAAGCCAACAGCGCGCTTTAATTAATTGTCCGGCTTTCCTCAGAAACAATGTCCTAATTCTGCCATTTAGCGGCGGCGTATCATAGTTTGTTGTTATCTCCCCAGCCAGATTTCTGTAAATAGTCACATTAAAAACTTTAATCTCTTCAATGGAAAATGAAGTGCAGCTGAAAAGCCTGTCATGTGCCGAGATAAATATTATCTAAGCTAAAACCGCCACTCTCTCCTCCCCCTCCCCCACCACAACTCCCATCCCCGCCCTCCCCCGCCCTCCCCCGCCGCTACCCGTGCTTTCTCTGACTTAATGAATACGTTTGGAAGATTTCACAGGAATGTCTTAATCCCAAAACACAACAATCTAATAATATGGAGGACCTGGTATCAGTTTGGCAGTCATGTGTGTGGGCTCCGTTTTCAACCAGCCAGGCTCTACACTAACCCAGCTAGCTTAAAGCACTACCAGGCATTAGCTTTGTGCCTATATTCCTATCCACTGAGTAGTTAATGGCTTTTTCCCCCTCATCATTGATGCCATACTGAAATAACAGCGCATTCTGTCGCCAAACATCATTCACCTTGCCCACAACTCACCAAGTGCACCTAATATAACATAAATAAAACACCCTTTTCAAGTGGTCATTGTATATTTCCTCCCCGGATTGTGTGTCTGACGGTGTCCCTCTTCTCCTTATCTCTTGTCTCGTCCAGGTGGCCAACTCTGGTGCACCACCACCAAGAACATGATGGAGGGCGAGGAGCTGGTGGCGTTTGCGGTGGATTTCGACTCACGCCTGCAGGCGGTGAACCACATGTCTTTGAGCGAGGGCATGTACCCCGCCAGGCTGCTGGACAGCATCCAGCTCCTGCCCCAGCAGGCCGCCATGGCCTCCATACTGCCCACCGCCATCGTCAACAGTGAGTGTTGCACACACGTGCACGCGCCGGGTAGCGTGCAGATAAGGGGCACCCGCCACTCGTCTTCACTGCGCTCTGTCCTCCTCTGTCCGTCTGTCTTGCTCTGATTTACCAACCCCCCCCTCAGCACTGCTGGTTCGTTTCTCTTTTAGTAAAAATACACACACACTCATGCACATACACACAGGACAGCATCGCCTGTACTCAGTCACCTGCTTAACTGGGCGCGTGTCTCCGCTGGCCATAGATTAACCCAGATGAGTCTCTGCGGTGCAGATAAGAGCCAGCGACCTTCAAGTTTTTGGGTTCACATCAACACTCTGCAGCTCAAACTAACCTGTTAATTGCAAAATACACGGCTCATGCAAATAGCGTGTTTGTTTACTTGTTGAGGGGCTATCTGGGTTCAGCTCGACAGGGAGGCTTCTGGAAGCAGATGGGCCAGTGTTCTGGTTCGCCCTTGAGAAAGGACACAAGCCCAGTCGTGGCGAGGCGGCAGGAGGCGATGCGAGGATTTCAGAAGGGGAATGATTGAATGCAATAATAATACAACCATCTCTTGTGATCAAGTCGTGAAAAGTCACTAATCGTGTCCGCTCTCCCCTCTTGTGTTTTTGCGTCTCCGCAGAGGATATTTTCCCCTGCAAGGCGTGTGGGATCTGGTACCGGAGCGAGAGGAACCTACAGGCCCACCTGATGTACTACTGCAGCGGGCGGCAGCGGGAGCCGGAGAGTGTGGCGGAGGAGAACGACACGGCGCCCCACCTGACCCCCAGCATGTGCCCCTTCCCTCAGTGCAACAAGAGCTTCTCCGGAGCCAGGGCCCTGGAGCTGCACCTGAGCACATCACACACCGGTGAGTGAAGAAACAGCCGGCTCCGTCCCCAGAACAACTAGTCACCCAAATACTCATTCTCATTTTCTCAAGCGTTGAGTATTTCTCCGTATTTTTATGGGAAATTGTCTCTCCCGCAGAATGGATGAACCTATAGTTACTAAGATGGATAAATAAACTCATCCCAGCTGTCATTCGGCAATGCTGACAGTTCATCTGTTAAAAAATATATCTGCCAGAAGAAGGAATAGGCTGAGCATTATGCAACGCCATTTGATGGTTGTCTGACGTTAACTCTGAAGGAGGAGTTGGAAGCGCTGAGGTTCTGAGCATTTCTCTTTTATCTCCCAAGGTGTCAAAATGGAAGAGAGCATCCCTCCTGGCACCAACTTGAAATGCACAATCTGCAACTACACGGCAGATTCCCTTATTACATTCCAGCATCACATCATGTCTCACCTGTCACAGGCGGCCTTTAGATGCAATCACTGCCATATCAGCTTCCAGAGCCACAGGGAACTCTTACAGCATCAGGACTTACACGGGCACGGCAACAAACTTCACAGGGACGCCGACGGCACCGAGCTCTCCCCCCGGGGTCCAGAGGACAGCCTCCAGCAGCATCACGCCCGCACCGAGCTGGCCCACAGGAAGGACGCGCTGCTCGGAAGCCCCAAAGGGACCCTCACCAAGGAGACGAACACGGAGGGGGAGGTCGACAAGGCTGAGAAGAAGCCAATGCTGTCTATGCAGAAGGGAGAGGCCCACCCGGGCAGCAAAGCCAGCTTCTCTTACACCAGGATCAAGTCTGAGCCCTCCAGCCCGCGGCTGGCCTCGTCCCCCGTGCAGCACAACATGCCCACCTTCCCCATGGGCCCCTTCTTGTCTCAGTTTGCGTTCTCCCAGGACATTTCCGTGGTCCCGCAGGCCTCAGAGATCCTCGCGAAAATGTCAGAGCTTGTTCATCGGAGGCTCCGCCACGGAGGAAACAGCTATCCCCCTGTCATCTACAGCCCCCTCATGCCCAAAGGGGCTACCTGTTTCGAATGCAATATCACCTTCAACAACCTGGACAACTACTTGGTCCACAAAAAGCACTACTGCAACAGCCGCTGGCAGCACATGGCAAAGTCTCCCGATTTCTCCAGCCTGTCGGACAAGGTTCCCGAGGCAGTGAGCCCGAACAACGGCCACAGTTCAGTGAGCATCCTGGCCGGCTGCCACTCCACGGAGACCGACAGCCACCTCATGCAGTCAGCTTGTCTGAACTCCAGCGTTTTAGACATGATCAACGCCGGGGGCAAAGGGCCCGACAAAGAGCTACCCGGAGCGCTGAAGAAGGTCACCACCCCGACCGGCACCGAGGAGAGGGTTAACGGCAAGCAGATGGAAGGCAAGAGCCCCAGCACGGGCCTGGTGGAGAGCGACAACGACCCCAACAAGACCACCTGCGAGGCCTGCAACATCACGTTCAGCCGGCACGAGACCTTCATGGTGCACAAGCAGTACTACTGCGCCACGCGCCACGACCCGCCCATGAAGCGCATGTCCGCCAACAAGGTGCCCTCCATGCAGAGGACCATGAGGACCCGCAAGCGCAGGAAGATGTACGAGATGTGCCTGCCGGACCAGGAGCACCTCAGGCCGCCCATGGGTCAGCAGCAGGGCTTCCCCCCGATGGGGAACCCCTGCACGTCCCAGGAGGCCGTGGAGGGCATGGCCGAGCGCTTTCATCCCCGGTGCGACGTGTTCCCGGGCATGGTGCCCAAGCACCTGGAGGCCTCGCTCACGGTCACCAAGTCCGTCCTGCCGCCCAAGTGCAGTAGCGGCGAGCCGCAGGAGATGGACGCCCCGATCGACCTCAGCAAAAAGTGCTCGCCCGTCCCGGACAAGACATGTAACTCCCCGAAAAGACTGTTGGACTACCACGAATGTACAGTATGCAAGATAAGTTTTAACAAAGTAGAGAACTATCTCGCACACAAACAGAACTTTTGCCCCGTCACAGCTGTCGCCGCGGCGGCAGCAGCGGTTCAGCAGCAGCACGGCGAGGCGGGCAGCCTGGAGCCCGCCGCCTTGTTCCCAGATGTGAAGGGCGATGGCAACAACAGCAGCGCCGCCGACGACGTCTACGCCAAGAGCCCGGGCAAGTGCGAGAAGAACGGCAACGGGAAGATGATGGTGCAGAACGGAGGCATGTTCCCCCCTCACCTGGGGCCGCTTCCCGGGCTGCAGCCGTTCACCGAGCCCCAGCTCCTCCCCTCAAAGGACGAGAGCAAGAGCATGTTTTTGCCCCACTGCCTTTACCCCGGAGCAATAAAGAAGGTAAAAGGCGCCGAGCAGATCTCGCCGTATTTCGGGATAAAGCCGACCGACTACGTGACGAGCGGCGCAGTGATCCCGGGGGAGCCCGGGGAACCGGAGCAGAGCGTCAACGGGGGAGGGGGGGGAGAGGCCGGGACCCCCAGAGAGCAGCCCCAGCCGGCTGCTGCTAATGGCTGCCCCCACCCTGGCAAGGAGCCACTCCCCCTGCTGCCCAAGAACAGGGGCATGATCATCGTCAATGGGGGGCACAAGCCCGAGGAGCGCTCGGGAACGGCGCCACCCCAGCAGGAGAACCAGTCCCATAACCCCCAGCAGCCAGATGGCCACTCCACCAATCCCTCGCCCACGTGGGGCACTGAGAACACGGCCGACTCCAACGAGAACGTGTCGCCCACGGCCAAGTCACCCGGCGCGGAAGCCCCGCCCGCGGCCAATAAAGGTGTGAACGGGTCGTCACAGGCCCCCGGGAGCGGCAAGTACTGCCGCCTCTGTGACATCCAGTTCAACAATCTGTCAAACTTTATCACCCACAAGAAGTTCTACTGCTCGTCACACGCGGCGGAGCACGTCAAATAAGTCCCGGAAGAGGGAGAGCGCTTCTTTTTCTTCTTTCACCCGTCACCATAGCGTCCCCTAACTTTTGCCCAACCAACTCCCCTACCCTCCCCCCCCCTTTTTTTCTTCTTCCATTTTGGTAAACTGTTGTGTCTGGAATAGAGCATCTTGCAGTTCTTAATGCTGCTTGTGGACAATCAAGAGAAGCTTCTTCTTTCATCGTTTTAAGACTTAAAAATGCAAAATCAATTGTTTGAAAAAGAAAAAAAATGGAAAATGAATCGAGAATAATATTGGTGCCACTTTCACATTTATTTATTTTACAATCAGTATTAATAGGAGTAGTGATTTTAATTTAAATTCAAAATGAAATTTATATCAGAGTTGTTTGTAACGTTATTGTATAGTCATTCTTGTGTAGCACACATATCGTTTACACTGTAATGTAGGCTCAATGAAACAATAGACAGAACATGAAGACAAGATGCATTTTAGACACAAAAATAGCTACTGAGGCACTTGTGTATTCTTATTTGCTGTACCAGTTTTTTGTATATGTTCAAAATGTCACTTGCGGTTTGCTACTAATGAAATTGTTAGCCTTAAAAAAATAAAATAAAATAAGAATCACCATTTTGAGGTGATTTAGTGGGCTCACATGCATACCCAGCATCTGACATCGTTTGGCATATACACATGGCTTTGCATACATATGTGGCTGTTTGTCCCTGTCTCTTATCTTCAACTCAGATGTGGATGTTCTCATGAAGATGGCAGCATTCTTGTATAGTACTCGTATTTCTGTTGAATGATATTCTTTGATCTCCCTTTTTGGAATTTTTTGCTCTCAATGCAATACTTTGTAAATGAGGGAACGTTACTAAAAAGCAGTATTATGAAATGGGGGAATTGTGCATATAATTATTTGAAACCCCATTGGGAGAGAAAAAAAAAGTGAATTGTACAAGAATTAAGTTTATTGCTGATGAGCAGAATGGGTGGGACTGTCAGTGGGGTACCTGATGTAAAATGATCATTCCAATGTCCTAATTATGGGAGAAAAATGTTTCTTAACAAACGTTGTTGCTATGCATGTATATGGATGGAATAAAATTCCAGATCTGTTGGAAATTTTTATTTTGATGTGGTGTCATAATTAAACTTAAATCCTCAGGATAATTCAGTGTCGTCTGGTCTTTTCTTTCAGTAAATAACGATTCAATGTAACCGCTGTAAAATTCACATGAATGGCCTTAAAGAACCTTAAAGAGGTTGAAATAATGATGTTTGTGTACTGTTTAAACTTCAGTAATGTAGACATAACCAAATAAATATTTAAGTTAACACTATACCACACCAGTATAAAAGGACAGTCTCTAGCAAAAAAATTAGATATATTCAAGCAACTTCTCATTTTTAATACCTTCAGACACTATTTTCCAAACACTGCTCACTATCATCAAACCATATGTCCCTATCATAGTTTCAAAGCAGTGAGCCTTGATTCAGGCCTTCAAATGCAATTGGCCCGTATGCATTTGGCTCAGATGAGACAAAGAAAGCATGAAGTACTGTGTAAAAGGTTTAATTGGTGAGGATTTTTAAAACTCGCACATAAAACTCAATATATTCACATTGATATTCACTTCAGATATCTGCCGCACCGTCTGAGGCAGCCAATAGTATAGAAAAAAAAAAAAGTAACAGGCAGCAACAAACGATAGCAGTTCCTCAGATTCGTGATGCATGTATGAAATGTAGGCCAGGTCACGTTACTCGCTCTGCTGCCTGGACTGTCGCTGCCTCACCACGCTCCTCAAGTGCTGACTGATGACAGATGGTCTCTGGTAGATCATTCGCCGGTCCACACCTCCGATCCCAACGTGATTGGCCGATGGATATGATTCACCCAGAAACTTCTTTTGAAGTTTCGCCACCATCTGCCGTGAAAAAAACGAAAAAAAGAAGAAAGATAAGACATTCACATCAGTTTTCCATGTACATCGGTTACGACCGCCTGTTGGCCCGTTGAGGTCGGTGTTGTACAGCTCGGACACGCCTGCAGCAGGGCGGAGGGAAGGCGTCTCCACCTGGTTCAGATGCTCTGGAATCTGGCTGTCGAAAGACTCTCCGGTGATCACGCTCACAGACGTCCTCGTAGAGAGGGGTTTGAACTTTGTGATGTCCCTGAAGAAGAGCGCACAACATTTAGTTTTTTGTTATTTACTGACCCATTTAGGCATGTTAGATAACAAATATGCACCGATATGGAGCGCTACACAGTACGCTTGTGACTTCAGTCGCTCTGAGTGTTGTTGTGGTTGCTGTTGTTTCCCGACCTCACTTGAGCCGCACTCTCGTTCAGGAAGTAATGCTCGTCCACGGCACTGCTCTGGTGGGCGGGGTTACTCAGGAAGTACTTCTATGGAAACAGAATGAGACAAAATGGATCGATGCATTACGAATTTCACCAAAGAAAGGTTCAGGTATCCAATTTCCTGAAAATAACCTGTATTAACCCCTCTTTTTTTTGTCCACTTCCCCAAAACTTAATTGACAATGTTTTATTTAAGCTTACACATTGAAAGTAATAAAAAATAAATTATCGTAATTCTCCAGTTGTTAATTTCTGCCGGTAGAAGAACAGATATTGACACTGAAATGAAACAGTCACTGTATGTGTGTGCATATATATCTCTCGCATGTGATGAGGGGAGATAACTCGGGTGCCATTAACATAGCAGCAAACAATTCTGCTCCAGTTCAATTAAGCAGTGGTCACAGAACATGCCCTTGAGAAATGGACTGCATGCTCTATTGAATTCAGTGTGTGTGTGTGTGTGTGTGTGTGTGTGTGTGTGTGTGTGTGTGTGTGTGTGTGTGTGTGTGTGTGTGTGTGTGTGTGTGTGTGTGTGTGTGTGTGTGTGTGTGTGTGTGTGTGTGTGTGTGTGTGTGTGTGTGTGTGTGTGTGTGTGTGTGTGATGACCGTCACTAAGCTATTGGTAGACACCTTTTTTTCCATTCCTTAGAGAATTAAAGCACAATGATGTCCTCATCTCCTTGCCAACCAATGTAAGACATTCTAAGCAGAAAATAAAGAAATATAATTAAAAAAGGCCAACCATCCAAATGCCGTTAAACCAGTGGGTGGTACTGGACCACTAGGTAACAAAATATTGAAGCAGACATTGTTTAGTAACCCATGTTTCAAGTGTAAAATCTGGTGCGATTAGCTTTACAATTAGCACTCACTGATCTTCCATCTCAACCGCTCTTTCCCCACTCCAGTGAAAAAGAACAAGAAACCCCTTTGTGAAATGTATTGTTTCCCACTTAAAACCACGCCTTTACAGACCGTTTTGGCCGCCGAGGCGGCGGGGGGAAATTGGCTGTTGTTCATCATCAAAAGCAATAGCTGCTGCTCTGTCGGTGGCGCTTCGCAAAACAAGTCGACTAAAATGAGTACAAGGCCTGACGACACGTGGCCACTTTACCATTTAAAACAGATTTAGTGCCCAGCTCAGCGGTGACAGCGGCTTGTGGAATCATCCACCCAACCCAAGAACTCATCTGCAATATACACCGCTGTCTGTGGGGAAGGTCTGTACTAGTCAATATTAATGGCCTTCCAAGAAAAACATTATTTACAATGACCTGTCAGAACCTGGGGTTTACAATATAGCATGCATCCCAAGATATACAGTGAGGACGTTTGTGATGTCACGGAAACGTCTGCAAACGGGTTTATTCTCATTCGCCGTATCTTGGGGGGGGCTCAAAAACTGTGATGATAGGGTTTGTGATGATGATTCTCTTCCCCCCTCTCCATATTCTCAGCACAGATCGGTTTCCCCACTGCAGTCATTATTGTTCTGGCACCAGCACCACCATGTGGCAGAATAGAGACACTACTACCAACAAACTCATGTGCAAAGTACGTGTAAAATGTCTCTGACTACAAATCACTAGAGTGATCTTCAGCGGTATCATAATAATTGTTTATGTATTATAATACAAACAAAAGTAATTATTAATCAGGTAATACATTCGCACAGTTGGAGACTAAACATAAGTGCAAGGTTTTGAGATACCTTTGAGTATTTTGAACCTTTCTGTTCCCTCACACCATTAGAGTTCCTTTAAAATTTGGGCACACAATTTGGGACTCATGACTTACAAATACTTGTGTGTGTGTGTTAATGTGTGCCTGTGTGTGTGAATGTGTGCCTGTGTGTGTGAATGTGTGCCTGTGTGTGAGTGGATGCGTGCCTAGACACACATGTGTGTGTATATGCCTGAGCCTCACCTGGCGCTGTACGACGTCCTCAGCGACGCCATCTCCAGTGATGGCGGGCTCCATGACGCCCAGGATGATGAGCATGCGACTCAGTCCCGTCGCCGCCGAGAACTGCCTGGCCTGGAGCGAGGGCAGCAGTTTACCGTACCTGCAGGAACACACGGGAGCAGTTACACACTGGGTCAATCTAAATGAACACCTTATGTCCCGAATATATGACCTGCGATCAGTGCATTGAGTGAAGGTCAATCGCTTTGACTTGTTCTCATTCTTAAGAAAACTAAATCAATACATCGGATTAAAACTTAATCAAAGCTGGCAGAAACGACAAAGGTGAAACCGAATCAAGGCCAGGACCACACAGAGGTCAACCATGAATGTCCTCCTCCTCCAAGAACCGAATCCCCCCCCCCCCCCAAAAAAAACTTTCTCCATGGAGACATTTAACTAAAAGAAAGATTTTCTTCTGCGTCAGATGAGCCGCCGAAGGAGAAGCAGAAAAGCAGAAGAGAGCCGGGATTTTGTAACTCGGGAAGACCAATCGGTTTCGGCTCAGTGGTGCTCTGAATTGGCCGGTCTCGGCCTGCGGAGCTCAATCAATAGTGCCTACCCGGGGCCGCCGCCGCCGCGGAGAGAGGGCCGTGCGGGGCGGCGACACGCTGTGGATCAACCCCTCCACCGCTGCTCGACATCAAGGACGTTCTCTGACTCCCAAGATACGGGGACAGGGGCCCCGGTGTGCACTGTTCTGGGGCCAAACCCGGGCTGGGGTTGAAATCGGCTCTCCTCCGACAGCCTCAGCACAGCGTTTCATGCTGGCGTCAAAGGAGAGCAGAGCGGCCACACGCCCGGCCCTCCGCTTGAGTGTAAAAGACCCCCCCCCCGGTAAGGGGTGATCAAAACATCGTCACCAGTGTCTCCAGGCTCCACTCAAAGACCTGTAACCAGTCTGTTCCGATTGGTGACTAAACCGATATCATTACCAATATCTGAATATGTAACCAATACCATTTGTCAAAATAACCATGTGATGTATTTTAGTAGAGATTCTGCCTGAGAGCATTTAGAGCATGCATCTGCCACAAAGGTTACGATAGCAATATTTTGGTATTTGTGATAAGAGTACTTGTGAGAGTATGATGAGTATGGTGATACATAGGGGTGACATGTAACACTCATATTGATTACAAAAGGTGCACGAGTGCTAAATGCTCTCCGGCAGAATCAGTACAAGGGAGTCATTCTGAAAAAATTATAATGTTCCAGTTGTTGCAATGAAGTCTGGAGAGCTTTGATCACCATGCCCGGCATTGTCCTATAACAAGGCCTTTGATCATTAATAACGTGTGACGACACACTAAGTTGTATTTGCAAACGTCATTCGGTTTGTGTTCGCAATGCCACTTGACTCCGGTGATCCAAAAGGGGCTGTGAGTTATCTTCGGTCTCCAGCCTTCTGTCAAAGGCCATTCTGAACCCAGAGTGTGACGGCAGCCATGTTCCCAGAACTACTTGCTCGGGTGGACTCTGGCCTTCTTCTCATCGAGCCTGGGATCGCACGACGAAAACCAACTAAGCACCGAGCAGAGATCCATTAAAACGGT
This sequence comes from Gadus macrocephalus, assembly GCF_031168955.1. Taxonomy (NCBI): domain Eukaryota; kingdom Metazoa; phylum Chordata; class Actinopteri; order Gadiformes; family Gadidae; genus Gadus; species Gadus macrocephalus. Next base: position 14,901,809 of record NC_082392.1, on the reverse strand, counting down.
AGGAGGACACATTTGCCGCCAGTTGAAACGTCAAGCCGTGCTCTGGCCAAGCATGTAAATGCCGAGCGGTCAGATAGAGCGAGAGGAGGTGGGGGGTGGTGCTCGGCTGATCGAAGGGCTGTGAACAGACCCTCGCAGATAAACACGTCCACAAGACCTCCCTGCAGGCCAGTTGTAATCACAGACTGGGGGAAGAAGGTGGTAAGAAAGAAAGAAAGAAAGAAAGAAAGAAAGAAAGAAAGAAAGAAAGAAAGAAAGAAAGAAAGAAAGAAAGAAAGAAAGAAAGAAAGAAAGAAAGAAAGAAAGAAAGAAAGAAAGAAAGAAAGAAAGAAAGAAAGAAAAGGAAGAAAAGGAAGAAAAGGAAAGAGGTGTAGGAAGAAAGGAACACGTGGGCCTTATTTTCTCCTTTCCGCAGACGGAAACTTTTCAAATCAGACCTCAGGAGAGTGACATTCTGACATTCTCATCTGCCTTGGCCACCCGCTTCTCCCCCTGCAGTCATTCGCCGCCATCGCAATTTAGAAGCCACTCCTCGACCCAGCTCTTTAGGGACGTTTCAGCCTCCGCACATTTTCCACCTGTCACCCCTTCTTCCCTTGATTCCGGGAGAGAGAGAAAAACACGCTCTTTCCCTATCGGACCAGCCCACCCCCACCACCCACACACAGACACACAGACACACAGACAGGCAGACAGGCAGACAGACAGTTTGGATCTGGTCAAATCGTTCCCGGGTCTGGCATTCAGCGTTACTTGAAGGATTCTCCAGCCACCTGTCCTATTCCCTCCTCTTCTTTCTCCATTTTTAATTCTGCCCCGGAGTGAGGATTATGCAGAGCAAGGCATGCGTGTCAAAGGGAAATTTAGTGGGTAAAGACAGCCAAGATTGGCGGGATGAATTAAGCAGATAACGGATGCAGACGAAGTATTGGGGAGGGGAGAGCATGTAGAGCAAAACACCTCGCCCATGTTGGTCATTTCAGGAGGGGGTCTCTCTCTCCCTCGCTTTCACACACTCACACACACACACACACACACACACACACACACACACACACACACACACACACACACACACACACACACACACACACACACACACACACACACACACACACACACACACAAAAACTACCCCCCCCCCCCCCCCCCCTGCAGGAGCAAGGAGGCAATATCTAAATTAATAAAGTGATGAAATGAGTTTGTGCCGCGGCGGACTTTCTGCTGTTTGACTTTCCCATCTGGATTAGTGCAGGCTGAATGGACTGCTCTGTTACTTTTTTTGTTACCGCCGCGCAATTCACTGTCGGAATTTGGCCCTGTAGCGATAAGGCTAAGGCTCCATCACCTCCCCCACCACCACCCGTCACCACCCAACTCCTCCACCACCCACCTCCCCCCCTCCACCACCCCCCTCATTACCATCTCATCACACATGCGAGGCCTCCCGTTACCTGCGAGTGCGGCTCAGCGCCACGACAGCGACCATTACACGGGCTCCCCCGCTCACCATTACACGGGCTCCCCCGCTCACCATTACACGGGCTCCCCCGCTCACCATTACACGGGCTCCCCCGCTCACCATTACACGGGCTCCCCCGCTCACCATTAGCGCCCGCCGCGAACATTTCAACATGGACTATTACACGCGGCTCAGCTAAAATACAACACCGCCCCGGGGTTTCGTACCAGAGCGCTTTATAGTCAACTATGGCACAGGGGGTGGATTGCTTTTAAGAGGAAAAGGGGGCTACGTCAAGTGGCACGTTTTTTGGAATATATGCCGTTATGTAGTGGTGTTGGTGATACCAATCAGATTTTAGATAAATAATCTAAAGTAGTATGGAAGACTGGCGCATATCTGGGTGAACGGGGCGTTTCACCCTCATTCGCTTCATGTTTGTTGGGACCAATCATGTTGCTGGAGGCGGGGATTTTTAAATGCTTAATTGAGGATCACAAACTCATCCAGCAGTTGTAAACTGTCTGTAAAGGCTCATTAAAATCCCCTTCTGAGAGCTTCATCTACTTGCTCAAATGAGTTTCAGTAGAATATCTTTGTGAATAACAGGACACACAAGGTGTAACTAGGCCCCTTTTCGTGTTTTCTTGTGTAAACTGGAAATATGATGCTCTGATTTTAGGCTAGTGGTGAATACATGAACAGCACATCATCCATTTTACATGATCAACATCTGATGGAACAGAGGCTATGGTGAAACCCTCTATAATTCATGAAGGCCAACCGGCCTTTAAACAGAAATAGTGGGGAATATTATACACAGCTATACACAAAAGCACCATTACCTATTAGAGCAGAGAGACAGAGAGACAGATACAGAGAGAGAGCTGAAGTAATAGCAAAAGGTGATATTATATGAATAGGTGCAGTAATCTTAGGTTACGGTATAATTTTATAAAACACTGGCCTAGACTTTCAATTTTGTCTCATCCAAAATGGCAATAACAAAATCTTGAGAAAATGTATTTTGAGATTTCAGAGAACAATCCATCAGTCCAGTTAAAAAGTAAAAAACGCTGCAGCACCAAAACAAAGTTAAAAACTCTGCAGCACACACTGTGGCCACATGGTGTCACTCTAGCACCGCGACGTCTCATTAAAAATACAGCCTTGCTTGGAGAATATTAACACGATCGATACACCCAACCAGCCCCGAGTCTGTATGGATTACCCTGCAGGCGGGGTAAACACACAGGGCCCACGGCACCAGAGCTTCATTAGTTGCGTTTCACTTACAGGTGTGCTAATTTCAATTAATTGGCATTCCCGCCACAGGGAGGTTTCTCTTTGAGGGCGGATGGGGGGAGAGCAAGAGAGAGAGATAGGTCTGGTCTCAACCATGCTAGGCTTATTTAGGAAGTGCCGCGTTTCAGCATTCACGCAGTATCAATGTTTAAACTCACATACATACAATAACACAACCAAACATTTAACGTCTGACCTTAGATATTCACCTCGGCCTAGTCCTAAAGAAACTCACACAGCACCACATTCTGCCAAGCTAAGCCCGCTCTTCATCTGAATTACTGGTCCCCATGTTCTCTCACAGCATCACCTCTTCGCCTCCAACCAGATGCCAATATTGGTGCATGGTCCCTGAGAGATGGGGAGGCTGGGGCTGGAGAAGAGCTTTACTCCAGCGGATTATTTAAATACAGCTCACAGGGAGCATAAGCCAGCGGAAAGTGGGGTTGGTGGAGTTCTTTTGCCTCACAACTTCTGCTGCAACTAAACTACACTTACTTTCCTGCTTGCAATCTGAGCTCTCTGTCAGAGAGCCCACTCTGGCGAGAGAAAAATAGAGCGAGAGAGTTTGAGGGTAGGAGAGCTTTCAGCAAAGGTTATGTAATGCTAAGCACTCAAGGTTTTCAATTAGCTACTGTATAGGCAGGATGGGAGTGTTTCAAATCCAGGCACAATGGAAAGGGGTAGGCGCTAGAGAAAATTAAAATGGCTGTCCCCCCCCTCCACCACTCGCGTTGACATTTCCACAGGTAAGACTACATTATAGCTGAGGAACATTACCGTGCGTTGCCTTCCACAGTTGCGCTCATAAAATACCATCGCTAATGGCATTCCGTAAATTGCAGTGGCGATGGGCAGAATCTCTTTGTACTTTTGAACTCCACTTAGCATATTATAGAGCACTTCCAATGAAACAGTAGCTACAGCAAGCAGAGAGGGGTTGTCAAAGTAACAGGCATAGGGAAGGAACTGTGGAGCCAGCAAAGGTGAGAGGCAAAACAAGTTGCGTATGTCCACTGGAAGATGATTCACCGACACAATCAGACACAGCAAATTAACTCATCTGTGTCCTTGCAAACTATGCCACTCTGTGTGTGTCGTCGTAATGTTTGGTTAGTGGTGGAACGACGGTGGAACAGAAGGAACTATGGTCACAGCGATGTGGAGAACTTAGCGTGGCAATATCCTCAGTCAACATTGTGTAAAATGCATGTGCATGGTTGCAAATATTTTGTACAGAAACTTTCTGCCAGAAAAAAAAAAAATTGTGTGGTAGCATGAATGTCTGGGTTTAGTAGCCAGACGCAAAAGAAGAAGCGGGACTTCTGACTTCTCTCTGATGTGGTTTTGTACAATTCTTTGTGACAAAGCTCCTTATTATTCTCCCATCTTGGATGTTGTTAGCTGACGTACACAACTCATAAGAGAGGGGAACTTGCGTTTCGGTAAAACCCATGAGCTTCTCCGATGCCTCTGTGATACGTGGACAGGAAAGAATTGTGTGGCATAATGAGAGCGGTGTGCGTGTGGTGTTTAACACGTTCATGGTGCATTAAGACGGGCAGCGACCAATCAATCAGCATTCATTACCATGTGAGGAGCTTCCCATTAGGAGGACGGTTCAGAGCAGTGAGTGTCTCCAAGCGAATATCGCCCCATGGGGCAAATCATTTTGAAATCCTCTCTCCGATTCACTCACACACATGCAATGGGACATAAGCCCACACACAGACACCCATATCCCAATGGATTATATAAAGGTGACTATAATGTACATTTTAGCAAACGTTCCTGCATAAAAAACATTAATCCAGACAGGTCCTGCTCTCTACGCTGGTCAAAACCATCATGTTCAGTGCAAGGACATCAAGACATACTGCCCTTACTTACCGGGGAGGTAATTAAAGTAACGCTATCAGGAGTTGACATTGATTTAAAAGAGTGTAGAAGGAAAGAAAGGCTCATATTTTGTAGTGTGTGGTTATTCCACAAAACGCAAGGTTGTTACAGCTCAACATAACCCTGTTTACATCTACTGCAAAAAAGGTGACACTGAAACCATAGGCAGGCCAGCAGCCCGTTGATGAGAAAAACCACTGAAAAGACTCTCCTCTTCAATTTGACCTAAACAGATGGGCTTTAAATAAGGGCAGGGTGCTGATCCCATGCCTGTAGCTTCCCTTTTTCTATCATATACACACTCACACACACACACACACACTTCTCTGGGGAGATGTGAACACATACACTGGAGAACACGAAGACGAAATCAGAGCTACGTGCAGCCACATTAAAAAAGGAAATCCCCAATAGGACAGTTATGATTAAACCCCCAAACCCCCCTACACAACAAGGACACATGCACGGAGGCAGGGACACACACACACACACACACATATGAAGAAAGAGAGCGGGAGAGAGAGCGAGAGAGAAACATTTCTCGGGAGATCTATTTTACAGGATATAACAGAACTCATTCTGGGGCGTGAGCCGCCGTTAATGACTTTGGTCTTTGATGTGTAAATCCTCTGGTCCCCAACACCCTGCTGATAGCGTCTTCCCATCAACCCCCATCCTCCCTCCTCATCGTCAGGTACAGCTGAAGCCCAACCCCACCAACACCACCACCACCACCAACGCATCACCCGCTGGATGACATATGCACCGAGGCTGATCGCAAAATACCCATTCATCTACCGAGGGAAAAACTAAGGTAGACACGCCCAGCAGGTGGTCTATCCAAATGTGAGAGAGCAGCTGAAGTAAAGCGTCTTTGTGAGAGAGCCAGAGACATCCCAGAACACCGTCACTCATGACCTGCGTGACCTTGATCCCCTTGGGTCAGGACCCAGACGTGGGTCAATGGGGCATTTTGGTTGGGTCGCAGAGCATATGCCAAACCTCCATCTGTAGACAGAAGGCCCGAGTTGAGCCCCATTTGTTGCTTTTTGTTTGCTCAATACTTTTAAACATTACTTCAAGGCCTTGTTTATTACTGCAATATTGGAAAGGACTAATGACACTTGTGGTTCCTGAGGCGAGTTGAGAACCACCGCCGTATAAATTGAGATCTGTGTCTACGTCTCCATCGGTCATATCCCGGAAATGTCCTCACACGTAATCCGCAATCGTGCCGCAGCCAGCCCATCCTCCCCTGATCGAATTGTGTTCTTCTACAATGTAAATGCAAGTGTTCTCCCTTTCTTTGCCCCTTCCACAGCCACCCGGTGGGAGTAATTGGATTGCGGCTGCGCTGTCATATCGACAGTTAAACCAATGGCTATTAATCAGCAAGAATAATTGGAAACGTATCCCTGACAACTGGGGCTGCTCTACTTAAAGTCACATACAAATTAGGCACATTTTCTGTTCCCCATTTCTCCATCTATTTCTTATCAGAGTTAGCGCATCATTATGTAACCACTGTGCTGCGGATGTTAGTGACCTGGAATCTCTAAAAGATTGAGCTCTGCCAAACTGGCTAGGGCATGGTCTGAACATCATTGACTACTTCCTGTCTTTATGCTGAAGGGGACGGATATTTGGACTCTGTGACACTTAGAGCTTGCAGGTTCTGCAATATTCTGAAACCCAAATTACACAAATCAATAGCTGATTTCAGTTGATGGTTAAGAGCTTTATTTGCCGTTAAATGGTTTGAATGATTGTAAAATTGACTGCAAAGTAACAGTTCATTTAGTCAACATTTTTACTGATAGTCATCCTAAAATCATTAACAAACCATCTAGACTGCAGCAAACACATAATATGGCATGCGAGCGCTAATGGCTTGCCTTGTAATGTTTTAGAAAACTACCACTACTCTAATTCATTATTCGTTACAAACAAGTCACCCCAACACAAAAACAAACAATAATATGTCTGCCTGCTGCGATTACCATCCACTAATGAATTTCTGGGGCCCCTGGAATGAATGAATGTTTTTAATGAGCCCCGCCCAACAAGACAAATCAGGCAGGATGAGTTGTCAGCACAAGGCCAATCAGCACACGCCCCGAGGCCCGACTGCTGCACATAGAACACGATCCAGTGTTCCTATCTCCGGCTTGCCAATTCCTTTTCTGGCTCATTTTATTTTCAAAGAAACAAGTCCCAATGTCCCTGTTCCTCCCCCCCGCCCACCCACCCCCTCCCCCCCATGGAGGGAGGCGTATCAACTCACCAGTACTCCTTCCATTGGTCCTCCTCAAACACGTCCTCCGGGATAGGATCAATCAGAACCAGGTCCGACACAAACCTTGGGGGACACAGAGAGGACAAGCACGCACACACATGGATTTGACACACACACAAAAGAACACACGTGAACATACACACACGTGAACATGACCACACACACACACACACACACACACACACACACACACACACACACACACACACACACACACACACACACACACAGTAAGACTCTTGCACTCTGGCCTGAGCGGTCGTGGGCTGAGAGATGGATGGGGTCGTCCTACCCACAGTTTCTGTGTATTTGCCAATCTGTGACCTGCCCAGACTGATGACCAGCGACCACGTCCAGAGGGCCATATTTCCACTCTGTGTCATCTACTCGACACAGCCTTCATTGACTCACTTTAATGGCCGTGACATCACGCCTAATCAAACGGTAAATCTATCAAACCTGGAACCCGGCTGACTGCGCCGTGAATCACAGAGGATGGATGAGACGGAACACGCTCAGGATTTATGGATGCTCTCCGAAAATGAATATCTGTGCAATTTAGCCAGGGGTGGAGGTTGTTAAGTGAAATAGGAAATTTAAGGAAGGTACTGCAGTGTATATAGAGCAAAGATTGTGTACGTACAGAAATATACACGATAATAAGTATATAGTACGAAAACAAATCCCATACAGTATCCCCTATGTGGTGGTTATTTAAAGTTGTACAGCATTTGTTAACCTGTTTGTATGCTATTAAAAAAGGAATATGCGATAGCTTTTTCATTCCTTTTAGATAATTCACTGTTTAGCTTTGGACAAGGGATTTCAAAACGCCCTAATTAATCTTATAATGACGTCAAAAGTATCATCTAGGCACTAACTAGCTGTCCTGGGCTTTAGCTTCCCGACAGGTTGCCGGGGCAACTAGACTCACGCATCATGGATGTGGCTGTAGAACCTGGCGTTGAGCGTTCCCAGCTCGGAGCCCACCAGGATGTAGGGTCCGTCGATCTCTGCCGCACGAAGGAGACGGTGCAGATCATCCACCATCCTGCAGACAAAATGTAGAAATATAATATCAAGGAAGACTCTAGGTGTGGTACAACATAAATGTCAAGTAACAACAACAAAATAACCTTAAAACAGGGCACGTCGCAAACCAGCGGAGCCTAAACTGTTTCCTAATTGTGGAGGGTGAAACCGGGCCAAATGACGTTAAAACTCCGTACACTGCACTTTAATAATTTCCTACGGACACGTGAGGGAGACTCCATTAAACAAAACAAAACAACTAAAAGATAAACAGATGACTGCAAAAATATTGTTTTCTTTGTCCTCATTTCCACAAGATGATTTACTGCAGTCAGAAAAGGGCAGTGTTATATTACATTTTTTATTTTTTGTTTCTTTCTGGATAGCCTGCGGTGAGGACAACGGATGCCATATATCCACTTAGCCAACACTGCTGAATGTAAAGCGAGGGATATGAGATATGGGATGAGTCGGATTTCTCACTGCAACGCACCAACCAACACATATTCCATAAAGACACTACCTCATCTCACACAATGCAGCCCCATCTCTTTCTAACTACCCATCTGTGTATTGGTGGCTGTGGCTCCACTTACATCAACCCAAACCCAGACCTTTTATAATGACAATAACTTAAATTTCGGATGTCAGTATTCAGCACGTCAAACTGAACACAAACATGCTCTGGCATGTAAGTGAGCCCATAAAGGACTTGCCAGTTAGCAAGTCCCGGCCAAAAGCCAGTACCAATTTTGTGCAACTCCGTGAATGTCTATTTGAGATGTTCTGTTCCCACAGGGTCAAACAAACACAGAAAATGTTATCTCCTTGACGCAGGTAATCAACCCCCTGGTATACAAGATAAAAAGAACACATAGGTAACAAAGTGGAGCGCTGATGGTCAGGATAACCAGACCAGAACAGAACTGCTGGACAATCCAAACTAGCTTCAACTACTGATGCACAAAATGAATTACTGCATCATAACATCACCCATTAGAACAAGAAGTAGGACACATGTGATGTCCTGTTTACAATATAAATGTATTAATGTAATGATCAATTATGCATGTGTTAGCGGTGAACACGATAGCACTCTTGAGATTTAAGTCAGGTTTTTCTTTCTTTTGAAATAAGTCCATGATGTCATTGCAAACAAAAAGCCTCAGACTCACCGACCAGTGGTGGACATTCCCCAAACCTTCTCGGTTCCTGAGCTCTCGTTCTGCATCACTCTCTTGCTGAAGCCCAGGCCCATTCTGTCATAGGTGCACACCTACACAAAGAGGTAACACGTTTAGATGCTGTTAGCTTCACATATGAACTTGCATTAGCAGCACTGCCATTGGCGTCCTTTACAAGAAAATAAGACATTGCACTTTATGCCATCGAGAATTATTCCAAAATGCTTTCTGTGAATGTTGGTCTGTTGCTATGCCTTTTAATGTGAGAGACATTGCCCCGTCAATTTATTTTTTTCGAATCTAAGGCAATTTAAATATTGCATATTAGAAAACAAAGAAAAAAACATACAGGTCTATATGTGCTCGGAAATGCTTGCATCTTTGTTCTCGGTTCTTTCTTCATTCATTTATTATTATGTTGCTGCTTCTGTTGTTGCTGGATGTAGGTCGTCGGAAACCACAACAAGTCTGACCTCATTGGGGGTCGTATTTCAGACAAACAGACAGCGACGGCCAGTCTGTCAGACTCAGCTTTCTGCAAATGCTGTGTTCTCATTGGACAGCATACCGCAGCACTACTACAACAACAACAGTCCTCTGATGACCTCTCCTTGGTAACGGAACTGTAAATACTCAGACTGCAGTCCACTGCGTAGTTGGTTTTGAAGCTAAATCAAAATATTTTTTGCAGTACAATATGGAATGTTTAATTGATTTTGGTTTCTATCTCTTGAATGAACCTGATAATACACAAATAATAAAAAATAAAAAAATCCCACTGTAAATATTAATAATCATTATTTTCTGTAAATTCCTCACCTTTGTCAGCGGAGCAACACTTTCTTGGACATGATACCAAATGTCTGAAGACGCTCCGGTTGGGGCATCCAATATGACTGTAAACAACGATGGCAGTATGGTTAATCAATGAAGCAGCAAAAACAATGGACTGTAATGGATATAATATGGCTAAAATATGAACCTGTGATTTACAAATTGTTTAATGAGTGTTCCATTACCAACTGGTTTTCCTTGTCCTTTACATAATAGGTGCATCTTTTGACCAAGCCCGACATCAAGGATCTGTCCTTCTGCATTGGAAGAGAATAGAGACGGCTGTTAAGAACAGATTCTAATGCATGTATATAGAAATAACCCAAAAAATATTTTTCTTTTGAATTGAGAGATCAACTCAAATGTTGAGACAAGTGCATAGTGGCAAGAATCGCACAAATGTACAAACATCCAGGCATGTTGCACACCATTATTGGAATATTTTCTGATGACAGTATAAGGTGGAAAAAACTGTCAATTCTATATAGAGATAAGTGTATATTTCGAAGGATGGAATATGCTGGGAACCTTTCGGCAGTAGTAACTGTCCTTCTCTCTGCAGTGATGCATAGTTGAGGAACGGTGGTACGGCGATGATGAAAAGCAAACAAGTTCCAATATTCTTGATGATGGACCAGTAGGTGAAGCGTTGGTCCCCGGCTTGAATGGGTTGTACACGATCAGCATCCTTGGTAGAAAAATGTTTTGTTTTTTTAAATAATAATGATCACAATCACAGTAACAGTGACCATTTAAAACAACCAATACGAAGTGGATTCTAACTTATTCCTACAAATCAGAGATCAACTTCACTAATCGAATTTACCAGCACACCCGCTTAAAAGCGTCGGCTCAAAAACATAAGCAGCCATGTACCTAGGATGGGGCTTGATCGCCATTTAACTGTCCTTATCTGAGATTGGCATTACGTGCTTATGTGACACGTTGTATTAAACGCCAAACAGTGTGGCGAACGGAGGTTTGATTGTTGGTAAACGGGGAAGCAAGAAGGTGTTTCAAATTACATTACGTACCCTACTTTCTGACCTACGAGATTCCCCACTCGAATCTTGCCCTTCAGTTCTTCTGCGCATTTTGAAAACAATATGAATACGCGATGCACCAAACAATGTGCGGTTTGAATGAAATACTTTTCGGATTTACTTCCTTGTTGTTATACAGGGGCCGAAAAGGGACAGATTGCACCGGTGTGATAGGCGATATCAAATTACAGACCTTTGCAATAAATAAGCAGTGTTATACGATGAAATTGTTTGTATATAACGCAATTTACATTAATCATCATATTCTATGAATATAAAAAACGGATGGAACTAAATATCTAAAGAATAAAATATTACGATATGCATGGGGGGTTGCTGTTGGGATTTTTTGGAGGACTGGGCACAGTTGAATTGATGGCCTGCAGGGGGCCCTGTATCCCTTAAACACACCCATTATGTATTCAGTAGGTTTAGCACTTATATCCATGGTTTTTATCAGTGTATTGGATAATAATCGCAATTTAATACGAGTATATTTAAGAATCCCACGCCTTCAAATGAAACGTGGTTCCAGCCTGGTTATAAAACGCCTACCCCTTGTTTACGACTGTAATGAATCATTCTGTTTCTCCTAATATCCAACCAAGTTGTTACCATCGTTTAAATTATATATATAATATATAATAATAATAATAATAATAATAATAATAATAATAATAATAATAATAATAATAATAATAATAATAATATACTATCTTTATTAATTATAGAAAAAAATACTTTTGCTCTGAGACTCTTACAGCACTGAGATTTAAGGAAGAGAGGGCATGTCAAGATATTTACGAGTATCCACAACTTTTATCCAGCAAGCCATGTCTAGACAAAGTTAAACCGGAACATAAACCCTGTTTTGATAGCAGACACATTTTGTGACTCAGATCACACAGTAAATTCATTGTTGTAATTTAAAACGAGGGAAAGACTGAAATGATTTAAGTCTGGTATTGGCTACTGTGGGGGAGACAAAGCTGCATCGGCCTGTTGTTGTTGTGGTTGTGGTGGTGACAGTGGGTGTCCAAGTGTGTGTGTGTGTGTGTGTGTGTGTGTGTTTTTGTTTGTATCTGTCTATGAAGAAGCATTGGCTAAAATAATGGGCGTCACATTGTTTGGGTTTGTGTTTGTGTTTGTGTATTGGGGAGGGTGGGGGTTCAGAGTTGATTAAAGCTAATGCCATTGGCATTACTCCACCTCTCTATTTATCCTTCCTCTGCCTAATTAGGACTGCAAGATGTATAGACCAATCAGGGAGACATCAATGCCTTCTGACGGAAACACCTTTCTTTCCTTTCTTGCACTCTTTATCTCGTAATCTTTACACAAACCCACTCATTCCACCAACAGGTTATGTGTGATAACTAGTATTGTCACATAATAAGACCCCCTAGAAAATGCAATGTTTTTCTGTCCAGGATTTAAAGGTGAAGTATTTGTGGTTGACCTATTATATATAGATTACCAGTGCCGGGAACTTGCGGGTTTAAACATTAAAGGCATTGGATGGAGGTATAAGTCAATCCCCACAGATTAGCTACTGTTTGATCCCTGAGCGTTCTGACAAGGGGATGGGTTTCTTTAGAACAGTAGTTTTAGTCTAGTGCCCATGGCACTAGACCATGGCATCAGCTCACAGGACGACTCTTTAGATCCTGTCGTCTTGAGGTTGCAGCCATGAGCTGATCCATGTCGTGTCATTCCCCTCAATGGAGCCGTTCTGCATCAGCACTAGGTTTCCACAACCAACAGTGGACCATTTTTGGAATTAAGAGTTAATATGCAGCAAAACATGCAAGAAAATACTATACCTCCCACCTCCAGTGCATGCATGTGCAACGGAATTGGTAATATGGGTACATGGAATATTCTGTCTACTCTGTGGTAGATAACAACTAGTTATTTTTACATTTCTGACATGTGTCTCCGTCCCATTTCTTATTTTTTACACTGCCTCCATAATTGATTGCACTTAAGTTTAGTAAATTTCACCTTGCATGCACGTAAATTCTCAAAAATACTTTTTTGAATATACATAAACATTTGCACACACATTTGCATGAAATGCAAATTCATACACTTATGCAGTATAAACTATGTGAGTGCAAGCACAGACAAATAAACACACACACCGACACGCACAGATGTTCATTCACACACACAAGTGGCCAAATAAACACACAAGAGTGCACATCTATATGAAATCAAATTCTAATTGAGATAACACAGAAGTCAATGAAAAGCCATTTCCTGTTTGCCTTATCGGCCTGTCACATGGAGCAGGGTTAACCAGGTGACACATCCACCAACGGCTGCCTGCATCACCCCAGGTCATCACTAACTGCTCCCGGCTCGCTCGGGATTGACATGTGGTGCTCATATCTCCCAACCAAGGTTTGCTTTATGCCTTTATTGCATCCCCTGGTTGAAAGGCCTGTGGTGCTCTGGTATTTGTGAAAGGAAAGAAAGAGACAGAAGTTCAACACATGCAAATGCAAATGAAACTGTACGTGCTTTTGAATGAAAGGTTAATTGTGTCTGATTACATCTTTCATTGTAGGCTGTAATCTAAGTTCTATGAAAAACAATCACCGCTGTTGCACGGTAACTAGACTTCAATGGGCTAATTGATCAAATGGATGGAATGAGTCGCTTATTTCGAATCACGTGATGGAATAAAAACATTGTCTTCTGAAGGTTATTCTAACTGTGGTCCTCCCTTCCGGCAGAGTGATTTCGATATCCCTTGTCAGACACCTTTAGTACATGACAAGCTTCACTGAAGGCTAGAGGGACCTGGAGCTGGCTGAGCATTGGAGGAGTATCATGGAGCTTTACTTCTGATGTTTCCAATCCCACACGTGTGAGAGCACCTTTTGTGAGAACAGAATGTACTACTCTGAATTTGTCCATGCAGAATTCATGTCTGAGTCACCACATCAACCACGAGTATTTCCTGATGAGAATAGGGTCGTTGTTGCTGGATATGTCTGAGATAACACATCTATTTCTTCCAATGATATTCACCACTTTTCCTCTTTGAATGAATGATGAATGATGTATATAAGTAATAATGAGGTTCTGCACCAGTTTGGGTACTTGACCACTCCAACTGGGGGGAACAGGCTGGGCCCAGTATCATGACACCTTATTGATCTCTTAGTTGTCCCAACTGCAATGAAGGAATGAAGAGGCAAAAAACTGGCTTCATACCATTCAACGTTGTATTGAATTTTTCAGGAACATTTGAAGTTTTTACCACAAATGCAGCACAAATGTCAATAAAGGGAACCATCGTTTTGGTTTTAGTTGGGAATACAAATTAATACTCATATACAAAGAGAGAGAAAGACCACCATTTCACATGTGGCTGTGTGTTGTCTGGGCTTTACTGTGTCTTATGTGTTGTGTCTATGTTTTTTCAAAAGCTCACCTGATTCAGTTCTAAAAAAAAAAATAACATCTGTCAAGGACGATACAAGCCTAACCTCTGACGAGAGCTGTAACCTGATCTCATTAAGACCATCTAACACTGATGCGATCAGTCTGAACAACAAAGCAGAACAATTATAAGGTTGAAAAATAGAAGCGATTAAACAGTCGGATCCAAGCAAAAATAGACCCGGAGACAGCGTGTTTTATATTCATCCGAGTTCTCTCCTGAACTGAAGTCACAAATTGATTTGTTTGCACGTTCAGCATTAAACAGCCACTTTCCACCCAAAAGAAGGGTTACTTTAGAGTTGCACTCTGCACTGTGGCAATACAAATCTATGGACCGTATCGCTTGCAAAATGTAATTCTAATGTAATAATTATTTCTCCAATTAGGAGGTCACAGGGTGAGCTGCTTGTTGTTATTGGGGCAGTGGTGCCCCTGGCCCCCTCTTCAGAACCGCCAGTGCTTTGTGTTAAATTATAATTCAATATAAAGCAAGGTACCCCAAGCCCTTTCACCGTAAAGGAAAGCTAGCTATATTTCTAAGGAAACCAGCTGTCTCCCTCAGTTATTTATGAGTGAGCTCTGGGGGTCTTCACGGGGGTAGGCGTCTCAAGCATCATTCTTCAGCCCTCATGAGGACTCCATGCGATGCTCATCGATTTGCCTCCTCGCTCGCTACCATCAATCAATACAGTAACAAGTCTTCATTTATACTTGAGAAATGCACTGTATCCAACTCAGTGAGCAGATATCTCTGGCTGCTGTCACTGGGACCAGGGGGAGCATCGGTTTCAACCTGGCCGTAAGCCTGATCTGCCCAACAACAATTGAATCATGAATGTCAAAATAATCGGACCAGGGCGCTAATTACCCAGCGCACACGTGACTATGCAAATATACAATTAAACCAGCTAAATGATTTTAGATACGCAAAACTTATGTTACTGTGTTTTGATGTCCTTGTTTATTTTTCTTTTCATTTTTATAAAAAGCTTATATATATATATATATATATATATATATATATAATAAAATGGTGTATAGTGATGTTGAATGTTGTGGGGTATTGTTGTGTCTATCTAGCGCAGTAAATCATCACTTCTCTACTCGAGCTGGAGTTCAATGAAACGGGTGGTGAAGATCCTGAATTATGGTGTTATCCCGGTCTACTGTAACGCAATATCCGGTCTTTTTCTTCCGAGGAGCTTTATTCGCCAGATAACTGTCCTCAGAGCAAGACTAAATCAAATATAACAAGAATAACAACAATTACTAGGAGAATGAAATATCAAATATTATTTATGGGCTGCTAAACCCATGTAACTGATGTCCCACCCTCTCTCTCTCTCTCTCTCTCTCTCTCTCTCTCTCTCTCTCTCTCTCTCTCTCTCTCTCTCTCCTCTCTCTCTCTCTCTCTCTCTCTCTCTCTCTCTTCTCTCTCTCTCTCTCTCTCTCTCTCTCTCTCTCTCTCTCTCTCTCTCTCTCTCTCTCTCTCTCTCTCTCTCTCTCTCTCTCTCTCTCTCTCTCTCTCTCTCTCTCTCTCTCTCTCTCTCTCTCTCTCTCTCTCTCTCTCTCTCTCTCTCACTCACTCTCCAATAACGCTCATTTGGAGCATCCCGTTCTAGGCGTACCGTCGTTCGATGAGAACGGTTAGGAGAAACCGTTTGGTATGTTCCGCTCCTCCCCTACTCTGCGTCTTAGAAATGGTAGTTTCTATTAGAAGGTCAAATGACTCTGCATGCCGGCAACTGTCAGGCTACAACAGTCCATCCCTGATAAACACAACACGACCAAACAAGACAAGAGAAGCTGGCTCCTGAATATGTTTGCAAACTGAACTTACCCATCGGCCGTACGACACTACTACGTAAAAGTAAGTACCCGCGTAGAACAAGCTGTAATCATGTTTAGTTTCTATATCGATGCACACACTGTCTTGGTCTTGTCCGGTCAGGCTCTGTTGTGGAGGTCTACTTTTTCATATATATTTTATTCTGAAATAAAACACGTTGCCTGAAACGCCGCTCAGTGTTTCTGCAAGGTGGAAGGACGCAGAATATGCTGCTTCTCAGCAGTGCTCGCCTATAACTGAATTAAAAAGTACACATTTGTCAGATATCGTGAGAGCAGGATAACAGGATATTTATTGTAAAATGAATGAATAGGACTTTTACAAACACATATTTCTCTCTTTCTCCCATACTCCTATGTTGCATTACGTTTGGTTGGTGGTGGTTTTAGCTGTGCTTAGGAAAGTGCCAACCTCAGCAACTACAGATCTCTCAGTTTGGAATGAAGATTAATTAAATGAGTCAACACTGTTGCCCGAGATGCATCCCAACAGAGTAGCCCATAGTCAATTACAGGATTGCGTAGCGCGTATGAATATCCTTCATGTTGCAGACAGCGCATATTCTGGCTGTTAAATGGGAGAGCAAGGACCACTTAATAGTTAATTACGGACATTAACTTTTTACTGAAGTAAAGGACAGGTTAGCAAGTAAACAGGGGATGTTAAGATGATAAGGTGTACGATCGCACTTTGTTTATCCCTTAAGGTAAATCGCACTTTCAATTCCAGCAGAATCAACATAGACAGAATCAGTGATCCATAAGATAAATTAAAACCTTTCATAAAACTTTTAAGTTATAGGTAGAGTAGCACTAGTACAAGTACCTACAGTTGGTCCTACAGAGCCAATTCTATAAATGTAATGAAAATATTTAAGATAAATATATTAACCCAACGAAATGTATGGATTGGTTAACAGAGAGCCGAGTCATTCAGTGGATATAATACAACCTTCTTGTGTTTGTTCAAGGTCAAAAGTTAGTTCAATGTCATCATTTAGAGCTGGAAGAGGTGGAGTAACTCCAACGCCAATGGGGTTGGAATCCCTCATATCCAATTAAGCCTAATATCCACTTAATAACCAACTGGTGGCAGATCATAACTTGAGTGACTGTTCTCATGCCTCATGTCCTTGTTTTATTTACACTTTGTTTCAGTTTTAAACCATACAACTGCTCCACTGCCCATGCTTTGGTTGTACAATAAAAACAATAAAAATCTTATTATCAACCACTTTGAAGGCAATATATTGATTTTAGATTGGCTGTCAAAATGCACACATGCTTATACACCCAGGCTGCTGGCTTCAGTGGTAGTATCTCATTATGCGCATACTAACTGATTATATTATTATACCTCTCCTCCTGCTTATTCAATGGTTGCCGTGTCCTACTGATCATTGCGTTGCGTTTCATATTGATAAGGCTAAACCGTTATTTGAAGCAATTCTTCCCATTCCTAAACAATGATTTGGGCATTTCTATTTCAAATAGTTTATCAGCATACAAAATTGAACATGAAGAATAGCCAGAATTTGATAAATGTGCTTATGATGATAAATTGTGTGTTTAGTCTTTTATATGTCCGTTGCTTATAACCCACTGCTATCAGTGCGATGCTCCTCTGTCATGTAACCAGCCAGTGATGGAACAGCTGCATTCAATCTCATCTCTCTGGGTACACTGATTAATGTGCACAGAGCTTCAAGGTAGGCCAGAGTACCCTCTTGCTACCCAGAGGAATACAAACATAGCCCAGAACCCCACTGTAATACCTCCCCTCACTTGTTGCCGGGCAGACTACTACAGATGCCATAATGATGTGGGGCTGCTGTGTTGAATTCTCAGCATTCAATATTCATGAGTTATATTATATCCCACTTATTATGTCATAAGATAATCTTACAAATCTTTGCTGGAGTTCAATTAAAAACGTATTCTCCAAAATGTTATATAACATTTTTTGAAAGTTATTCTTTTCATAAATGTTTTCAATTTGCAATGGTGGGATTCAGGCAGCATTCACACTGAAACTCAATCAAATTCCTACTCCATCTTTCTACATCGTATGCACGACATGGAGGTTTATTTGAATTAAGATAAATTTCAACCTGAAGTTTTGACAGCACATCAAATTGATGAATAATCTACGCCTAACATGTTCATAAAGACTGTCAAAGATGATGGCTTCTAAATGCATACACTGTACAGATATTCAGGGGAACAGGAATCTCCAATATAGTTGAAGGCAGAGTAGTTTGACCAAGGCCTTGTTTTGTTCAGTACAACGTGTAAACATTCATTGGAGCCAACATATCCTCGATACTTCCTAGAACGGTGGAATAAATCAAAGATGCCATGTCCCACATTCTTCCTGATGAGAGTCTGATGAAATTATTTATTCAAAGGATATTTGGAGCTGCTTAAGGAGTTTTATGATTAACTATCTCTACAGACACTTTGTATATGAGATGATGTTATGTCTCACCTAATTATCTACTATGCATAACTAAAATGTGTTTATATTTGCCTGTGATTGCAGATATTGTTTTTCTTAAAACAAACCATGCACTGCATTATGGATATAGATATAATGCATATGATCAATACAATGCTGTTAAACCTCAGCACTCTGCATGTACTTCACAGTAATATTCTGTATTTTATGCGTACATCTTTCTACTTCAGTCCAAAGGGTTTACCGTACAGACTGCTAGTAAAACATTCATGAAATGCAAAATGTTATTTTTTTAATAGAGAGGGAGATAGACAGAAGCCAGCCCAGATCTACAAGAAAGCAATTACGTAATGACAAGTCCTGTGGCATAGTGATTTATAGCACTCTGTTGGGATTCCAGGTATCCATCTGGAAGTCCTTTAACGAAATGAAATGAAATGAAATGAAATGAAATGACATCATTGTTTATAGGCTCGTTCTGTCTCTCTACCCCCCATCCCCTCCTTGATTGTAAGCCTTGTTGGTGATGAGCAGCCAAAAGTTTCAATCCAGTTTGATTTGCAAGGGTTTGCTGCGGAAGTAGCATGTCTTTTACCATGCCTGCCTTAAATACACCAGTGTGGAAGGGAATACCCTCCTACCCATTGAATATAAGACCTTTAACCTGCACTGAGTCGTGTGTTTTGTCTGCCTTCAGGCTATGTTGAAGCTCAAATCAGTTGAAACGGTGGAGGGACACATCCACAGTTCTCACAGGGAGATACAACCAAACGCATGCATGTTATTCACAGTTGGTTCCTTGTGGATGTAGCAGTCTTAGCCTGGGTCCTTAGCAGCTTTACATGCGTAGACCTAAAGTACACAACGTCATGGGACTGGCAGTGGATTAGAGAGGATTTGCCTTGTAAGCTACAGTATCCTAGCCCATTGACCCCCTCGGCCGAATGCCTCCCTCTTCCCACCCTACCGTTCCACAGCACAGCCACAACATTATAGTACGTATCCCTACTGCCCACGTCGCCTGTCTGATCTTAATCCAAATGACCGATTGTTAAGGTAAAGGATATTGTTTTTGTTGTTGTTGTTGTGGTTGAATAGATGTGCTTTATCATTTTGTGTTTTTAACAACTGGGGTAAGGAAGGTCGAATGGTGAGGGGTGTTAACTCCCGGCCAAAAGGTTCTGGAACCCAACCCCAACTTCCACATTCTACTGCTCAGTCGTGAAATTAATCTAAATACGTAGAGTAGTTTCTGCGGACTTAATTGTAAGTGGTCATCCCTTTTTTACTCATTTACATTTTGTAATCACATGGGTTAATCTACATTCGTCTACGGCTTGTGATATCGTTATATTGTCTAATTAGGCTTCAGTGGAAAAACAATTGCATGTGATTCTCCTCTTGGAATGTTTTCAAAGAAAGAAAAGTCATGTTTTATGGGCATTATTCTCTGTCAGCCTAACGTTATTCAGTGACGTGACTCAGCAGAGAAATATCCCTAACCAGCAAGCACAACCATAACTTAAACTGACAGCATTCTCGCTGCTGTATATACCTTGCCAAGAGCCAGTACTCTGGAAAAGCTGAAGTTTCCTCTTTTCGCCACTGTCATCTTCCACAGAGCCCACAACGAGACGTTGGGGCACACTAAGGGATAAAAATAGACGTGCCTGGGAAGGTAGAGAGACAGAGTTATCTGAGGTAAGCGGTTCAATCTGTTTCAAATCAGCATCCGTCCCTGCTTGTCATAGCCTCCCTCTCACTATAGAGCAAGCTAGTCATAACCTCACAGCTGAATAATGTACAGTGGTACAGGAATAACTGGCACTGGCAAGAGTTAATCGCGACCACAACTTTATAATAGTCCTAATAAGTTGGCCTATTATAGCATAAAGGAACAACAAACCTCAGTATCTAAAATATGTTAATTAATAGGAGGTAGATATATATTTTTATATACTGATACGTTGTGTTTGTCCTTTCAAATGTTTGAAAAGAAAATTGCACAAAGTAGATTGAGGCCAGGGGATAATTCATCAACAAGCTAATATGCCACTTTATGTTTTTGACCAAAGATTTAAATCAAGGCTTTGATATTCTTCAGCACTCTGCTGATAAAAGCATTGAGAGACACGTTGTCACTGGTTTACTCAAGTAAGTTTTCACTTATTTGATACTGAGAATCACATTTTTCAGACTGAAAAGAGGACACCAACATTTTAACTTGGAAGATTGGCGCACCAAATCAACATCCACAAAAGTCAAAAAATTGCAAAAGGTTATGAATTCAAATTCTGGAAAGGGAACAAGACTTTCAAGATCTCTCCGAGATCACCATATTCAAGAATCAAGATTTAATGTCCTCCAACCATTTAATCTAAAAACATTGCATCCACCAGTAAACAGAGAGTACCTCAATTACATTTTAATTAATGTGTCATTGCTATTTGCTGTATTGTTTGTGCGGGTGTTGAAGGAAGATGTTTGGTAATTAAAAGTTATTGCAGTGTGAAATTCTGCTGCATTCACTTTTTTAGATTGTCCACACGTCACTTAACATAGAATGTTAAGTGATGTTCAGCAAATCAAGGATGAAAGGTTAACCAATGTCCCATCTAAATAATAAGAGTAATATCAAATAAATACATTTCTAGCTTCTTTTTTTTTAGAGTAAGGGTGTGTCTATTAGATGTAAAACTTATGTCGACCCTGTTGTTGGAGTTGGAAGAGTAGCTTTCAAATATTAGAGTTATGCACATAAAATACAATGTGTCTAATTTTGCATTGATGACATCAAGAGTTTGAAATATGTATAGGGGCTGTATGTATGTGCTTGACACAGCAACATATTTAAATATGTATAACTTTGTGTTGCTGTCAAACACATTAGAGTCTGACCTTTTTGGCCAAACGATATAAATATAAAGGTAAACAAAAAGATATCAAATGATTGAGATAAGAGATTGCAACAAATGGTCAACTTTGTTGTCGCTTGATGCATACTGTAAATTATGTTGTTGGAAGCAGGTTTTGTAGCACACGTATGTACTTATTCATGTATAAATTAATTTTAATATGTCTAGATCCTGCTCTGTCAAAGTAGTGACTAATTTTTCCTGTCAATATTCAAGTGTATGTGCAACAAATCCTTATGTCCAACAAATCCATTCTGCTCTCCCTGCGACACAAGGCATCGGTGCAATTTACATTTAGATGTCTCTGTTTGCCCAGCCAGCTGCTCTTATCCGGGGCAACCCAACAATGACACAAAGGTGTATTGCAGTTTGTCCCCCGAGAAAGGCAGATATGATTCTCCTGCCTAGATAACAGGCACGCATCACCGCTATTAGAAGAGTGCAAATATGAGCGTCAAAAATGACTGAGAGGGTGTTTACCCGTTGCCCAGTAATTGACTGATCATTTGCATAATGGCATTGTGCTTCCTGCCAGGCTAATGTGACCCCTATTAGTTCGGGAAACATAGCCTGTATTTGTGTGTGTCTGTTTGTGTGTGTGTTATTGTGTGTGTATGTGTGTGTGTGGACTCAAACCAAGGAAAGGGATTGGCGCTGGGGGAAATAAGAGTGGTATAAACAAGGCTGAGGTGGCGTCTGCGGGGCAGGGCAACAGGGGGAGAGAAGAGAGGCAGAAGGAGGGGAAACGATGAGAGGCTGATGAGTCATATCACTGCAGTAGTCCCGGCACCCATTGAAATGCCACTGCAGGTGGGTACTTTTCAAAGTGATGATTGAATGTAATAATCCTTCTTTAGTCTGGATTCTCACCCATTTGTAGAGCCTCATCACCTCACATATAGGAGGAAAGTGTAACATTTGGTTCTGCAGCTGAATTCTTAGAGTTTGATTGTTTGGCAGACAACCTATTCTACTGTGTTTGAGCTGTTGGTGCTGAGCGGGCTCCCTAGGCTAACGATGCTGTCTGATCAATTGATGTTTTTTTCATCCTTCCCATTCACATTCTAGATTTAATCCAAGAAAACCAAAGCCGCTGCTTACATCCCTAACCACGTTCTTCTCTCTGGACTGTCATGCATAAACCCGAGGGCAGCTCGGAATACAAATTTTAAGTTAAAAACATTACCACATTCATCAAATAAACGAAACGAAATGCATGGTGTGGGGTAGAGCTGTCACAGATGTTGCACTAGGTCCAGACTCCAGACCTATTTTGTCTTCTGTTAGGATTATTGTTATTCCATAGCATTGTGGCCTGCCTCAGACCCGTTTCTTTAGGTAGCGGTTTCTCACTAGAACCAAAACTAATACTTAGCCATTGCGATAGCTACGGTCCTTGTGTCTTTCTGAAAGTTTCACCTCACCCCAATCCATTACTTGCTTGGATGCTGATAGTGTTTGTCAGTATGGTCTGCCCTACTACAGACAATTAGGCTAAAACACAAGGCTTGATTAACGGCGCTCGGTAAGGGAAACACATAGGATCCATGTTTTTCTCTACTCTTTTTTTCCGTGGAGGTGGCAAAGACCACCACATCCATTCATGTCAGGGGAACGGAAGGGCTGCTTCCCCTGAAGATGAGATGGAGAACAGGTGAGCACCCTGTTCAGAGAAGCCATTGCCACACCAGAAGACCATCTCAAACAAGAGACTGTTAATTATAGTATATGTGCCTTTGATATATTTTCCATCAATGTTCCTCACCTTCAAGTTGTCCATCCTTATACTGTTCTATAATCCTCAAAAAATAATAGTGTATTCGTTTAGGCTGCAGCACCCTGCCATCCAACCAAAATTGTCCCTGTATAAACGTTACCAAAAATAACTAATTCATTTGTTGAAAGCTGGGTTTTTGTTTTCAGGCAAGTGCGGGGGTTTGGTATATAGAGGCTGTCCACGTAATCATTTTAAATCCCTGCAACACTGTGACGAATGGTAGGATGAGCCACATTTTGGAAGACGGAAATTGTCTGACACTATGAAAGTGTCTTTCTGTGAACCCCCGCCTCCGGGTGACACATTTCCCTCAGATTAGAAAACCGTTTGTTTCATGAAATAGTTTGTAATGGGAACTTTTATTTATCTTTTTTCCTCTCTCTCTCTCTCTCTCTCTCTCTCTCTCTCTCTCTCTCTCTCTCTCTCTCTCTCTCTCTCTCTCTCTCTCTCTCTCCCTCTCTCTCACGCTCTCTCTGTTTACCTGTAGCTTTGAAGGGTTTGCTTTCTGCTGTTTACTCATTACGCATTACATGATAATATAGTTAATAGGGAATAGTTAATACTCGAGTGATGCAGATGTAGGTCAGGCCTCTCCAACACTCCAACACAGAACAGAAGAGAAGGCGAATTAGGTCACATTCAGGCAGTCGACATCTGACAGCGCGCACAACTCTTGATATTGTCTGATCGGACAGCTGTGCCTTTTGCCCTGACGGTATCTGACCTATGCTCGCCCAGCGGCTTTCCATTGTCTTGTTGTCACTTCTGGAATTCTATTCCTATAATCTTTAATCCAAGCCATTTTCATATTATGAAACGTATGCCATTCTTTGGACCTACTTCTGTAAATGTGAACAAAACTTAAAAAGGGAGATGAGGTCTTATTTACATGAACACTCTCCAATTAAATAAGGGGGCTGTCCAATGAGGTTAGTGTCGTGGAAACACAACATTTGTTTGAGTATGTTTCAGCACGTTGTCGTAGTAGAGGGGTTCTACCTAGATGAAAGTAAAACTCGCATGATGAATGAAGTATAATAGTGAAACTATTTAGAAGGCTATCACGCGATCTGCCGTTTGTTCGAGAAGCAACTGATTCTTAAATCTGAACCGGTTAACAAAATTAAGATTACATGGTATATGTGTAGGCTGTCTGTTGTTATTGTTATGGAGGTACTTTCTCATGACTCATTACTGGATTTAGACCGCTTTTCGGAACCTGCTTTTCTCAGAACAGTCCCTGAGAATGAAACCATATTGGTGGTATAAAACATCTAAGGTTTACTGTATATACATAGAGGTGAGTGACACACTTTTATGACTGTGTTTTTCACACTTCTTTTCTTTCATTATAGAATACAGGTAAGATTAGTATTATACTTTCATTATTTGCATAATATATAATAGTTATATTTATTTTAAGCATACAGTACATTTCTCCCATATTGGCCCCTCCCACTTTACCCTAACCCTAATCATCCAATGTTGCCTGACTCACTTTACATTGTTAGCCTTAACACTAGGGCTGAATATCTTTCTTTATAGACTGTTTTCAGAGGGAAATGAGCAAGTGGTACGGGTCAGCTGAGGTGGCCTCAGACGCAGGTGCCGGCACGTGCACGGCACGGTGTGCGCGTGCACACCTTGGTTCCGAGGCAAATGGTAGAAGGGGCCCAGCAAGTGGTTTCAATCACTCTGGTCTCCTTTTCCCTTCTCCCTTTCCCTCGCTCCCTCTCTCCCTGTGGCCCTCCACTCATCTCATTATAGACACAGGGGTGGTGGACGGGGGGGTTGAGGAGGCATAGGCCTCCACATTAATTATTGAGCCCTGTCTTCTTTTCCTCTAACTCCTCTAGCACTGGCTCTAATAACCTTTACATGAAAGAGCAGGGACTCTCGCCAAACCCTGGGAGCCATTATATAGGGTGGAGGGCACTGCGGGCTGCAAAGAGAGGCTTTGGGGAGTTTAACAGTGTGACTTGCATTATATTATATATATATATATATATATATTTATGTATATATATATATATATATTTCTGACACAAGCATGTACCATTTCATTTTAATAGAATTTGAATTGTCTCAGTTCTTCTGCCCTGCTCAATGTGATGGTGTGGTTAAGTCCACACTCACGTTTGCAATGTGGCCGTTCATTGAAATATCATTTTCATGGTGGAACATATTTGTTCCGTCTTTAAAGGGGAAGCCTGTACGATTGTTATTGCATAATTTGCTTTAAATTGACGATATGTTGTACAACAGGTTATTGGACTTAACAAATGAGACCTTGCTGTCGCTCTGCGTTGTGTGGATCAGCCTCCAGGCTGATTTATTTGAACCGGGCCTGTGAACTTTTTTCCGAACTTCTTAATTTGAACGTTTGTTCAAGATTATATCTAACACATGTTAATGATTGCAATCGTTTCAACCCATTGTTTCAACCCAACTGTGCTTTTAATGAGTGAGCTCCAGCATGCTGCAGTGCAACTACTGGCCAAAGGGGCCACTAATGAGAAGGAATATTTGATTCTCCCACGGTGTCCCTTTAATACAGTAACCGGTATACTAATTTAAACTATGCTACTATAAATGCCTAATCCATTTCAGTTACCCAGTAGGTAGAATGTTTTGAGACTAATAGACTTTTGCCATGGTGTATCAGGCAAGGCTAGTGCAAGCAACTTGAGGGTTCTGCAATTCTGTGATGTTAATTGTGTGCATGTGTGTGTGTGTGTGTGTGTGTTTGTGTGTGTGTGTGTGTGTGTGTGTGTGTGTGTGTGTGTGTGTGTGTGTGTGTGTGTGTGTGTGTGTGTGTGTGTGTGTGTGTGTGTGTGTGTGTGTGTGTGTGTGTGTGTGTGTGTGTGTGTGTGTGTGTGTGTGTGTGTGTGACCCTGCAGGTTTGAAGGCCTAGCCTGAAGTCTCGGAGATCCCTCGACCTCTGCTCTGAAGAACAACACTGCCAAGATGTTCAGCACCAAAAGGTCAGCGAGATGTCACTTTTCCTCTATTCTTTTCCTCCTGTGAGGAGTAAATACTCCTCACAGGCACACTCATGTGGTGGTTTGACAGTTGAATGAAGATTGTTGCTATTTCTTTGCCATATTTCTTTACATCTAGGAATCAATTATAGTTAAAACCGAACTCCTATGTATTTACATAAATGCAAAAACAAACATACATATTTAATATGTTCTACAATCATGATCATTTACATTCAGGAATTCACCTAGGGAAGGACGGTGCCTTCTTTAGGTGGGAAGGCATCTAGGGAACATAGAACAATGTAAGATTCCTAAAGTTGCTTCTTTAAATATAAATGCACATCATAACATGGATGCATTCAAGTTTTATTTATTGTGTGTGTGTGTGTTCTGTAATCATTTTAAAGAGAGTGAGATGAATAAACTATGTTCCCGAGAGCTAACTCAGCACACCATATGACACATATATGCTCCTAACATTACTGCCATGCTGCAGACGCCTCGAGCTTCAAAGGCTTTCCTAAACCTATTCATGTTGTTTGCTGAATATGAAACAATGCGCTTTTTTCCCTGGTCCTTCTAAACTGCTGAACTCAACATAAATGCTGGGGAGATTCTGTTGAGCTGTCACACCTCATGCCCCTGCCCCTTGCCTCTGTGATTTTTTTATATAGTCGTAATATAGTTCAGTGCAGTATTTTCCACGTCTTTACTGCTACACCATATGCATACATGGCCAGTCTTTAATTAAAGTAGACAATATTGAACATTAACGTGGCATATCGTACATTGACGCAATACTTTTCCCTTTGACTTTACAGGAGGTAGCCTCTAACGATGTATTGACCATCTTCATTCCTGCTCCTAAAACAGCAGTCCTAAAATTCAAGTTATTATTGGTAATTTGCTTCACAAATACATTGTATGTATTTTTTGGAAGATGCCCAAATGGAGGAATGGTCTGATATCATTGATGCCCACCCATACCGTTATCACTAAAATATCTTACTCACTCTGGTCCTCTTTATTAATAAAATAAGGCATAACGGAGGCATGGTCTGCCCCTAAAGTGTCCAGTGCGAGGCATATCTTGATTTCTGAGTTCTGTAATAAGTCCGAAGGATGTCAAAAGATGTCCATCAAGTCAGACCAGGCCATACCAAAGAGAGATAGTTATGTTTGTGTCAGGGTCATCAATCACACAGTTTCTCACAGCTTTTGGAAAGTCTCAGGGACAGGAACTGTTATGGCACCAGCAGTGGCAAGCTTTGGTGGTTTCCTGTCAGGGAGATCATGGTGAGATGTCGTGAAGTTGTCAGGAACACACCCATAATTGCTTTCACTGGGAGCTGTAATGAAATTACCGCAATATTGGCGTTGGTCTCATTAGTGGAGTGTGGCCGACCAAACAACGTATTTTGCCCAGACTTACTGTGGCATTTCCACATGAGCGCTGACAGCCCTGAACAATAACTCTGCGCTGCTATTAGTTAGCCTGGGAAATGTGCATGAGCACGATACACAATCATGAGACCTGTTGGAAAAGTACCTTATAGCCTGGCAGAGGATTACTCAGGCACACTTGAGGATTCATCACCGACAACAGCACCAAAAAGCAGGCTATTCGTTGTTAGCGATCACGTCATGGATCTCAAGGACAGCTCTGACCTTGGCATGTTCTTGCACTGCAAAGGCCGTTGACAAAGCATCAATTTACCCTGACCCTCCCTCCCTGCCTCCTTGACCCGCGACGTGATCAATGCGCCACATGATCGGAGTGTTGATTACACCGGGAATGACATCACGGACACCAGAGTGCTAACGGGACAGATTCTACATCGACCCGCCCGCTGATCTTGACCCTTGTAACAAGTAATTGTCATTTAGATTTGTGGCTGTTGGAAGCCCCAGGCTTTGCGCTTGATAACTTATGCATGCAAGGGGTAAAGAGGGTGGAGAGGGGTCTCCGGAGAGGTGGCTAATATATGCGTACATATGCCCTGTGGAGCCCTGGTGGTCATCCACGCTCTTCAGCCACC
>NC_082392.1:14860777-14868277 GCF_031168955.1 Gadus macrocephalus | reverse complement strand
TGAAACGTGTATTCATTGTCTCACAATTACAATAATACTAAGCGGCAACGGCTGTTTCTCTTCAATAAATGTCATGCATTGAATTTTCCAATGCATGCTTCGCTCAAGGTTTTTTGAACAATTTGAACAATAGTCTATCCTGTCAATTTTTTCTGCAGGCAAAGCATAACTTAGCAACATAACTGCAACATAAGTTCATAATGACATTCGCCTCAAATAACTAAACTTTCCTTTTATATTATATAATAATATTATATGATGTATATTATATATTATTATACATTATTATAATATATTATATTATGTTTATATGAATTGGTATCCTGAGCTGAATGAGTGGTCACCAAGGCATAGTGGTACGTTAGAATAGCTAGCACATCCCCTGCTGTGTTAGAACTGCAGGATTTCTGAGTGAATTTTTGGAGTCCAACGCCTTGTTATGAGAAGTTGGTATGAGTGGGTTTATCACATTTACGTGGTGAGTTACAGTCCAGACCAGCGTGCCTAACGTAACAGCAACATACTGAATCTTGGACGTTTTTCCATGCCGTGAGTTGTTAGCCCGTGTGCTGCCTGACGGCAGCTCGCCATACGTTTACAGGCTTCCTGACGCTGATGAAGTGCTAGGACGGTTGTTCTCCGACGGCTAAATTAAACTGGGAGGTGACATAAGGCCTGTAAACATCGCTGCCAGCGTGGGCAGTCCAGACCATAGGAGGATGAAGAGGATTGCTGTTTCAGCAATAGATCTAGACCTCTCAACCAGTTCAGAGCCCTCTTCAACACTGGAATATAGGAGATATCTTTAAAGGCCTCTCTTTAAAGGCAGCAGCTTTATAGATCTCCTGATGTGTTGATTGTATTTTATTTTTGCTCTCATGCCTTTCAAACATCTGTGTGTTCCTCGTAATCAGGCCTGCCTGACGTTGAGGCTTCCCCGCCGAAGCGGTGTCAATCTCCCAGCAAGCAGTTATGTAATAGCATTTGACGCCTACCAAAAGGAAACGGAACCGCGTCTGTGCAGCGTTTTGATTGAGGTTTCCCTGAGACACATGAGAGCGCCTGAATCATATATTCACACCCACCCTGCTTCGCTCGCGGGAAATTGAGGCATCCATATTTGATAACCCTCCCCTACCCGCTTCCCCATCCCCCCTCCATGTGCTTTTGTCACGCTTGTAGCCGGACACACATGGATTAACGTGACCAGATTTCTGGGGCATTTGTAGTTTGCCAGTCCCATATATCAACAAAATATCACACGTCAACATTTCTGAAATGAAAGAAATGGGACATATTTTGCCTATACTTCATAATGGTACTTGTAGTAGAAGAGTGGGCCGTACATGCATAATGGTTCACTATGATGTGATGAGCTTTGGTAAACCAGCCAAAAACAAGGCCAAGTTGGATCCTGAGAAAACACTGAAATTATCGTTCTACATTGCATTGATTGCTGCCTATTGTATATGATTGGTCGTGACAGATTATGATATAAAATCGATAGATAGACCCCTGTATGGTTGCTTCACAGCCTATTAGATAGACATGAGACTAATTACCAACTGTCTCTTAATTAGTATTCATGAGCTAGAACCTTTTCCATTTAAAAATGTTTTAATAAATTTTTTAAAAGTTTTCTTTTTAAATAGGTACATTTCCAGGAGCTGCTCCAGCTAGGAATACACTTCCAGAAACAGGAACTGCTCCTGGAAAACAGGAATTGTCCCTGGAAAACAGGGACGCATGTTCACCCTAACATGTTCCCATTATAAAGCACATGGACAGCAATAACCGCATTGGTTAGGAGGCCCAGTTGAGCAACAATTTAAATTGTCAATGTAATGGCTTCGCTTGCTTACCCAATCCTTTCAACCAATGGCTTGTGCAGATGCATGTTTTGGCCGAAGGACAGCACCTTGCTGGTGCTTGTGTTTGTTTGACCGCCTCTGAGGGATCTTGGCCACTCAAACACCGATGCAATCACCACAGTAATTAGTAACGTATTGATTATTTTCACTTTGATGCTCTATGACAGTTAACAATGCTGGTAAAGAGGTCAGGCCAGATTGGCTGTTGTTTGGAACTTCTTCACACTCATTCATTATCTGTATCTATTTTTCATCACAACATAATCATGATTATTGATATTTTTTTAGTTATTGGGATTAAGCCGCTGTTGTATCACAAGCATTGCCATCAACTCAAATTCATGTATAATACAAGAAAGAGGAAAATACAAATGCAACCTCTTAGTACATTCGTCAATATAATAAAGGTTAGAAAGCTAGTTGCATCTAGTCCAACTAAGTGATTCTAACTGAAAGTGTTACAGCTACAGAGTCAGGCTGTGTTCCATGACCGACTTTGTCATAGAAGGTAAATCTTTTCACACAGCGCTCTCCACCACAGGGTTTTTCTCTGGACCCCCCCAGTGGGTCTTCGGCTTAAGTTGACAGCGGTGCTAACAAGATCTGATAACCGGCGTTCTCTCCCCGTCCCCGTGGCGGAGTGCCGAAAGCAGACGGTAAATGCGGTGTTGTGAAACCGGGCGAGCTTCTTATTATGGTTGCCATTAAAGGGGCACTTTACTTTCCGAACAAGGCCAAATATGCGTGATGTGTGTGTGTGTGTTACCCCTGAGCTGTTAGCAGGCCCTTTTTGAGCGTTATCGAGTGTGACAATGTCCTCAGAATGATTCCACGCAGAGGACCTCGAACGAGGGAATGTTTTTACACGGCAAAGCCCCGATGGATGCCCCTCACGAGGACGTCCTCTGATGGATGCACGTAAAACAAACCCATATAAACAGAGACGAGGGCATTGTCAGCGAAGCCAGAGAAACCATGCACAGGCAGGCTCAGCTGGATATGTTCTGATGAAGGATAACATCCTTATTGTGACAGTCATCTAAGTGCTGAACAAATGGGTTGACTGACTGTGTGTGTGTGTGTGTGTGTTTTGTGGCAGCCTGACGTCCGAATCTATAATTTCGGGCATTCTCCCCGCTTTCCTGCATGCTGCAACTAGCAATCGCTTGATCACCAGACAGCGTGCCAAGGGGTGGCCTCGCGTTGTCATGTGCCCTTATGGAAGGTGACGCGTGACAGCGGCTGCCGGCCTAGTTTGATGTGACGGAAGGGGAGGAGAGTCTCTAATGTGATTTGGAGAATCAGCTTTGAGCAAGAGCAATTATTTTAAGCCAATAAACTTTGTGCGCCGCCCCTTGCACTTTTCCCGGTGTGGCCGCCCCGGCAGCCGTTGATAACTGTGGTTTACACAGAAACAGGTTCTGTCGTTGGGCAGCTTTTTTGTCCGTTAGGATTTATTTCCTTTTAAATGAACTCCTTTAACGTACCCTGCTGTGATCTCACCTTAATGGACAGCATAATGTACTCTATTGCTAACTTTGCTTTTACAATTATTAAAGAGGTAGACAAATTAAGGTCAGATTCACGTAGAACCACATTGTCTCATTTGCAGGCAGAGGACCACACAAGGGTCATGTTTTACTGAAATGGGGCTAATCAGTGTGGCTCCCCATTAGAGGCTAAACAATGCAAGCAAAGGGACGGTCTCTGTCCAGCCCTGTAATCATTGTTTAGTTTGACATTTGGAATCCAACATTCAGTATACATTATAGTTATTCTAGTTGCATAACTCAGGCCCAAGGACACTTCGGCCACATCTATTAGGAAAGGTCATTTAGCCAGGCAGAACGCATTGCATTCACTCCAGCACATTTATAATTCAGAGGAAAGCGCCAAGGGGTGGAATACATTTTCTCCTACACTTTGTCTGCAAATGTACACACTCCACGGCACCACATTCAGCATCACAGTTTAAAACAAGGACTTGTTTCTCAAGACGGGGCCACAAGACAAGTTCACTTGGGTGTTTGAGCTGATTCTGTACACCCGTTGAACTTCCTGCATTGTGTCTCGGTCACCGTCGGAACCACCTATGTTTGTTTTGGATATTTTGACACTCTGCTGTTATCACGCACAAAACCTCCGAATTGGAATCAGAGCTGTGTGTGATGTTTGATCTTGTGTTGAATGAGGAATAAGACCTCCACATATGTCTCCCCTGTGTTTGATATCCACAGGCTTCCTTAAGACATCTATTTCAATTTAAAAAGTCATTTTACTTTAATATTAAACAGAGGAAAATTAATATGTATTCATTTTTTTTATTAAATATCCTGTCCGTTTTCCAGGTTATGAACTGAGGCTTTATTTAATCAATAATTCATCGATGCATGTGTGCGTATGTGTTGGAGAGAGAGAGAGTGTGAGTGCTGGGGGGTTATCTTTGACTGACTTTTCCAAATTAATTGATTGTGAATTATTCAGTGAATTCTGTTGCTAATGAAGATTAATCCCAAAGTGTACCTGAGAGGATACACCCACTGTGTGTGTGTGTGTGTGTGTGTGTGTGTGTGTGTGTGTGTGTGTGTGTGTGTGTGTGTGTGTGTGTGTGTGTGTGTGTGTGTGTGTGTGTGTGTGTGTGTGTGTGTGTGTGTGTGTGTGTGTGTGTGTGTGTGTGTGTGTGTGTGTGTTTGCATGTATGTGTGAAAAAACAAGAAAGTAACACTTCCGTCATCTGTGATGTTGGGGGAAGCCTTACAGATTGTGAAGTGTGTGAACTCACACACGTGAGATACTGTTAACAGTTCAACAACTCCAACCTCAGTTACAATAGGTTGTTACTTTTAGTTGCATATGTATCTTAAAATACACTTGGAATCATTTCTCAGATAACTATATAGATTAATACACCATTTGCTTTATACACACACCCACACACCACACACACACACACACACACACACACACACACACACACACACACACACACACACACACACACACACACACACACACACACACACACACACACACACACACACACACACACACACACACACACACACACACACACACACACACACACACACACACACCAGCACCATGAATCAAGCCTTTTGTATTCAGGTAAATCATTTTGAATCCGACAAGATGAATGTCCTTTCTGAAGAATAACCCTCTACAATGGACAACAATTGTGTAACACCTTTTAGCTGTGGTACGTCCACTTTATTTTGTGTTCTCTGCCTCACATCTACCACCACCCCCTCCCAGCGACGCCCCCTCCTGTCCTTCACACTGACCCTGTCCATCTCTTCACCCCTGCTGTTTCACTGGCCAGAGAGAGAGAGAGAGAGAGAGAGAGAGAGAGAGAGAGAGAGAGAGAGAGAGAGAGAGAGAGAGAGAGAGAGAGAGAGAGAGAGAGAGAGAGAGAGAGAGAGAGAGAGAGAGAGAGAGAGAGAGAGAGAGAGAGAGAGAGAGAGAGAGTTAAAATTGAGGGGAAAACAGACAGTTGAGAGATGGAGAGAGACATCGATTATAAATAAAGGAAAGCAGGGGGACAGTGAATTTAATGTGTGAGAGCTTAGAATGCAAGATTGATGTGATCAAATGCAAAATCAAACATCGCTTTCTGGTTGTTGAGAATAGCATGGAGAACCATAACATTTGGACCTGCCTTACTGGTGGAAGAAGGGTGTTGTTGTTCTGATAAACAGGAGCTGTACTATTATGTTTATGGTGTTGTACTTTACGGCTACTTAATACCATGAATTGCTGTTTCTTTGACAAAGTACGGCCCAGCAGCTAAGGCAATCGAAATGATCCCTTGCCAGGCTTTTTATTAGGAGGTATTAGGAAGACTTGCAGAGGGCTGTTTTCATGAGACCCCGGACTCCTTTATTTGTCCCCCCCTGGTTCTCTTCAGGCTCTTTACTATAACAGACAACTTAATGCTGTGAGAGTGCCCCCCCCCCCCCCAAAGCTGACATGGGTTTGATTAGTGAGGTTCCACGTCCACCTTCACTTTAAGGACATCAATAGCATTGGTGTTTGCTGCTTGACTTCAAGGAAATCTTGTTGTCTTCAACCCTATTAAACCATAAGGAGATAAAGGGGAGACAGACACACGGTATTGTGATCTTATTATAAGGATTAGGGTTATTTAAGGAAATTTAAGGTAATGTGTTAGGTGAGAAAAACCCTTGGTAACTTTATTTTGATCAACAATCCATCAAGGCTATTCATTCGACAATGACTACAATCATTCTTCATTCAAAGGGCTAAACAAGATATAAGTCTCTCATAAATTATTTCACATCAATAAATAGGCTAATATTAGCCCTTCGGAAAACAATATTTCGCACTTGGTAGTTGCTGTGTTGACTGATGTTTCGGAATCATCCCATAATTTTTTTTAATTGATTGTTTATGTCAAATAAGTTGAATAATTCTGAGTTATAAGAAGGTACGGTAGCTTGTTCGGAAAAAATGACAACATTAACGAAAAAAAAATGAATTGCCAATGTATGTCAAAATCAATTAAACCACGTGCGAGTGAATGCCTTCCTACTAGGAAATTGCGGATACGTGAGTTAAACTGGTGTGGCGTATTCTATCCCAAGGATATTTTCTTCAGAATCTCCCTCAGAGAAAACACATTAAGACTTATTTGTTATAGGCTCAAGGCTGTGCTAGGCCTGCTGCCGTGTGTAGCCTGTATGCAGTGTTATAGAGTGTAATAAGGCTGTGTTGTTGTGGTGGATAGGGGGCAGTATAGCTACAGTATGTCTGCTGAACCACTCTCTCCCCACCAAGTGTGGTGTTGGGTGCTGTGACGGCAGCGAGGAGCGGAGCGCTGCCTCAGCCAAGGGTGCAGACTTAGTTTAGAGTCCGAGGAGTAGGGGAGGGGAGAGGGGAAAGGAGGGGAGGAGAGGAGATTTAGGTCAGTTCCTGCCCGGAGGAGAAGAAACAGTCACACAGAGGCAGAGCTGTTAGTTCAGCTCTATGTGTCTAGGAGGCAGCATACACTCCTAGGACACAGCATACACTCCTAGGAGGCAGCATACACTGCGAGGAGGCAGAATACAATCCTAGGAGGCAGTATATACTCCCGGCTCATTAAAAGGAGTCAGGCAGGCAGCCTGACTCCTTACTGGGGAGATTAGGGTGTGGCCGATAACCCCTTTCCCCTTCCCAGATATTCATCCCCACACACTCTCCTGGTGTTCCCCCACACTCCCCCTGGACATTTCCATAAACTCATCTGAATTTCCCCCTCCAGCAGTGGCGAGACCGTTCATTTTGGAGGGTCGTATCATTTTGACAGAAAACCCAAATTAGCATATGCCCTATGAGTTAGCATTTTCCCTCCTGCCATCCTCCTTTCACTGCAGGCCGTGTAGCGCAACACAGTGGTGCCCTCCTGTAATATCAACCCCCCCCACCCCATGACACACAGACGCACATTAGCTCTAAATACCACAGAGTCATAACCTGGTGGAAGGAAATGGGTTTCAAAGAGCTGGTCTCTCATCCCCACGTGCAGACCGGCACCACCGAGGAAGCCTTCAGCTCCCATCCACTCCTCTGGAACCCCCACAACATTAAACAGGGTGCTAATGCACTATAA
>NC_082392.1:14581354-14860677 GCF_031168955.1 Gadus macrocephalus | reverse complement strand
CTCTCTCATCACCTTTGCATAGCAATGTAATGTGAGTCTAATCTTGACCACTGATCAAGGGAGGGACGTGGATTTGGCAGTCAGGCATCGGCAGCCTTCAGGTTGTCTAGATTGACTGCCTTCTATGACATTTTGTAGCATATCCGGAAGATAAATGTAGGGAGGAACAGGAGGAGAGAGAGAGAGAGAGAGAGAGAGAGAGAGAGAGAGAGAGAGGGGTTAGAAGAGACAAGGTCATGTGGGAGTAGCTTCTGTTCCTGTTGTTGTTGTGGATGTCTGAGTTTGTTTTCAACAGTGCACAGCATTGCCCTTTGACTTTCAGGAGGAATGACCTCTTCCTTCTAATCCAATCTGCCACGCTTCATTTTTGATTTGATTTGTTTTTTTCGATTTATGGAAGCTAGTGGTTTCTTATAATTGCTATGCCCAATATTGGCATAGCTTAACATAGCTTTTGCATGAATGGCATCGCATCCATCATTAAAAATGTTATTTGCCTCCATAAGTATGCTCATAGTCCATTGTGTTATAAATACGTTATAGAGTATGGAATATCTCAGCTGAACATGCAGTCACATGTGTGCCTGGTTGAATCACATGCATCTAGTGCTAATGTACGCACACCCTAAAGCAAACAACTGCACACACAACTGCACATGCGTTTTAACAATAACATGCCCACCGGCATGGGCGCACTTCATCAGCTGACCACGCGGCCCCACCATCCGCTAACCCAAGGTTCATTGATTGGACTCACAAAGAGGAAGGTGTGTGCATAGACATGGGTTCGTGCATGTGTGCTTTGCGATAATGCATGAATGGAAACAAATCGGGATTCGGGGCTGCAATGACGACTGCATGCGCTCCGTGCTCCGTGGAACAGGCCGGGTGATGGAAACGCTGAATTATTCAACAAGTGGATTCTGTATCTTGATTATCATGCATTAATTAAGCATTGAGCCAAGGTGTGTACAGACATTTGTGTGTCAACATTAAGTACATACCACACAGACATGATGCCAGAGATATGAGCTTCAGGCTATTTCTCTTTGTTGTGAGATGTGTGTGTTTGCTCATGACTGTGCATGACTTTGTGCACATGTTTGTGTTCCTGGGTGTGTCTGTGTGCTTGTGCCTGGGTGAGTTGTTTGCGGCTTGGTGTGATCATGTGGTTGGGTGTGTGTGTGCCTGTGGTTGGGTATTTGTGCGTGCGTGCGTGCGTGTGTGCGTGCGTGCGTGCGTGTTTGTGTGTGTGCAGGATGTCGTGTTTGTCAACACTGTCAAGGTCACATGTGTGCCAGCTGCATTGGTCTCTCCCTATTGCTTTAACCACAGATACCCAGGGCAGCAACATGCTGCTCTGCGTGTGTGTGTGTGTGTGTGTGTGTGTGTGTGTGTGTGTGTGTGTGTGTGTGTGTGTGTGTGTGTGTGTGTGTGTGGGAAGAGAGGATGATGTGTGTCTGTCTAAAGGAGGGAATGGGAGGATATGCTCCTGTTGCTCTGCTATTATTCATTCTCGTCAATGCTCATCAATGTTTAAAAATATCTAATCTAAAACAAACTACAAATGTACAGTCAATATAGCTGAGATGATAAATTCATGCCCACGCCAAAGATGCATTGACTTTACAGGGACTGTAATATAAGTTATTATGTTTACTCCATTCTTGTCAGTGAAGATTAAGGTTCAGTAAGTAGAAGGCCCCCCTCCCTTTTATTATACCGTATGTTTTCTTAAAAGCTAGAAGTTATGTGGGCACACACGCTCTAGAATTTGCTCATTCCACACCCTGCAGAAGGCGGCTCATGAAGTGGGCATGATTATGCGAGTAAGTAATATTCCACGACAAGGTATAAAGGGGTGTCCCTTATTGGACAATTATTAACGGGGTCATTGATGCGGCCGAGGCGAAGCCAAACGTCATTACTTTCCAATAAGGAAGTCCATTCTATCCTAATAACGGGAATGCCCCGGAGTGGTTCATTCTGCTTATGCAACAGTTACCAGAAATGATGTCGGAATGTGTTACTCATCTTTAATATTATTGGGTTTTTATCATCCTAATCAGCTGAAATCAAAAAATTAATCTTGAGCATATTGTTTTTGGGTTGTCATTGAATCTGTTTGACGTTCTGTTTGACTGTTTCTTATGTCAATGATGTCCTGTTAATGAAAAATATTGCACACACCCGTGGAACTTTATTGACCAATTATTATTGGTAAATTGACCAATTATTATTGGTCAATAACCAATACTAATTGCTCTCTTGCAGACACAGTGCAAACGTCCACAACATGTGTGACTTGGTAACGTGTGAGAGAGGGGCTCGATAGCGTTTGTCAGCATGCAGCAGGACCCATGAGGGCAGCCACGCTGCAACAAAGTCAACAAAACGCACGTGAGCGGCTGATTGGGTAAATCCATCAACAAGTAATCGTTAAACAGCCTAAT
Source organism: Gadus macrocephalus (assembly GCF_031168955.1). NCBI lineage: Eukaryota > Metazoa > Chordata > Actinopteri > Gadiformes > Gadidae > Gadus > Gadus macrocephalus. Next base: position 14,858,224 of record NC_082392.1, on the reverse strand, counting down.
GTCGGCATTTGCATTTGGCCTGGAACTGAAGCGCACAGTTGATGATGTCAGCAGGTGTTAGGTCGGACTGTCTTTCATCCGTCCGGTTTGGATCCCTCACACAGCCTCTAGGTCACACTCCTCCTCCCTCTGTCTCTCCCTTTGTCTCTCTTTCTCTCACTCCACCTCCCTCCCTCTGTTTATCATTCTTCCAAATTGTGCCCTATATCCCTCTGTTTTTCTCTCCATCTCCCAGTCCACCTCCTTCCCTCTGTCTCTCTATCACTCCTTCTCTTCCCCCCGTTCCCTTCTGTCACTCTACCTCCACTCGATCTCCCTCTCTGGGTCCCTTCTGTCTCCGTTGCTTCACCTCTTCCTCTCTCTGTCCGTCCATCTCTGTATCTCTCACTCTACCTCCATCTCTCCTTCTGTGCATCTCTGACTATACCTCGATCTCCATCATTCATTCTGTCTGATTGTCTCGGTAACGCTCTCTCCATCTCTCACCTCGCTTCTTCTCTCTACACGTCTCTGAATTCCTCATTCCCTTCCGCTCTTTATCTTTCACTCCATCTCTCTCTAGCTCTGTCTTTGTGTGTGTGTGTGTGTGTGTGTGTGTGTGTGTGTGTGTGTGTGTGTGTGTGTGTGTGTGTGTGTGTGTGTGTGTGTGTGTGTGTGTGTGTGTGTGTGTGTGTGTGTGTGTGTCAGTCAGGGGGAAATGCCATGTGTTTTGCATCTGCCCAGGGGCCCCTGTTTGTTCCTTGACCTGTTGGTTTAGGAGCGGGGCCCAGGACTCTGGTTATGGGACGCTGGCAGGAGATTGGCACTGATGAATCCATTGTGGCAGAGCAGTGGTGCACACAAAAAAAACACACACACACACACACACACACACACACACACACACACACACACACACACACACACACACACACACACACACACACACACACACACACACACACACACACACACACTCAGAGACACAGACACACATACATAGAAACACACACATTCAGAGACACAGGCACTCACACAAACAAAGTGATACACACAAACACACACTCATACAGACACACAAAAGCACAGACACCAACACACACACACAGTCCCCCCCTCCTGTTCTCACGCTGCTCAGACTCAGACCTCAGCTGGGGCTAACTGGTGCTTAGCAACAGGGGGAAATAAGGGGCATGGATGCTGCCGGTGGGTAGCAGTCAGCAGTGCAAGGGCAGAGCAAGGACAGCACACACACACACACACACACACACACACACACACACACACACACACACACACACACACACACACACACACACACACACACACACACACACGGACGCACATATACACACGCACAAACACAAACACACACACACACACACACACAGGTGCACACATAGACAAACACACACACACACACACACACACACACACACACACACACACACACACACACACACACACACACACAAACACAAGCAATAACACACAAACACTGGGGAGAGTCACACTCTGTAGCTGACGCCCTTCATGTCAGCACCCTGCTGTTCTTTATCACTCCAGTGTGTGTTTGTGTTTGTGTGTGTGTGTTAAGGCTCTGGAATCATGAGGTCATCCCTCCTGTTGCTTTTGTCTAGCTGTTGTATGTTGTTGTGTTGTGTTGTGCTGTGGTTTGTTGTGGGTGTTGTGTTGTGCTGCGTTCTGTTGTTGTGTGTTGTTAAGTTGTGTGGTGTTGGGTTGGGGTGTGTTGCGTTTCGTTGTGGTGTGTTGTGTTGTGAAGCTGGGATATGTTGTTGTGGTGGGTTGTCGTGGTGATGTGTGTTGTCTTGTGTTGTGTTGGGTTGTGGAGCTGTTGTGGTTGGTGTGTTTTGATGTCTTGTGTTGTGGTGTGTTGTGTCGGGTTGTCTTGTGATGTGTTGTGTTGTGGTGTGGTGTGGTGAAGTGTGTTGTCTTGTGTAGTGGTGTGTTGTGTTGTGGAGCTGTTGTGCGTTGTTGTGTTTTGATGTCTTGTGTTGTGGTGTGTTGTGTTGTGGTGTGGTGTGTTGTGTTGTGGTGTGTTGTGTTGTGGTGGTGTTGTTGTGTTGTGGTGTGGTGTGTTGGTTGTGTTGTGTCTATCAGGCTTTTCCCCTTGGGACCGTGGCATCCCTTGCAGCTATTTGCTTCTTTAGTGGGATAACCTAGGGTCGCTGCTGGTTTTACACACACACACACACACACACACACACACACACACACACACACACACACACACACAAACCCTGTATACTCTACAGCTGGCTTGTGTTTCATAATGAAATGGCTAAAAATAAAAGCCTATGGTTAGGTGCTGCATGTAGATGGGAATTAACGGCGCTAATCCAACATAGAGAATAACTCTGGGAACCATATTGGGGCACTCTCCGTCCTGCGGCTGTGTGTGTGTGTGTGTGTGTGTGTGTGGGGGGGGGGGGGGGTGTATGTGTGTGTGTGAGTGTGTATGTGTGTGTTTTTGTGTGTGTGTGTGTGTGTGTGGGGGGGGGGGGGGATGTGTGCGCATACACACATCCTTGACTGAACTGTGCGGACGGTACTAATCTGTCAGGCTGTCTACACAAGTGGTTTAAATGTTTACGGTTGGCTTTGATGTGAGAAATATATAAATCCAAGCATTGGTTAGCTTAGCATAAATAGATTGTACCACACAACGGTTCCTGAGATGAACTGTTATTTCTGCTCTTCCAAACCCATTTAAACATATGATACGTGTGTGTGTGTGTGTGTGTGTGTGTGTGTGTGTGTGTGTGTGTGTGTGTGTGTGTGTGTGTGTGTGTGTGTGTGTGTGTGTGTGTGTGTGTGTGTGTCTGTGTGTCTGTGTGTGTGTTGTATATATGATGACTTTATGTTCTTATCTGTTCTGTTCACCTGGAAATTTGCTGCCAATAGGAATAGTGAAAGTATTCCTTACGATCATAGTCTTTGTTAATATATACATTATTTCATACATTTCTCAATTTCTAGTAATGGTTTACAATGGTTGCAAATAGACATTATCTAAGGTTAAAATTTTTAATAGATTGTCCCATTGGACCAAACGGAAATGGGTATAAATAGGTTGCATTCATTCGTAAGAATGAATGCAACCTATTTATACCCATTTCCGTAGCCAATCTACGAACATTAATGCTCAAAATGTAGGAATGCAATGCACAATGTCAATGTTAACAGAAAGAAGGCTGTTACGCTCTTCAAGACATTTTGTTTCAATAGTACCATTTCAAAAGAATAAATGTTATGACATTTGTAAGACTTATGACTTTAAGAATTTGAAGTGTGTGTCTGTGTGTGCGCCCATATTTGTACGATGTAGCTCCATTGTATCTATGTCCTTGCCGAATGACATTGCTAATGCCTACTATCAGTTTTTTCGTGATAGTGTGGTACTGCATACCTTAAGTATATCTCCGTTATTTGTTGCTTTCATGCAAGTCCATTGAACAAGAACCTTGTTCTGAAATCTCAGTACCGTTGGCTTGTTTTTTGATTATGCCTCTATCTGCAATCGGAGGTGGGGGGGGGGGGGGGGGGGGGGGCAAGCTGCCGCATTACAGAGAGGCTGATAGACACGTCCTTAATCCTTATCTTGCCGTGAATTTCCCTAAACACTTTTTTTCTTTTGCCATCTCATTCTGTAATAATGTTTGCACAGGATTGTGTTTATCGCCCCGAGCGTGTTCACTGTCCAGGAGCCAATTGTTCATTTAATCGTCTGACGGCTGCATCTGCTCCCGAAAAAAACCCATGCGTTTGAGAACGGACAGAATTGGACCAAGTGGGAGCCCTGGAAGGCTAGATTACAGGGATGAGAAGTACTCTAGCCAAGCTGCTGGTCAGCACCTCCTGACTCTGACAGTCTTCCTCTCCGAGTACCTGAGGAAATCGGAGGCTTCTGGACGGTGCCTGAGGGACCAGGCCGCTCTCTGGGCTGGAGTTTGTACCGCCCCATGCCAAGGCCTGGGATCAATGCCCCACCTGTAGATGGTACTCAGTAGGAGAGCCACACGTCATCATTCTATCCCCTCTCACTTGAGACGCTCAGCCCAGGGTCCCATTGGCTATGAGTCACATGACCTGACCTCATCATTCGTACAGGGTCACTGCAATCTTAAAGCACCGAGCATAGAATTGTCTTGCCTTACGACAGCAAAACATTGTGTGTTTGTGTGTGTGTGTGTGCATGTTTGTGTGTTTATGTGTGTGTGTATACAATGGTGGTGGTTTATGGGTTATGGTCATCTCATCTATATTCCTCTGACATTGCCTTATTGCGTGGAGAGGGGAGTTTGTGGAGGCAAGGCTTCAGGAAGCCAACAGATGTCCCATCCGAGGCGAGTGTGCTGGGAATACCAAGTTCTACGTGTCTGTGTGGTGTGAGTTGGCTGCTTAGGCAGGGAGACAGGCTGTTCACTAAGTGGTGCCCAGTGGGAAGGATCACTCATCAGAACTCTCTCTCTCTCTCTCTCTCTCTCTCTCTCTCTCTCTCTCTCTCTCTCTCTCTCTCTCTCTCTCTCTGTCTTTCTTAGCTAGGTTTCTATCTTTCTTTTTCAGTCACTTTATTTGTCCTTTTTGTTACTCTCTCTGTCCTTTAGCTTAAATTGACAATTTTTCACCTTTGAAGTTCACCCTCTTTTTCGGTGTGTCTTTCCTCGTCTTCCTCTATGCCTCTCTCTATCGCTCCCCCTCTATCTCTCTCCCTCTCCCCCTCTCTGTCCCTGTGTCTTTCTTTGATTTATTCTGCCCAAAAAAAAACACAATTCAAAATGTTGTTGCAGTTTGCCCTTCTGGTGTCATTGAGCAGATTTGGCAGATTCAAACATGCCTTCTGGCTGTTATGCCATATGCATCATATAAAAAGAAGGGTTAGATACTGAATGTAGAGATTTTTGTGTTCATGTTGTGTCCAAGGGGATTGGCTTCATATCATTAAAATGTCATTAATTTGGCTTGAACCGTTTTGAAAACATTTAGAGTCCCGCCAGAGAATCAAACAATAATTAATTGTTTTCAGACTAAGACTAAAAGTCTTGTTGTTTGAAGGCTGCTATAATTGGCCTCAAAAACACCAGCTGAAAAAGTCCCTAGGTCAAAAGACATCCCAAAGGGTCAACACTTGTCGGGAGTCAGGTGGACGGTTGATTGATTGACAGGTGCTTGGAGACCTCCTCAAGGTTCTGTTATATTCCGGCCATGTCCCCCCCTCCTGTCCTCTCCCCTCCCCCCTTCTATCACTCTTCATTTGGAGCCCCAGACAAACTGTCCCACCACAGCGCTCTGTCTCTGTCTGCCGTCTCCATCCTAAGTATTGTTTTTCAAATTCAAACTTCCAAGAGACATGATGGATTCCAGATCAACCGATTCTGCATTTATTCAGCCTTGATTGGCTAAACAACTTATCTGGGCAGGTTTCCGTTCTGCCAACGGTTGGTCTGAGCAGTGTAATTACACCATACTGTAGTACCAGACTATACGTCTGCTTCAGAGCTCCCAGCTGAGCGGCTAATGAACGTGCTCACTGAGTTTCACTGGGGCTGTGGAATGTGCTTGCTGATGCCAGGTCTGCCGACTGCTAAAGGGTACCGGAACCAATGCGCTCGTGCCAAGCTGTCCACCGGCCAAAAAATGAAGCATGGAAGAGAGAGAGAGAGAGAGAGAGAGAGAGAGAGAGAGAGGGTGAGCATGAGTTGGTGTAGGTGTAAGGGTTTCTGGGAAAGAAGATGCTATGAGCGAAAAAGGGAAGGATCAGAAAGAATCAGAGGAGGGAAAGCTCGGAGGAGGTTGGGTTCAGAGAGCGAGAGTGAGTACGACTCGGGGGGGATAGAACCTCACATCGCTTCATTCACACCTCTTTCCTTGCCGCGTACGACCGCCTTAGGGTTAAGCTGCAGCCAATCTGAAGCGCCACACTTAATTAAATTGCTGGGCAGCCCCGATCCACCTCCCAAGTTCTGGTGCCGTCTGAGTTCGACTTTGAGTCTGACTTCTCCTCAGAGCGAGTGCATTGTTGTACGGGGTCCAGCGTGTCCCCAGATCAACCCGCGCCAATCACACCTGGTGGCGACAGATGTTCCCCGCCACCCACCCGTCCAACCGCCTCCTTCCTGCCACAGAACGAACAGATGCCTCAGCGAGGGGCACAGTCTGTCAACGTAATGCCTCTTGGCCGTATGATGTCCTATAGCGAGCCGTGGTGGTTGTCAGACGTTCAGCCAGCGGTGTTTACATGCTGGGGCCCATGACTAACATTACGTCACCCTTAGGCTGATAGAGGGTCATGAGTTGTAGCGTCCATTTCCGTTCTCTTATACCATGAGCTGTTTATGGCCGTTAACAGTCTCTGTAGTGAGTAGAATAAGAACGTGATGAGAACAACAACAATAACAACAACAACAACAACAACGACGAAAATAAGGGGAATAAATATCATCAGAATTTCGTCTGCTTCTCTTCTTAAACGCGTATAACCGAAATAGACAGCGCTCTGTGAAGCGTGAGTGGAAATCCTTCCCTCTGGCCAATAGCTGACATTTGGAGCCCCCTGTCCCAGGCCTTCCAGCGTGAGTAGAGAACACCTGGGCACGAGGCTGTGTCCCTCTTGAACAGCCACGACACTGGCCGGCCCTTCACACATTGCTCTGTGTTTCATGGTTACCATCGAATCCCAAAGTACACACACACACACAAAGGTCAATTCTCAGGAAACGGCCCTCTCCACACTAAATGAGATGCAAATGAGTCCGGGCTTTATACCCAGGTCAGCGCTGTTGTGACGCAGTGAACTCGTCTCTATTCCACTCTGAGTCAGCAGGGCCGGCCTTTGCTGTTCCAAAGGCTCAGTGGAGACAGGATCAGCAAAGGTCAGGCACATGGGCTTTCCTGCCTCCAGGAATTATGCATAGGCCACCATCACATCATCCCGTAGCCCACATGAATACACACACACAAACAGACACACACACAAACACACACGCACGCACACACACACATACACACAGTACTCATGCAGGCTTCAGCTCTACTCTTTGTCTGCAGGCATGTTGTTTTGTCCCCTTGACAACCCACAGCTGCCTTTCTCAGAGTTATTCTTTTCATTGTAAAGTTACGAGATTGCATGCGTTTGTTAAATTGTTACCTTCATTTCTTTTCAAGGTGATTTTGTCATTTTAAATTTACATTAAGGGTATTTAGCAGCCGCTTTTATCCAAAGCAACTTACAATAAGTACATTTGTCATAAGAAGTGAAACAATATATCGCTGTCAGTGTCAGTACAGTAAAGATGTTCATAGAACCAAGCGCTAACAATCGCTAGGCTAACCCATTCCCCGTGTACAGCAACGATAGCAGCTACTGCAGACGCTACACAATTAAGTACTATGAATAAGTGCAATGTCGATTAAGTGTGTACAATAAGTGCATACATTAAGTGCCAGGACGTACAACCTACCGGATGGGAAAAGAGAACACCAGGGGAGGGGCTGGCTGAACTAATAGATAGTAGTCTCAGATCCTGCCTGACATTTACTGTTCTTTCTCTATCATCGAAAATTCTAAACATCACGTGAGATTCATGGCTCATGCTGAATCCCTTCACTCTTCAGTTGGGGGGGGACGGTGGGGGCAGCCCATAATATATCCATCCATTTCAATAATTCCTGTTCAAAGGATGCAACTACCACATCCAAATCCAAATATAGAACCGCATTTCCATACTGGGCCAGATCTATTATGGCTGGAACAATGGGATGGCTTGACATAATAGACGCCATAACAGCAGGGGCTTTGTCAATTTCAAGTGTCAATGTATGTAACTGAGTTTTACCACAAAATATCTGGCATGCAGCAAGAGTGTGTGCAAATCTATTTGAATTATTTCTCTCAAGAATTATTATCTTCCAATATCTCTTTCCCAAAATACCAAGGAAGGCATTTCCATTTCTTCCTCCACTGTGTGACATGCCAGGCAGGGTCAGTGGGTGGCCTATATCGCGAGTCATTGCCAATAGCCACTTGATAAATCTTCCAATTAGCCAGCCTTGCCTGAAGAAGAGCAATCATTTGATACAGAGAGGTAATTAAACTGCAAATCAGTTAAGATTCTATGTTGAAAAGCATGAACATACTGTTTTATAAAAAAAAAAAAAAAAAAAAAATGAGAACAAAACCTAGTTATCAGAACTGAATAAGGTGTAATGATGAACGGCTACATTATATCAAGGTCTTAATCAGAATCTCATTTTACATTGTTCAAGTTGATCAGAATTCATGTTTCCATCTAAGCAATGCATCCTTTTTTTTCTGCATGGACGTATTCTAAAGCAAATGTTTCTGTGTTTTTGCCAACAGCAAAACGGTACACTGCACACACGCATGCTGTTTAAAAAACCTTCCTAATACGCTGGTCACAGATCGCAGCACAGCCCCAAGCCCATATCGGCGTGACGTTGCATCTATTAAAGCCGCCGTCCAATCATTCATCGGCTTGTTGTCAAAGCTCAGCCAATCAGAGCCCGGGTGCTGGGCTGAGGCTAGCAACGGAGAAGCAGACCTCAGGAAGGCTGCAGCGACAGTGCTCCCGCCCCCAAGGCCCTGGAGTACCCCCGCTAAATCAAACACCAAGGGCAGGGAGTGACTGAGAGGCTGTGGTGCGCGTGTGTCTCTCATTAGGTGTGTTTGTTTGTTTCTTTGTTGTGGGGTGTGAGGGAGAAACGCCTGTGTGTGCTGCTTCATGATATAGGTCTATGTTCTAGCTGTCTGACCAACTGCAAGGAGGGAAATATGGCAGATAGACTCACCGGCCGTATTTAATTTCAGTGCTCGCCTTGCGGCGGCCTTGTTCATCCTTTGTTAGTAAATTATAGGCAGCGTCCTTTTCTAGGAAGATCCTCATTATGTAGCAGTGACGAGCCGTTAAGACATTCAGGAAGCATTTGGACAGTGCGAATTATCCAAAACACAGTGCCTACCATGTGTGATTTAGAAAATACAAGGAGAGACCATCACAGCCACTCATGTGTTTTACATGTGAAAGGTGTAACTTAAAGGGAGACTCCAGTTATTATGCTAATCCCTATTTTACCCCTCAATGTCCATGGATGAATCTGATTATTATGTACCTACCATCTGAGATTGATTTTCCTCCAGCAATCCTCGAGTCATATTAGATTCAAGCTTCATTGTGCTCTTAAAGCACTTCAACATAAACCAAGGTTGTACCTAAATCACACACAATTATGTTCAACTGCTCAAAGGCGAAAGAGCTTGACCGTCTTAAAGAAACATCATAATAGAGAGCAGCAGCAGTGTTTACGAGAGCAATGAAACGCCTTTTCATCAGGATGGTGCTCCAAATCATTCTATATTTCACTGGCTTGAGCGATGAGGATGAGGATGAGGATGAGGATGAGGAAGAGAAATCATTATGGAACTGCAGCTAAGGACGTGTTGATTTGTTTGTATCTCTGATTGTTCGTTGTATCTATTTTTTTGTGTGTGTCTGTGTGAGAGTTGGTTTGTTGCTATGGGTGCTCGTGCAGTAGCCTAAATGTGTGCATGTGTGATAAGATGGGGCTTTAGTGCGTATGAAAGGGTGCCTGGCACAATGTGCATGTTTAAAAATAATTGCTTTTTAATTTCAGGTATCAAGTAGCAAGAGAAGGATGCATACTGTTAGACTCCTCTCTGGCAACGAGCGCTCACAAGTTGGTTGCTGCCACAACTCGTGGCATTGTTTGCATGGATTTTCTCCCACCCCTTCAGCAGTTTTCAGTACCCCTTCAGGATGGAAGCATGAACTGTTAGACAGCAGACATCGTGGCTCGATGTGAGCGATAACGTCGTCTCTGTTTTAAGGTGTTCCATAAATAATGAGGGCATTGGGAGGGGTTGAGGAATGGGGGGTGGGGGGGGTGGACCTCCTGATGCTGTTGTGATCCTCGAGAGGTTTCAGGCATTAATGCGTCACTTTTCCGCAAAGAATTTAGGTTTTACCTCATAAAGTTCTTGAGCATGTTTGAAATCATCTGCAGTCCATCACAAAGTCTGCGGATGTCGATCACAAAAGTCTGTGCTCCCCCTGTGCACGCACACAATTTGGCCGGGCTGCAAATGGCCGCCGTGCCCCCACCACACTATAATGGCTTCCCTGGCATTCAGCTCTGGCAGAGGTTCCTGACACACAGCGCAGTGCCATACATCATGACCCCGTAGGTGTCCAGCCCCCCTGACCCCACCTCCCTGAGCAGAAGAGCAAAAGGCACGACCGTATTTCACAGGGTCCCCCGACGTTATGAGGGGCCCTCATTAACGCTCTCTCTTTGTGCCTTTGTTTCTTTCTGGTTTTTGTGTCCCGTTGTGGTCTGGCTATGTTATGTGGCCTTCTTCCTTGGGGGCATGGAAGGTTTAGATATGAAGATTGTTTACAATATTTTTATTTTTGCTTCTGATAGACATTTTGGTATCTAGTGTGGTTGGACCTCTAGTGATATAAGCAGTTAACGATATCACTTTTTATATAATGTGGGTTTGAGCTGTAAGGCATCAGATCATTTTCACACAGAAAACCTTCATCTCCTGAAGTTTAATATAAATCTCCTCTTTGTAATCTTTTCCCAAGACGACGGGCGTTCTTTGCAATCACATAACGTTTAATAATCCATTTGTATGAGTTATGACTCATAGTTGTTCAATCAAGGCTGTTGTGGTTAACTTTTACAAAGGAGGGTCAAGGAAAATAGCTGCAGTCTTTCCTGAAGCCACATGTCATTGAGTTCCCAGCACCTTGAGGGTGCATTCAACATCACAGTGCCTCAGTGGTGGAGACATGACAGACGCACACTTCATAACTCCCTGAATCTGCTCCTTACAGCTTTGGCATTTTAAACGGTGCAGATGAGACTGAGAGAGCATGGGGGGTGTAGGCCAGACTTCGGGCTTTCAATCATGCGTCGACTTCCATTAGCCTTTCAGCTCGTGTTAATGACATGAGTTGTTGGAGTCAACAAACCCCATCTCCCCTGGAGGTATTTACATGAGTTTACCCCCAGACAAGCCAAGTGCTCGTAGTGGGGAACGCCTGCCTGCTGCGGGGCCTTTTCCTCCTGAATTAGTTCCTGAAGACATGGGTATCAATATGTCCTTTTTCTCTCTCTCTTTTCCTGTGCCAAAAGTTTTTGACTTTTGATTTATTGGCCAATTTGACAGCGATTCCGAAAATGTGTCAGAATTGGCTGGTAAGAATATACGTGTATAAGTATAAGTGTATAATACACATTCAAATAAGTAATAACGTGTTAATATCACGTGGCATTGCAGTCTGGCAGCTGATAGGACCTTGTATGTCAGAATGCAATGCATCGTGGGATTTTATGTTGGCGGTACTTGATAGGACTCAATACAGTTGTCTAACTGTAAAATCCTGATTCAACGTTAATATACCGTCACCTGAAAAAAAAAAAAAAATGCTGCTTTGCCAAGTCTTCATGAGAAAATACTGTGGCAATCTCAGGCAAAACAATGTGTCCCCATAATGACAAATTTTTCAACAATTAATTACTAAACAATGACCCAAAAAAACGTGTCCAAACATGAAAAGAGGGGAGGCATTGCGATGTGACGTTGCGATGACCAACCCTATTTTCCTGCCAGTGTCGCTAACAGCATGAGTCCTACAGCCTGTCAGCCCCTATGGGCTTCATAAAGCACAGCATCCACAGTCAACGTTTTGGGGTTGAAATGTGTATGCTGTGAGGCAGGAGAGCAGGGAAGGAAAGAGGAAAGCAGGCAAACTCTCTCCCTATTTTGTTTTCTTTTTTTCTCTCCCTCTAATCCACCTTAGCAGGCGAGCGATAAGCGTGTTTTGACTTCACACCCCATTTCCTGTTGTTTACGCGCGTCTTTTTTTCTGAACCACGTGGGCCCCCCCCCCCATGTGGAGCTCGCCGTAATCTGAGCGAGGGCAGGGACTCTTGGCGGCGACGCCCGTGGTCCTCCCAGCCAGGGTCAGAGCTGTTTGTGTGTTTCTGTTCGTGTTGTGTATGTGTATGTGTGGTGTGTGTGTGTGTTTGTGTGTGGTGTGTGTGTGTGCTTGTGTCTGTGTGTTTCTGTTTGGTGTGTGTATGTGTATGTGTGGCGTGTATGTGTGTGTGTCTGTGTGTGTGCGTGTGTGTGTGTGTGTGTGTGTGTATTTGTGTGTTTGTGCTTGTGTGTGTGTGTGTGTGTTTGCTTCCATTTTAATTCATGTTCGTAACCATGGGGATGAATGTCAGATGAATCTTTCTGCAATTATGTACCAGTGCCGTTTAACTTTGTAGCAGTTTGAGCAGGTTGAGTGTTTGGAGCCTATTACTGGAGTGCACCTAATGGGAGGTGAACTGGGCTGGAGCTGTGCTAGGAGACGCAGTCAGCCACTCCATTCAATCATTGTTGGCTCTGTCAGTGACCCCTGACTCACTTCAAACCTTGGACCAACATCTCTACTCATCCGTCTCTCTCTTACTCACTCTTCTCCCTAAACTCTCTCCAACTTCATCTATCTCTCTATCTCTCTCTCTCTCTCTCTCTCTCTCTCTCTCTCTCTCTCTCTCTCTCTCTCTCTCTCTCTCTCTCTCTCTCTCTCTCTCTCTCTCTCTCTCTCTCTCTCTCTCTCTTATTGGCATTTGGCATCAGCATTTACTTCATTTACTCACTGAATATGTTTCCATTGAACTTAGTCTTATTTAGGTTTTATCGATACACCAACTTTTCCACAGCACAAAAAGTTTTGGTTTTTTTTCGGCGGATCCACCCTCACAGTTTAAACAATTTGCATGAAAACAGATGGATTGAAAGGCCTCTTGTCGCTGTCTCTCTCTGTGTCTTACCCACTCACTGTTTTGTCTTTACATCTCATCGATGGACAGCATGACATCACAGTCCACGCCTTGACGTTTTGTCCATCGATGGGCTGACTCATACTCCTACGATGGAGGGTTGAATACAGATGGGATTTCATCGAGGGGCATGCAAAAACAAATCGCGATTTTTGCTTGACTTTTTAAATGAATCATTCAAGCTCAAACCGATGATTCACCGCCTGGCACATTGGCTTTCTGGCCAGCACGGCTAACCAATGTCAAATACACAAGACTCTTGATGTCTTCAATTTTACGGAGACCGCAAATACGACTCACAATAGAGAATATCGACGGCTTTTCTTTTTTGAAGAAAACGCTGTTGCCTAACAAAAGAGCCAGCAGTGAGATACAGAGGTGAGAAGATCTTTGGGAGGTGTCAATTGGAAATGCGGCTTCCCTCCTGTCAGAATAACTATGGCACTGCCGTACCTGAGCATCGATTTCTACAACGGCTGGACAAATGACATCAATGCGGGGAAGGAGGAAGTGGCATTCGGCTGGGCCGTGTTCCTTTTTCCCATTAGGACTATTCTCCAATAAGACTAAGAATCCTTACTTTTTTTTTTTTTGCAACTAATGGAAGTATAATGGAATACGAAAAAAACCTGCATATGACGACTCCAGTCCAGATGTATAAAAGCACTTAGTATATGCTACACGTGAACCTCAGAAGATGGCGCGATTTGATTGGTTCCCTATCTCAGGATATTGGGAAATATCCCATGATTGAGATATCAAACTCTAGATATTGTTTTCATCGCAAAAAGTCTACGTGACGGTCGTCTCGTCAAACTAATAAAATCAAATACACCGCTACTAAAAACAAATAAACCTGGCAAAAAGGGTTATCTTGTTGTGAACAGACAGGCCCATTTGTCCTCTTGGATAGAGAGCATTCTCCACATCCCTATTCGCACTTATAGGCAGACATACACAAGTACAGATCAATTTGGAATTACATTTAGTGTCTTTCATTCTCTCTCGTTTTTTCTCTGCTTCTGCTCTGAGAACACTTGCGTGTCGCGACACTGTAACTCTGCTCCGGCCGCGGAGCTCGGCCAAACGGAGCCAGTGTCACAGAGCTTGTGCTCGGCTAATGAGACAGTAATTAGTGCTTACTCCTAAGGGAACCAAGATAGACTTCCCAACACCATAGTAGCGCTCTCCGTCTCTCTCATCCGTTCTCCCCCCCCCCCTCGCTCGAGTCCTTCTTCCCCCTTGTTGTGTTTTTTTCCTTTACGCTTTATTCACTCGCTGTCCTTCCAAAGCTATTAGCACTTCCAGGTGTGTGTCGTCCTCCTGACGTTCCAGGCTCATTAGGTGTTTTCCAAACACGGCGTCTCTCGCCAGCCGTTAGCAGCAGAGCTAGCGCACAATTAAATTAGCCCTGGCTTTTGTTAGGCTGGCATTCCACGGCGCACCGTGGAAAAACTGATTGTCAACTCCCACGTACCGGATCCTGTCCTATATTGAGATACAGAGAAACAAGGAGTTATTTCTTCGACCACATACATCCAGCAACCAACCCTACTGTTCATCAAGTAAAGTTCTGTATATTACTTTTGGACATATTGGTGTTGGGTGGAGGGGGAGTTTGGTGTCCATCTGTGTATGCGTGTTTGTGTGTGTGTTTGTGTCGGGGGGGATGCAGATGTTCTACAAAGACCCCCCCCCCCCCCCCCCCCCCACTGTGCCAATAGTCTGTTTTTGTTGCCATTTACATAAAAAAACAAACTCATTAAAAAATACCCCAAAAGTGATGGACAGCATTTCCATGGAGATTATGCGTTTTCATTATCCAGTCGTCGCTATGTCACACGTGCTGCTTTGGTTCTATCAGGGATGGGCACTTGTGTGAAATGGTTTGAAAGATTATGTCTGCTTCAGCAGTTTCTGTAAGGATGATTGGAAGGGGTACGCAGGGCTTGGAAATCCTTGCATTGCTGTTTCAGGACTTTTTTTCCGGTGTATGCCCAGGATGAACTAGAGATATAGTGTTTTGGGAGTAGTTTCGTGCTTTTTTTTTATTTTGTCATTTATGCTGGCATATTCAAGAAGGACATTTTTTTTATTTGCTAACGTGTGCCTTTTTGTGTATAGGTGTTTGTTGGTGTTTGCTGCGTGTCGTTGTGTGCATGCATGTGTAAAAGTGTGCGTGTTTGTGTGTGTGTACATTGCCAATTAGTGACGCCATACTTAAGTTGTCTGATAGACTTGGTAGGCTAACTACTACAGTATGTTGTATACTTCCAGCATAGCTTTCTTTGGTGGGGGATGTTACTTGGATTACCTGCCGGGATTAACCCAGTTAAGTAATTCAGAAACGTCCCAAGCTTCTTTGCGTCTTTTAATAGGATCAGTGTGGCTGTCGTAGGTAGCTTTGATTTGACCCGGCTCAGTAGTCTCGTTTGGTTGAGTGCTCTTACATACGGGCTCTGCTTAAAAGCATTCAATTAGCAACTTACCCTAAGACTACCTCAAAATGTGCATCCTAATAAAAGGGATGAGCATAATAATAGTGATACAAAAAATAATACATTTAATTTATAATTCATAATCTCAAGTGTTGCAATTAAGAGAAGAAAAAAGTCAATTGATAAATAACACAAAAAAACCTACCTGTAAAAGGTGTGTACTGCGGGTTGGCACTCCTAAAGAGGAAGGTCTTCAAACTTCCAAGAGAGTTGCATTGATGAGGAACGGCAGGCCTCGTCTTCCATGACCGGGCCATACCATTTCTTGGCAACGTCCTGAGGTGATAGAAGTAGGTTTTTACACAAGGCGTACGATGGGGTCCTTATAGGAGAGGGAGGGATGCAGTGTTATGCAAGGTTAGGGACAGAGGCGGAGAGGGGAATAGGATGTGCGGCGACGCTAAGGTGGGTTATTGGAGTGCAGGATCTGGGAGAGGGGAGGGAGCCAAAGAGGAGGGCCCGGGTTTACTGCATCCAGGCCCTTATCTCCTCAAGGCAGGAGGTGAGACGGGTGCAAGCAGCATAGGGAGAAGGTGTGTTATTAATGTACAGCCCAGTGTCATCAGCAGAGCAGTGACCTTATCTCAAAAGGGCTAAGGATGAAAGATTTCTAATTCTACATGGCCTGCCTTATATTTGCCTCAGCTTGAATAGTTGCAAAGTCCCTGCAATTGTTCACAATCAATTGTGAATGGTCCTTTGCCGATTATTATGGAAGCATATATGTAGCAAAATTCAAATGGCAATGCAATTTGGAATTACATTATGCATTTGACAATGCATTATGCAATTTTATAATGTAATTTGTAAATACGTTATTCAAAGTGTATTTTAAAATGCAAAGTGACAATGCAATCCTCAATTAAATTTGCAAAAGTTCTAACAATACAAATAGAATAACATTTTGTCAAATTCTTTGAGTTCCTTTATACAAATTGAAAAGCTATAGCGTCCCCGTGATTGCAATCCACTTCGCCACGCTCCGTGTGTTGCGATATTCAAATGACATTTCAATCCGCAAAACGGAATCCAAAGAGGAATCCAAAAAGTCAATATGCAAAGTGGCAAATGTATCAGCCAATCAGCGTCTGGGCGGGAACTACGTCACTTGCTCGTAATTTCCTTGTTCACTTCTAGTTCGTATGTGTCAGGTCCATGGTCACCAATGGAGATTATTGATACGCTCCGAAGTTTGGCCGATGATGTGGAGAACAATCGTGTTGAAGATACAGATGCAGTAGATAGAGTGCGTGTTCTGGGAGATAGGATAGACGACTTATCCTCACGGGTACGTTTTGACGCCAGTGTGGTAAACACAAAGATTTCCAAAGTGCTACAGGCACTGGGTGCGAAACATAGGGTCGGGAGACCCACCGTCTCCACCCACTCCTCACCTACAAAGCTCTCCAGAACCTAGCCCCCAGTTACCTCTGGGACCTCCTCCAAGAATACACTCCCTCCCGCTCCCTCCGGTCAACCTCTGCTGGACAACTGTATCCCCACATCACGACTCATTACGAATGGGTGCCCGGTCATTCAGCTGTTCTGCACCCAGGCTCTGGAACTCCCTCCCCCCACACATAAAACAGTCTGACACAATAGAAAGTGACGTAGTTCCCGCTGGTGGCTGATACGTTTGCCACTTTGCATATTGACTTTTTGGATTCCTCTTTGGATTCCTCTTTGGATTTCCTCTTTGGATTCCGTTTTGGATTCCGTTTTGCGGATTGAAATGTCATTTGAATATCGCAACACACGGAGCGTGGCGAAGTGGATTGCAATCACGGGGACGCTATAGCTTTTCAATTTGAATAAAGGAACTCAAAGAATTTGACAAAATGTTATTGTATTTTTATTGTTATAACTTTTGCAAATGTAATTGAGGATTGCATTGTCACTTTGCATATTAAAATACACTTTGAATAACGTATTTACAATTTACATTATGAAATTTCATAATGCATTGTCAATTGCATAACGTAATTACTTATTGAATTGCAAATTGCAAATTGCATTGCCATTTGAATTTTGCTACATATATGCTTCCATAGATTATAGCCTTCAGTATAACAATCAAAGTGGCCCCGGCGGATGAAGCAGTCATATCTGTTCCTGTGATGTTCCTGATTCCCCAGGCTGAAGCAGAAGTCCCAGTCGGTGGATATCGCCGGTCCACGGTTCTCCCCGACTCTGACGCCGGCCTCGCCCCTCAACCGGGCCGCCTCACCCTCACCTGTTGCCAGGGCAACCGCAGGACTCGCCGTGAAAGAACACAACGTCGCCAACACGCAGCACCGTAGCCCGCGGTGCAGTGAACTCAAGCGAGGATACACCATAGGTAAGCTGTCTTTTTTATTTTTTCTGCTTTCGGCTGTCATTCAGACTCCAGAACTCTCCTCCGCCCGCAGCAGTTGTTTTGTTTTCTTTTTTTTACTTCCACAAACTTTTCTCGCAGAAATAATGTAACTACATCCCGCCCACCACGTCTTCATCCCAGACATTGCCTTACTTTCTCATCTTCTTCAACCCTGTGTGCTGCCAACACATTATAATTACATGTCTGTGATGATATTTATTACTGCGATGAATCATCTGTCGGGGAGGTGGAGGGATGGTTTGATCCAAGTCTATTTCGGTGGTGGAAAGCGGGAGCTCCCTGAGAGGAAGGGTGCGCACCCGGTGCTGACTTCAGATTAAATGAGTTTGAGCTAAACTAATTCCACACTCATAAGTGCAACGCATCTCAATTCTCTCGGCTGGGATAATGCAGTTAGGGCGCTGCAGAGAGTTTAGGAGGTTAGGAAAGTGTGCGTCGGGTGCAGTCGGGGGAACACGAGCCGTGTTGTAGAGACGAAAGGGTAAGGCGGGCGGCCGGGGAGTTGGGCGGGAGGTGGCTGCAGAGAGATGAGAGAGATCAAATCATTTCAAATAAGTGAAAGACAAATTGGGAGAAAGCAGGTTTACAAATACTACAGAAATAAACCTATACCTTTCTTTTCTCGCTTTTCATTGTTTTTTATTTACTTTACTATCTGCTTTTTCTTTGGCTGCCTCACATCCAAGCTGGCTATAGGCAGAACATAAGGCAATAACTTGAAGATGGAAGCCAGTTCATCTTAGGGGTCTTGCTGCTTCTTTCTGTCACCCGCACACACACACACAGGCACACAGACACACACACACACACACACACACACACACACACACACACACACACACACACACACACACACACACACACACACACACACACACACACACACACACACACACACATATATAATTGGAACTGGCATGAGAATGACTTTTCTTTCTTCCTGCTGTCCTGCTGTCATTGTGTTCTTCCCATTATTTTCTCCAAGCTCAGATCTGCATTCATCTTTTGCCATTCATTTTTCTCTTACTCATCAGTAGATCTCACACTGCTTTTTATCAACAACTTCCTTCCCTTTGTCGACAACTTCCAACGATCAAAGTGTTCCTTACTATTGGCTTTTTAGAACGTGACATGTTGAACATTGCATGGTACTGTATTTTAAAACCACAACATAATTTGGCAACAAAATAATATATATTTTTTTACATGCATCTTGTCCTGCGTCAAAGTGTGACTCATATCCTCAATGCTGTAGCTATATATAGCAAGTGAGAAACTACAGCTATAGTTAGCTGTAGTCATAATAACTACTCTCGTCATTCACCATCCATTTTTTTAACTGATCACGTGTTGTTTATTAGCCATTCATACCGCTGCATTGTCAAATACTTCTTCCAGATTGGTAACTCACGTTCCAAGGATGTGAGCTTTCCTTTCCAACAACGGAACAGC
Organism: Gadus macrocephalus; assembly: GCF_031168955.1. Taxonomy (NCBI): domain Eukaryota; kingdom Metazoa; phylum Chordata; class Actinopteri; order Gadiformes; family Gadidae; genus Gadus; species Gadus macrocephalus. The sequence continues at coordinate 14,839,015 of NC_082392.1, read as the reverse complement.
CCTTATAATTGTTGCAATTCAATGTTCTACAAATCCAACATGAACAGCAATGTTCAGACAGAACTATCGTCCAGTTATTTCCATGACAATGAAACAAAGTACTTGAAACACCTCAGAACAATGTTTTAATTTCAGCTGAATCAGTCAACAAAGAACCAATGACGTAGTAGAACCTAAGTAATATCAAATAATTGTCAGTAACTGTGGTATAAGCGGAATACACAACTCTGGGCACCACTCTGGCAGAGGAAAACAACCTCGGCTTCGCCCGGGCCGCATCACCACCCACGTTCTACATTAGTTTACGGTAGCGGGACAGCCCAGAGTGTTTTATGCCTCACGTAAAATCCATGCTGTTTAAAAAACACCGGAGGATGTTGTTGTTGTTGTTGTTCAGCCATGGACAGAGAGCAGCGAGAGGGTTGCAGCGGGTGGAGCGTTGGCCTGTGGCACGGGAGGCCTCTGCTCTGCATCATGGAGAAGGCAGGGAGTCAACAAGGGATGAGACGGTTTTATTGAGGCTGGCCCTGCTGCCCGCGTCACAAGCTGATAAGCCCTCCCCGCAATCACGTATTGACTAAGGCCCCCCCAGCAGGCGAGCCATTGACCGCAGAATGGACGGTTTGTGGTTCGTCCCGATCGGTTCACCAGAGCAATCGTCGCACAGGCGCTGAAGTCCTACCAGTTATATAAGTGGACGGACCCGAGTCCACATTCCACGGATATTTCGTCCCTGTGTCTTCTCGTCGTTTGGTCCGCCCGACGGGAGCTGGGCCACAGTCGACCATGCTCACCAATCGCATGTGGCGTTGACTCATTGTACTCCGCTGGCGACAAAGGGCGGCGTTATCATCCTTGAAAGCATGACTCACCCCAGCGCATCAGTTACTAAGACTAATGTCCTGAATATGTTCAGGGTAGCAGAAAATAAAAGAAAGGGCTGCATCTGTTTTCACCCCTTTTATGTTACCCCTCTTCTATGTTTTTATTTCTTTATACTTTTGACAACCATTTTCAAACGCCACTCCTCCCCTATCTGGAGGGTGATCCAAAGAGCCTGGCCGAGGGGCGTCATCACATAGTCCAATCCGGACTTCTGCATCCGTGCTGGGGCCGACAATGCTAATTTATTCTAATGGGAGAGTAATAAAGAGCTGGGCGGCTGCTGGCTGTGCAGTCTGGCAGCCTTCAGACAGACCTGTCATTAGCTAACACTCTGCACACACACACCGCACACACATTTTAATAACCAGGCTGATGAGCTTCCTGCAGAGTTGATACCAACCGTGGGTTTCACCTCTGAGGAGAATGGATGATGGATGTATTTACTTTGTTTTTTACTGTTTTTCTTTTCTGTTATGTGCTTAACATACTTTTCCAGGTCTTTGCAGTGTCCTGCATACTAAGTCTTCCTAAATGTCCTTCGCTGAACGAACAGGGTCAAACATGCATACTTTTTACATGTGTTTACATGTCTATGGCCGACACCATCAGTTAATTTTTTGTAGTTGCTAAATTAAGACTGCGATCGAGTTTCTGTAAGCATACAGAAATGGGACTTCGCCTCGGATCAGCCTCAATAAAATAAAACAACGAAAACGAAACAATTAAAATACATTCAAGAGAACAACATAGACACCAAAAACATCCTAAAAAGATGAATAGTAAGGGAAGCGGTTTATAATTTGTAATACAGATAAGGATCCAAACACGAATGGAAGTAAGACAAGGAGACAAGGGGACAAGGAGAAAGAGCAAGACAGAACATCTGCTGAATCTGTCCAAGGGAAGGTATATCAGCGAAGTGTGTGTGTCTGTTTGTATGTGTCCCTCTCTGTGTACAGCGTACTGTACTGTGTATCCACTGGCATCTGGCCGTCTTCATGCTGATATAAATGGGAAAACACACCAGCACAGCATGAGGTGGAGATGAATACCATGGAAGAGTGCAAGTGGGAGTACAGCAACGAGGTCAAGGGAAGTGGGCGGGTGGGGCTAGTCAGAGAATGGAAATACAGGACCCCTGCAGGGTTCCGTTTCTGCATACATGTGACGACTGACACAGCCCCCCCGCCTCCAGCAGCTCCTCGACCGCCACCCTATCACAACCACCTCCGCCGCCACCACAACCACGCCTCCTCAACCAACCCCCAAAAGTACCTCCTCTTCAACTCCTCCACCACCACATCACCAACCACCTACTCCTCCACCCATCACTAACACCTCCATCGTCATCACCATCATCCTCCTGCGTCCCCACCACCACCTCCTCCTCCTCCTCCTCCTCTTCCTCCTCGTCTTCCTCTGCCTCCACCTCCAACGCTAGGCACCAAGCCCGCTGGGTTCGACAGCCCCAGCGCTCCCGGTGCTGTGTCTGACCTTCACGTCATGACAGAGAGTCTGCAGCCCTCCACTAAACACCCTCGACCCACCACCAGCTGTAACACTTTGGTCCTGACCCGCCCGTAAAACGTCCACTCACCAGAGAGACACGCGTGCATCTACAGTCATCTACGTTGATGCCGTCCACGGGGATCCAATTTATTATTTTCAAACGTTTAAACTACAAAAAAAGTCACATAAGACCGTCGATCAGTCGACGATTGGTCTTGCCTGACGAGTCTGATTCGACCATGCAAATTCGTATTCGAGGACAGCTCTACTATAAATATTCCCTGCAATGCCTTGCTGGTGATTATGTCTTTGGATAGTGCACGTTTTTACTTTAGTTTTGAGTTGACTAAATAATGTAATCTGACCAGGGAATTGGATAACTTTACAAAGGCAAATCGTCTTTGTGTGTCAAACAGTATCCATTATATCTCTGCCTCAGTCTGCTTTATAAATGGTATCCACTGCAGCCCTAGATGTGCATGTGATTCGCATAATCATCCATTCAGTGTCTCACTCACAATGTTTTGAAAATGTTTGTATTATAATTTGACACTGAGGTCAAAAGGACTTCACTGTGAAAATGCATTACATGACATGTTATATTCATGACCACCGGATGGTGCACATGTGAGCGTGTGTTTACATCCCTTTCCCTCACCTATACATCCCTCTACAGCTCTCTCTCTCTCTCTCTCTCTCTCTCTCTCTCTCTCGCTCTCGCTCTCGCTCTCACTTTCCAAACTCTCTCTCTCACTCTGTCCTTCCAAACTCTCTCTTTCTCTCTCTCTCTCTCTCACTCTCTCTCTCCCTCTCTCTCTCTCTCTCTCTCTCTCTCTCTCTCTCTCTCTCTCTCTCTCTCTCTCTCTCTCTCTCTCTCTCGCTCTCACTTTCCAAACTCTCTCTCTCACTCTGTCCTTCCAAACTCTCTCTTTCTCTCTCTCTCTCTCTCTCTCTCTCTCTCTCTCTCTCTCTCTCTCTCTCTCTCTCTCTCTCTCTCTCTCTCTCTCTCTCTCTCTCTCTCTAATCTCTGTACTAAATTCTCAGTTTTTCTCCACATTCTCGGTCTCGGTCTCTTTCCTTCCCCACATTCTCTCGCCCTTTCTCCACATTCTCTCTCCATGTCTCCTTTCACTCTCTCCCTCCTCCCCTCAGCGTCCTCCCTCTCCGAATTTGCTACTCCCTAATACCTCTCCTTGGTGGGCTGACCCGAGGATGCCGGCGGGAGAGCAGACGATCCGTCTCCAGGTCGGACAGATGGGAATGCTACGCCGCCGACGCGCCCCAACCTTAGTGCTCATTTTGATCCCGTGGCGTTTAATCACGATAAAACAACCACTTGACCCCTGTCCGAGAGCGCCCGGATGCCCCAAGAATACCCACCCTAGAGTTAGGTTACGCTACGTCCTCAGAGGCACGAAGGATGGAACCTGGTAGCGAGACGATGAAGGCATTCCTATGTCCTTGAGAGAATTGTGAGGCTGTGTGTGTGTCCTTGCATTTCTGTGTATTTACGTGTGGGTGTGTGTTTGGTGTGTGCACGTGTGTGCGTGTGTGTGTGCGTGTGTGTTTGTTTGTTTTTGTGTTATTGTCCTTGCTTTCCTGTGTGTGTGTATGGGAGTACATCTTTATTCTACCTAGGTAGGTATTCTATGTATTCACAGGATGAGATTATGATGTGTGCAGGAAGATACAAATGCGCACGGACATTCATGCCCAGCTAATGACTTGGACAGTGCTACCCTAATAAGCACGAAGCAGTCGCGGCTCTGCCGCCACATGACGTGTGAGGGATTATCCCCGCGTTGGGAACTCATTGTGTGTACGGTGTAGACCGCGGGTCGAACACTGGATGGAAGCGGTTCTGCTGCAGGAGCAATACACTGACCTGCCTGATATGCACTTCCATGAGAGGGACTCCGTGGCTGGAATTCAATTAGCAGGCATTCAATACATCGGAGGCGGTGTCAGGTGGGCTGGACACACGTTCAGGGTGGTTGTGCTGGTACCGTTGGGTTATTGTGTGTGTGTGTGTGTGTGTGTGTGTGTGTGTGTGTGTGTGTGTGTGTGTGTGTGTGTGTGTGTGTGTGTGTGTGTGTGTGTGTGTGTGTGTGTGTGTGTGTGTGTGTGTGTGTGTGTGTGTGTGTGTGTGTGTGTCTGTGTGTGTGTGTGTGGGCATGGTTCTGTGTGTGTCTGTGTTATTCTGTGTGTGCCCGATTGTGTGAGAGCAAAAATGACACACTAGTCATGTTCAGAGCAGCATTCCTGTTCCTTTATTCCTCGGCAGCTGTTTCAAACCCAGCGCTAACCATTATAGCAGTGAAAGCCAGGGCCAGATACTTGAGGCACCAGAGTCTGTCTATCGTCTCCTCTTGATGTGATGTCCCAGGTTGAGGAGAATCTGTCTCCCAGTGTTTACATATGGTGGAACATCGCAAGAGCCAGCTGTAGCAATTATACAAGATGCACAGTTGGTCACCTCTCCTTTTGTTTTTCTATTCTCTTTTACAAAGAAATCTGAGCATTTAGAGAGGTGCTGTGATTAATTTTTGCTTCGTTAAATTTGTCATTTTACATGAACATCAGGCATTGTTCTGGTATTGCTGCTAATATCTCGTCACATCTGTCCCGTGACTTCCTGTGCCTGTTCGGCCTGCTCTTTGTAGTTTATTCCCCTTCTACTTCTGTCATTGTATGTCGGGTAGTAATAGCTGTGGGAAGGAGTGAGGGGAGTGAGAGTGAGACAGAGAGACAGAACTATCTGTCACACACCACCCCCTAGCCATGCCAAAGAGGCCCTGCCAGCTGAGCTGCTTGTGTGTGTTAAGATAAGCCCCAGCCTACTTTCCTTTTCCTTCCTGGCCGTGCGGGCCGGTCATGTAGCTCAGCCCAGACCCAGACCCAGTGAGAAGACACTATCTCACCCTTTTCTCGCTTTCTCACTCTCGCACACACCATCATGCTCTCTCTCCCTCTCTCTCTCTCTCTCTCTCTCTCTCTCTCTCGTGTGTTCTCTGTATTTCTCGCGCTCTGTCTCTCTCTTTCTCTGTCTCTCATGCTCTCTCTCGCTCTATCACAATCCACTTGTGGTTCTCTCTTTCTACGTCCTTGTCCACTGTCACCACTTGCCCGTGCTGTCACTGTCCTGATGTACTCCACGTTGCCGTTTGTTTTCCTCTTTGTAAAAATGATCTCGTCTTTCTTTATCCGTTGCTTCCTCACCACGGTGGTCTGACGCAAGAATTTAATATTTAACTCTTTGTGTGAAGGCTTCTTTAAAACGGAAATTGACACACATGCAACCCTGTCTCTTAGGCCTGCTGAGGTAACACACGCAGACACAAGCATGCGTACACACACACACAAAAACAATCTACACTCCACACACTTGAGCTTGTGTGTGGTGTTGTGCCTTCAGGATAGGTTTGTCAGGTTGAGCACAAAAGTAAATATGTAGAAGACCTTGCACAGCAGGCCCTAGGGGGTGCTCATATCAAACTGAAGGGTGAGAGACCAAAACATCCTCCTGTATTATTTTTTCTTATTTCCTTATTTCCCTGCAATTTATTTATATTTTATTTTCGCTGTAACAAAACCAGAAAATGTATTATTTTCAACAGGTGATCCATAACGTAAGTTTGCCGCGTTCAGGGTCTAGGGGATGAGATTCCAATAGTGCACGCCAGCTCTCCTGCCAGCCACCCATATGTCTATAGGGTGACTGGTTACATCTCCCGCACGGTGGTCCCAATCTTGCATGTTTTTGCCCTTGCAAGGTTGGGTGCACACGGGTTACAGACCATCTCATGTCACTGCCAGTGCCCTTGTGCTGAACTCAGTTCAACGTCTCTATTCAAACCCCCAATACTTTAGAGGGCGACACACACACATATACGCACACACACAGACACACTCAGATGTTCAGACAAACATACGTGGACAGACCCACGACATGCTGAACAGAAGCAATGTCCACAAAGGTTAAGCACACTTTGTTCTTCCCCGAGGGGATTATGGTGGAGCTTTGATGTAAATCCTAGCATGTAAGGGGGACATCACCTTTATTTGCCCTATTGATTTAATCACCTCTTATTTGTTCTGCTTGTTGGCCCCTCATACTGTGAAACTAACAGAGTTCCTCTTAAATGGTAATACATAAGGCGTGGTTCACCCAATCAGGGGGTATAATGCAAGACTTTAGCAGTGGTGAATACCGTGGATGCGAATACGTTGTAGTACATCGCAGTCCGATGTACTACAACTCAGGTGAGCCTAACTCACTTTGTCCGCCCGATTTAATAAAAAGCTGAATCAACACGTCCTTATCCCATCGATTTAATGCTAACCAGATTCTGGGTTTCCAATCGTTCCGGGCACAGGGACCCCTTTCTAATTGAATCCAGCCCGGCCCTTTTCAATGTCATAGCCGATGGAAGGACTGAAGGATGCATGCTATTTATGAGCATGAGGAAGATACAATGGGTGAGATCAACTTGCAGCAAGGTCGGAATGGAGCGGGTAGCCAATAAATCATGGGGTCAGGTCGCGCCGTGAGTCCATGGATGTACCTTCATTAGCGGAATCACATGTCGGGTCGCACTGTCTCAATGTCGCGGCGTGACGCACCGTTGCATGACAACAGGGCCTCGGGGTAAACACGGCGGTCGTCCTCCGAGATGTTTACCCCGAAGACGTTTGTCATTTAATAATGTTCCGGTAGACAATAGAGTTCTGCTTCGAATCAATTCAAGGTTTGTATTTTCCTTCCTTCTTCCGAATGCTCTTCCTGAATTCACCAGGGATTAATGTCTTGAGTGGAGCTCAGAGTTTGAAGAGCACCTCGACCCACCCAAGGGCAGCGCGCACCAAGCTCTTAATCTAATGTATGCCATCATGGACGTGACGCACCGCTCGGCTACCTGTGGATGTTCTCCACCGTGACCTACCGGCACCCAAGGATTTCTCAAGAAATCCCAGCAGCCAAGGTCACATTCATAATCTATATTCCTAGTTGAGACGGCAACAGCATTTTTAATGTTTGGGCCCTGTAGTGCAAGCAAGCCGGGCGAAGAGGGAACAAAGCGAGGCGGCTGGATTTACAACGCTGCTACTGTAAGGGCACTGTAGGATTTATTGGCCTCCTAGTGTAATTTCGATGGCCCGGGAGTCTCCCACGGCGGTCCTCTTTTCGTTGGGCTCAATTTATAAATGCCACACAGTGCTGGTAATCTTGCCGTTTCCCTACTTAGTTTGGAGAAGGGGTTGCAGCCAACCCTTGGATAGGATTGATTACTTCTAGCGCAAATGAAGAGTAAGCAGTATTCTAGCGTTGAACACCAGGCCTGGGCACTTCTATCGATTCATTTTACAGCAAGGAGAGGGGAAAATGCAATCTGCCACTCCACATAACTGTTGATATTTGTTTGTTTTGACTGATTTTATAGGATCGGAGTTGCTTCAGAAGGGATACATATTGCTGGTATCTAAGTGATAGGCTTTCATGTAGAGCTACTCACAGAAAGAGATGAACCTGAATGTTAGCTTATATTTACTGGCATTATTTGAATAAATATTCCCTATTTAGATTTAGGAAGTGATAACCACTGCATTAAAATATATTCAGAGAACAACAATTTGTTGGCAATGTGTGTGAATTTTTAGTGGTGGAGGAAGCTGCAGGAGGAAACTGAAAGTCAAATCCTCAGGTTGGACAATTTTTAGGGTACGATACCACACCTTTCTAGATGATAAATATTAGAAATGTTCCAGCCTATACTCCATCGTCTCAATTGGGATTGGACCGAACATTTAGTACCGTTGATCAGAATTTGGGGATATTTGAAAAAGAAGGATGTGTAACACTCGCCGGAGCGAAACATGAGCACGGTGGATGGGCATCAGAACCCTTACCTTGATGCACGCCACTCCCGCTCACCCTGAACCCGTCGGTTAGCATCAGGACTTGCACACGCTCCGGGGCCGGCTTGGCTCTGTAGCGGCTTATCCAAGGGGAAGAATGACTGGAGGATTTAATTTAGCAGGGCACTGCAGTATGCAGCGGTGTTGCTCATGGGTCATTGCTCAGTGTGTCTGCCCAAGCCAGCGCTCTAGCACACTGTCACCCTGGAGGCTGAGGCTGCACGCCTGCAGTTTGAGAACCTCCCTCTGGCGGTCTCTCTACGCTGGCAGTCTTGCAAGGTGCATGTGAGCCTTGGACGACCACCGATCAATACGATTGAAGAGGAAAATATGTGGTTCAGTTCAGGCAAATGGATAAAGAAAAGTCAAAAACATCTACAAAATAATATCATATGGAGTAATTTACATAAACCTGCTCAAATGTGCATAGATCACCCAAAGAACCTCAATCGGTCTCTGCAAACTTAAGTTTGAAGCCACAGTGAGTGGTCATAAACATGGCATATTCTTCAATGGCTGTACAAAAATGTTGAAGATAATATCAAATACAAATCGTCATTGTTGTGCTTTGTTGCTCTGGGATTGTGCGCTCTTTAATTTGATCAGACAGAGGATTGATGTTTGCAACTGATGTAATTACTTAGACTGTAAATCATCATTCGGCAGGAAAACATTACATCTCTCCATTTCCTTTTCCTTATAAAGGGAAGAACACAAAATTAATCCATACAAATGTTACTTTGGCATCTAATTTGAACAAGAAACCATTTTCATCTTTCCTGTAGAAGGTGCATCATCTCTGACCTTTCTCCGCACGGCCTCATAAGCCCACAAGCCACATCTAAGGACAGATGGTTGCTTAGTTATTTCTTTTTTTAAATAAAAGCTAATCTCCGAAAGAGCTTGTACCATTAACAACACATTTATGTAGTTCTACACGCTCGGCCGAGTCCCCTATTTGTGCTCCATTACCACTTCATTGGATCATTCATTTACTCTTGTCGGTCCTGTGGCTTTATAAAATACAAAAAGGTTGCATTTATTTAACCACGCTAACAACTTCCACCTCGGATGATGCAATATGTTCCCGGCTCGTCATTTAACCGACAAATTATCCATTTAGTGTACTTCCTCGGGGAGAGAGATTCATTATCCAATTTATTGTGCTCGTGGATCGGTTGTGCTGAGTGATAAACGCAGGGAGCTTGGGGTGAGGATGGCTTTATGGCAGACTGAGAAAGAGAGAGAGAGAGAGAGAGAGAGAGAGAGAGAGAGAGAGAGAGAGAGAGAGAGAGAGAGAGAGAGAGAGAGAGAGAGAGAGAGAGAGAGAGAGAGAGAGAGAGAGAGAGAGAGGGAGTCTGTGGATCTCTTGCTACTATCTCTTACCATCTTTGTCTGCTCGCTGCTGCTTCCTGTTTGAACATCCCACTACACTGCATGTGTCAGCGACTCTGGCCTGCGTGGCCCACGCTGGACTGTCAGACGCTGGGAGAGCCTTATGTAGCTATTCTACTGTACGGCAGTCTCTCTGCTTTTACGTTTTCTCTGCGCTTCCCGGGGAACGTTAGGAATCGTGTGGGCGCCGGGGTCTTTAGAATAACGTGGAAAAAAACCCTGCACCCCACCCCCGCCGACTTTTAAAAGAAAACAATTAGCTCCCTGTCCGCTGGGTTCCAGGCGGAGATGATACTGGACGGTGACACACAAATGAAAACAAGGAAAATGTGTTTTGTTTATGTTGTAACGATGCCTCTGCGCAGATCATCCCCTCGTCAGCGTCACGGTGGAGTCAACCTTTTGGCGCCAGGCCGGGCATTATTATTTTAATAAATTGCCCACATGAAGGGAGCAGTGGTGCGCGTCTGATACATGTCCCTTCCGCCCTCCCCATCCCTGCTTCTCACGCTCTCCCTCTAGTTCCATCTCAATCTACCTCTCTCCCTCTCTCCCTCTCTCCCTTCCTCCCTCCCTCCCTCCCTCCCTCTCTCCCTCCCTGACTCCCTGACCCCCTTCCTCTCTATTTTACCTGGTTCCAGAAATTAAGCATCCTCTGTAGATGACAGATGAATTGGCATCTGCAGCTTCCATCATAAATGGTGGGCTGGCAAGGGACTTGAGAAGGAGTGAGTGTGTGTGTGTGTGTGTGTGTGTGTGTGTGTGTGTGTGTGTGTGTGTGTGTGTGTGTGTGTGTGTGTGTGTGTGTGTGTGTGTGTGTGTGTGTGTGTGTGTGTGTGTGTGTGTGTGTGTGTGTGTGTGTGTGTGTGTGTGTGTGTGTGATGGGGGGGGGGGGGTGAGAGGGATGCAGAGTGAGAGAGGGGGATGTTGAGGGAGAAGAGAGAGGGATGCAGAGGGAGAGAGGGGGAGAGATGGATGTGTTCACTCTGTTATGCCACTGGTCATCAGTCCTAGGGACCACCCCGGGCAAGAGGAACCCCTAGAGGATGGATGGCCATGAGCAGGGCCGGCTGACGAGGCCGTGAGAGATAGCCTGCTGCCCTGACCGGACCTGACCAGTACTGCTCCTCCATCACGTGTAGCTCCCTGGGTATTAACAGGGCGCCAAGAAAAACAACAACAAACAACAGACATCCACTCAAGGTCTAGATTTAGAATGAAATGTTAGCAGTTTCCAGTTAACCATGTCTTACCTGCTTGTTAACTTTCTTAAGTTGTAAAAATATTGTACTGTTAGCATTCTAGAGCCTCAAGCCTGTTGTACCGGCATGTTGGAAGCATTTCTGGACTCCGATAATAAGCAGTTATAATTTACGTCTTTTCAAATGATGTATATTTTCCACCGGACTCATTTTGTCCTCAGTAAACGTTTCCTATAAACAATCTGTGGAATGACATTAATTATAATAATTCGAAGGGTTTTTATAAACCATGTATTTTTCCTATTCCATGATATAGCTTCTGTGGTGAGCTAGCCTATCTCTCCCAGAGCAAAGCCCTTTGGCCACGCTTTCACCAATTAGGGCAGAGTTAGTCTGGGAAAACACAGATGCATGAAAGAATACAATTGATTGTGACAAGCGGCTTTTTTCTTAAAAGTAAAGAAATGAAATAGAGCAGTGACTTTTATCTGATTATAGTTTTCTGTTTACGGGGGTTGCCTATTTTTAGCCTGTCTCTTACTTTGGGGAATGTCGTGGTGGATCGGGTAGCAGGGCAGAGCCCCTAGGACACTGGAGAAGGAATATCTGTCTTGAACGAGGGGAGTATGCGCACTATATTGCTCTCAAGGTATCTCTTCTCCCCAATAAAAACAATGTTAACGATGCGATCACATTGCCAGACAAGTCGGGAACCTATTCCGCGTCATTTGCAAAAATATTGGATGTTCATGTAAATCTCCCTCTAGAGCTTTGTCTTCCCGTTTAAGTTGGCGCTGTCTTTTCCTTAGTCATCGCGGCTTGTTTTCTTTAGTCAAGGTGGAGGGATTAGTTGCATTGACTGACCTATACCAGCTGTCCTGGTGCTTTGTTGCTCCATTATGTGCCATGTTTCAATGTAAAGGTGAGCTCATTGGCAGAGACCAGTAGCCGGTAAGGCATGCACTTAATATGCCTCTGCAGCAGCCCCTTGCAGATTAGTTCTCACGCGGTTCAAAAGTGACGCAGTCAAAAGGAAAAAAAAATCAATGTGGACTTTCCATGAGGTGGGCCTTTGGGAACCAAAGGCAGGGGTGAAAGGCATCATAACATGATTCATGCGGAATACGTCTAGTATGTAGTTTAATATGGTTGTTAAAGGAAAATTCACAGTACTGATGCTTAAACCCTTATAAATCGGAGGAATCGTTTAATGATTACCACTTTATCCTCTTGTACAATGATGTGGGTCTTCGTGTGGAAAAGGATATTATTTTGTAATAGTCAAACTCTTGAGTCCAGTTCTCCCATCCTATTGCAATAATAGGTCTTGATGTGGCAATAGTTGCAATATTTATTCTTGTAACTATTTAACTATGTATAATGGGGATAAATATTCTACTTTTCAACGTAGCACTGTTGAAGTAATGACATCTACGGCCTTATTAGTGATTGAGTATGTATTATGTTTTACCAGGATTGGCTTTCATTGCCAATGAATTGTATCATGGGACATTTATCGCATTTCTAAAATGTAGGTGGAACTGACACACAGTTGGAAGCGCAGGAGGCAGCTACCCCTTCTCACTGTAAAGGAGTGTATTATAGATATGGTATAATATAATTGGTAACGAAAGTTAAGCCAGGAAACATGATTATGATCTCTTCTGTTGAATCAACCAGTCCGGTATTGGTATTGTCCCTTTAAAGAAAAGTTGAGTCGTTTAAAGAAAGCAGATGCGCCGCAATCCATAAACCTTTCTTTTTTTTTTGTTGCCAGTGTGAGAGGAAGCGTTGAAATGTCCCAATTCCTCCAGAGGATCTGGTCGCTCCGCCTGGTGTTGTCAACCCTCTGTCTGCCCCCTTCTCACCATCCAAATCATCTCCCCATCTCATGAATACTTAAAGGGAAAAACACGTTCATCTGTTCTCGTGTTGACAGCACCAAGGACACCGAGCCCCCAATCAGGAGGAGTGGGAGGGTGTTATAGGGACAGTCCTTTTTAACGCCTGTGATTGCAGCCATCGTCTGGCCGCCGCAGCCTGACCATGAGGCGTTCAGGACACTTAGGAAATGTAGGACACTGAAACATGTTGCAGTGTATCTTAGAGGTGAATTCTACGTGTTCCTGTAGGCATGCAAGGTAGCGTGATAACCGTCTCAACACACCCCGAGCCAAGAACATATCTGCACATACCCTGGGGGAACCTGCGTGTTTAGCACGTGCTCAAATGCATGTTTTTTTTCTGCATTTGTGCCACATGAGTTAATTGCACATGTAGTGTGTGTGTGTGTGTGTGTGCATGTTCACACGTGTGTACGCGTGGCTGTGTATTTGTATCTGTTCGCCGTGTTCAAGTGTATGTGTGTTTATGTGCGTGTGTGTTTGTGTGTGTGTGTTTGTGTGTGTGTGTGTGCTGGCTCACCCGTGTGTATATGATCCCGTGTCTGTGTTCACACTGCAGCATGGAAGCCTTTGCAGAAATCACCTTCTTGAATATTTGGCCTACTGTCTCTGACAGCGGCGCTCCGTGGCTCCCTCACACTGATGTTCAGTGTCTTCCTAATGAAAGCCTGCTTGCTGTTGTCGGGAAGAGGTTCGGTCCTTACAACCTGAGATCAACAGTCTGCTCCCACACCTTGACAACATCTCACACACACACAAGCAGCGCTTAGGGGCTGCGTGTGGCAGCCGGATCTCACACAAAGCACTTGTTCTGCGGTTGTTTGTCGTATGAATTGGATTTTGTGTAGGTTATTTTTCAACGTGCCGCAATCTATTCGATGAGGTGATTGTGCCAACAGCAATCTCTCAAAGGAACAGTCTTTGAGGAAGCACTGTGTAAAACACGTGTCAACACGGGTAGCAATGCATTTAAGTATTTTAGCATAGACAGGTTAAATCTTGCTCCCAGTCCATCCATCTCATGAGTTGTATAATAGCCGTCATAAGATTCACAAATATCCACCGTCGTAATAGCAAAAGCGATAACGTTTTATATGAACTGCTAATATAATATGGGTAATCCATTAAAATATATTAGCCAGCAAGTAAAACAAGGAATGAAATGCTCTTGCTGATGAATGCCTTTGTAATCAAACGAGCACAGAGGAAAATCTTCTTTTCAAACCACCAGCATCTTGAATCACATCTTAATTAACAGAAGCCTCAAGAGGACCGGGCCAGGAGCACATCCCTCACCATCACTCCATTATGGATTCTACTGTTGCATCATCTTCCGTAGAAAAGTATCTTCCTATCTCACCTTATTATGTCTGAACCAAGGAAACGGCGAGGAGAACGCCAACGCGACTCTCTCTTGAGGTTGTCACGGCTGATTTCATAGCCGCTCCGGGCGGCTGTAGCGCAGCAACAAAATATATCACGGATGGCCCAACAGCACCCTGGAGAGCCTGCCATAGGCTGGTCTGACACAGCTCTAAACATATAGTCGTGGCGGGGGAATATCCCGTTCTGAAATCGGTCTGAGAACTCGCGTCGCTGGCATGTTCATGTACTGTGGATTTATGGTGAAGGAGACTTGGTTGTAAAGGCACCATGAAAGGGAAGGTTTAGGAATGGTTCTGTTGCACTCGTTCGTCTACACGCCTGGCTAAATCGACTAGTCAAAGGTGTATAACAGTTATCGTTCTTGTTGGTACGAGGAATTTGGATATGTTATCCTTGATATTGTCCTAATTGCTTGCTGTAGCCACCTTCTCTGTGGCTGTTTACCAACAATAACTGTAGTTATACTTAAAACCAACAGATGGAGCACATTTGGTGTTGGGAAAACTCAGAGGAAGTACTCAAAACAACACTAGTATAATTAAATGTAGGGTCTAATTTATTTTTGAAAGGCAGAAATATTGTATTCTACTTATTGGTTGATCTTATTTTTTCATGCATTTCTTAACTTACACGGAAACACAGAAAGACAAACACAGGCACAGCTTGGTGCTGCAGTGAACGTCGCTCCTGCTTTTCATCAAAACACGATTCAATGTGTACAACATGAATTCCTAATGTTTTATCTTGACCTGTACCTAAATGAAAAGAACATTCTAGTGTTTCCACTTCCCTGTTTGCAGTACGTTCTGTTTAAGTGGTTTTTGACGGTTTCCTATTCAGCCATTACATATTATATTGCTTAATAATAGCCACTCCACCCTCAGACTCCTAATATTTCCTCTTATATTGGACCTGCTAGAGCGGCGCGTGACACTCCTATTCATTACAATATTATTATACTATATGTAAGATGGCTGTTATTATCTTGGGTGCCATAAACACCTGCATTTGATGGCTATTCAATATCATAGCAACAACTGAAAAACAACTTATTTTGCCATGAAGCATCGTTCTCTCTCTCTCTCTCTCTCTCTCTCTCTCTCTCTCTCTCTCTCTCTCTCTCTCTCTCTCTCTCTCTCTCTCTCTCTCTCTCTCTCTCTCTCTCTCTCTCTCTCTCTCTCTCTCTCTCTCTCTCTCTTTATACCTCTCTCTGGGCTCTCTGTCTTTATTAAATTTCATGATCAACAACGATCTTTAATCTATGTTACTCTGTACATATATTGGTTTAATAGCAGATGTATATTATGCCGCCACTGATGTGATTCGTGCTATGAGTAAGGTAGTAAAACTAAAAAAAAAGCAAAAGCAAAACTCCTTGCAACTCGCAGTCAGCCCCCGATAAATGGGTCAACCACTAGGGGCAAAAAGTTGTGTTGTGGAATGGATAGTTCCTGTTTTGGAATGTGTTGGAGTAACAACTTATACGCTGCTGGGTTTACGCATGTTGCGGTGCATGGATGTGCTGTAAATGCTGTGTGTACAGTATATAGAAATACGTTGGCCTTAGGTTAGTTTCAGCTCAGGGGTAGAAGTATGAATTACATTATGTCGTTCGGTGGCAGAGCAGTGAGGGACGCGATCACGCACAGAATCTGGACAGTGCCAGAAGGTGTCAAAGAGGGATCGACTAATGAACCATTAGCGTACAGCGACAGCTTCATCTGCAAAACGGGTAAGACGACTTCGAGTTCGAGACGATTCTTTTACTTAAACTTGTCTATACCTTTGGTGTCTAGTGGCAGTCGTTACTTTTTCCTGTAGTTTTGTGATCAGAACAGATGATTACGTTTCCGTTCTGCAACTTTAGAACCGAAAGTCACGTGTACTGCAAATGTGTAAGTACAATTTGTCACAGGCGTATGTAGAAACCAGGCATGGTATGCGTGTCCGAATTCTACTTAATCGTGTCTAACGCATTTGCTAAACATTCCCTGGCATGGTTGTTGTTGTCCGCTAAGGGAAGAACATGTATGGTACCGTTATTCCGGTCTACCATACACAATATCCGGTCTCTTATGTCCTATGAGCTGTGTGCTCCAGGTTACAATTCCTGGAACGAGAAGAATAGGAACATGACAGGTGTAAAAACGACAAGGACAATAAATATCTAGTCGAACAATTTGACAGCGCAATATCCGTAACATGTAACGAAAGCGGATATCACTTTATAAGAAGTACCTACATTGTCTCTCGCCCCTTAACCCATGGAACTGAAAGTCCCGCCCCCTCTCTCCTCCATAACGCCCATTTAGAACAACCCGTTGCAACGACTGGGAACGAGGTGAGTATTGTGGTGAAGGGCGGGGATACCCTGTAACATCAGCAAACAGATCATGTAAAACCAGTGATCAGAAACATTTAATAAGCCTACTTGCAAATAAGGGATCATTATCTTTTTGTTCTATTTACTTTGTACTTTTTCTGTGGAATATCTCTTTGCTTTTGTTTTCCTTTCCCCCCCCCAACTACTTGCTTGTCTGTTGAACAGAAAAAAAACAGAATGTTGCAATAGCAGCACATTTTTGGTCCTGCCCTGTTCATCTCTGTTAGGCTAAAGGCCTGTGTGTGTTTTTGAGGGCTCACAAAGCAAAGGCTGACTGAGAGTTCTGTGGCATGCCGGTTAATAGTTGGATCTAATTAGGACAAAGATTAATAAGATGCAATGCTCTGTTTCCCTGGAAACAACATGGATGGCAGTCGGGTTCATTAGCACTCACAGTACTGCTCCCTCTCCCCTGCAACCACAGGGCGGACCGGGGGCGGACCGGGGCTTGTGTAAATAGTTAGTCAACATTCACATCTTGAGGTCCAAAGGAAGGTTTATGGAGGTCAGGAGAGAAGTGTGATCTATTTGGTCTCAGGGAGCTGGTTGTATGAGGGAGGCAGGTAGAGGGAGAGATTATACAATATTATGGAATCAATACAAAATCTAATCAAATCACCAAAAGTTGTTGGAAACTGGTAAAAGAGTACTTTATTTATGTACCCAGTCACTGTCATCTGACCCAGGCGATTCAAAATCAGCACACAAGTAACAACATTAAAAGTAGGGATCTACATACTGGCAGTGGCAGGCCACATTGGCATGACAATGGCTGTCATTAACTATTGAAGTTAGCCTTTAGTGGCTTATAAATGTGCTTCTGAAACGATATAAAGAAATCTTGAATTGGTCCATCTGTCATTTACAAGATTTCTTTCAGGTAACTTGTTTCTTTGACTCCTTAGAATTGCTGACATTTCCTAATTACACTGGCTTTTTATCTACAAGCACTTACTGCTGCAATAGTATAAAGTGCATCAAAGCATAAACTAAACAGAGTATAAAATATAAAAAAATAGTCGCCGTTAATGGATAACTGATTACAAATTGTAATCGCAGGCAAATGTCACTGAACAGGCTCTTTGGTTCGAGTGTTGGAAGGCATTTTGTTTACACTGTTAATGCATCAAACTGAGAATTTAATATTGGAAATGTAAACATGGCAGATGAGTGTATCCATATTTATATTTATATAAATATATTTTATTAATATAGATATTTTTTTTAAATATATATAGAATATTTAAAACCCGCCGGCATTGATACACATTTTATGGATTTTCGTTCCATCGAAAATTAAATGTTCTAGTACAAAACGTGTTAGCAGAATAGGAGACAGGATAGTGCACAGGGTGACTTATTAAGCAGTGTGTCTGTGCAACCTAAATCACTTGGGTGTTACTGACTCAGCTTTACACACCCACGCATGCGCGCACGCTCGCGAAGAATGTGTTCCTGTCAGCTGTACTGATGAGGGAGGGTCGATCACTGTCTCGTTATACAATCTGATTATAGACTAATTACTTGTCAAAATAGGTTGAATACACCCCCTGGCTTTCTCTCTTACTATTAGGCATAGTTGTTGGACAATGTTGAAAAAGCTGTAATTTCTACGGTTGACGTCATTGATAAAATGTGCCTTTCCATCAAGCATTTGGGAAACATTTGGAATCATGTGGAGGCTTTTCAGTGTAATTTAGTGTTGTGGCCTGTTGTCACACTACTGACATGATGGGCCTAAATCAAATCAAAAACATACAAAGAAAACGATGCAGAATTGTGACATGTAACTGACATTGGTGGTCAGTAAAACTAGAATTGGTATGGCATTAAAGAAGGCATCTGAACAGAAATAACAGAAAAAAATATTTAGCATGGATAGTAATACTGTGGTTTTGGACACAATTAATTATGGACACAATTTGAAAAAGGACAATTTAATTGGCATGCACATTGGCATGGCTTTCATGACATATTAGACTTTCTTATCGTTTGATCAACTTTGACGCATCAATTGAAGCTTAAAAATAAATTAAATCTGAAAAAGAAATTCTGTGATGGCAGTTTATTTTCATCACTGGAAATCTACAGTACAGCACATACCACACCATCCAAAGAACATGGCCGATATTGTAGATAACATTTACAGCCAACATAGTAGCATGCTTATTTAATCTACGGGCATGTGCTTCTAAAAGCCCATCTTAATAACAGCCATTCTATAATCATTTGGTATGAAGTACACGTCGTCTTCCAATGTGAATAAGAAAGTAGTCTTGTGTCTCCTGAACTGTTTGGAAGAACCTTTTTAATGGTCGGGCATGGAGATGAGTGTGGTCTTATTAAAGTATCTACAGTGATCTCCGATGTTATACCTCTCTAGTCACACCATTGATTAGCGTGTGGCTGCCGAGACGGCGATATTTGCTTTGCGTCCGGTAAGGGTAAACTGCTGAAATGACGGGCAGACCATCGACACACATACACACACAAGTGCATGCACACACACGCATACACCTGTGAATGTTTCACCAAACACGCTATGTCAATGACCTGTATCTTAAAACCGTCACATCTCAACTCCTGCCCACAAAACCAGTGTGAAAACCAATCCTTCTCCTAACTCCTATGGGACGTTTCATCTTAATTTATTTTCACAAGCTCCATTTATATGGTGTGTATCTTATTTCTTTCTTTGCCCTTGCATCTCGAAAGGGATCAGGACCTGCCACTAAAGCTGTCATATATGCGGGATAAATTAGCTGGGTGTTGCTACTAAACAGAGGCATAAGGTCCATCATATTGTCACATGGTCTCCTCCGGGATGCTGGGATCCTTGCAGATTGATCTGAGGAGGGGTGGAGCTCTGTGGGACGCTCTTTACCGCTGGTAGGTGAGGCGTCTCGTGTCTGTTAGAAGGTGGGATGCATTGTTGTCATGAATGTGCACCTAAAGTTTAGTTACCACGCCATTGTCGCCGTTTGTTTGAAGTCTGTGAATTCGTGCACCGACTCAGTTATTTAAGTCGGTTGTTTTTGATGTAACTAATTTACCAACTCTTTTTTTTATTTTTTATATATAGACCGAACATACTTGAAATTTTCTAAACTTGAAATGCAACATAGAGTCTTTTGGCCTCAATAAAGGCTGTGAGGGTAATGCAGAGTTTGTGTTTCTCATCGCTGAGCACATCACTTTTGCATTCCATTGATCGGTTCTGTAACAGAGAGGTAAGAGTTGCTGCAGTGGGGGAGGGGGGGTTGTTACCAACAGGTGATGCTACCAGGCTAAAACCAGCAACTGGCCGCCTGGTCCACACATCCCTGTTCTGCTCTCTTCTCCTCTTCCTCATTAACCCTGGCCAAATTAGGAAATGTTGGCGTAAAGGCCAGTCATATCAATCTGCAGACAAACGCAGGCACATATTTCCATGTCATTGGCATTTATCTAGAGGCTTGGCCGATAACCCTTACAGCCAAATGATTGGTCACTGGAGCGGTAGGCCGGCTGTTTGCTGCTCCACCAGGGCAGTGCAGTCGCTATGGATCAATACAGTGGAGTATTCGGTGTGTATCTCGCGGCTGATACAAAAGTGTTTCTGCTCCATATTGAAGTCATTGATTTTGAATAGATAAAAAAAACAAAAAAACACTTTCAAGGCACTAGTACAGGCTGGACGATTTTCAGGGAAATTATCATCATTGGGCAGGGCTATATTGTACAGTGTAAAACATTAGAAACATGATGAGTTTTGTTGTGCAATTAAATTTATATTGTCACTTAGAATGTATCCCTTTAAGTCTTGCTTATTTGACCTGTACCCAGGTCAGCAAGTTAACAAAAACACTATATACAATTGACTGCTCCTTGCTGGTCCTGCTCCTCATTAATCATCTATGCTGAAATTGATGGTAATAATAAAACGATTCATGTTACCAATTTAATTTAGGGGCAGTGTGTTGAAAGATGTTCAATGTTCAGTCCGCTACTTAAAGATTCAACTAGACTCGCGTCTGTGGAGGCATACAGAAAGACATTCATATTCATTCAGAGATGTTCACTAACCAGATGAAGGGACAACATGTACTGCTTCCTATCAGGTTCCTTCTGTGCCTAATCATTATTAACAAAACGTCTCACAGACACTCATTCGGTCTGCCTAGTGCCTACAGCTACGTGCGAGTGAGAGGGAGAGAACGAGAGATGTACCCGGAAATACTCACTTTTATTGTATGCACATAGGCTTAGCCCATGATGGTTTAGCAGCGTGATATAGAGATGGTTGGTTTGTTTTGGGGAAGCTGGCTGTCATGCGGTGTCTTCCTATGCTTTAGGTGACAGCTCCAGCCTCCCATGTGTATTCATTACATTAGAACCGGGCGCGTACTGCTCAACAGCCTGGCAGCTAGGAGCCATAGGTACGCGTTCTCTTGACACGGCACACTGTGCAGTGTAAGCACTTTCTCTCTCCCCCCACACATTATTTTCTCTCTCACTCTCATTCTCTGTCTCTATCGCTCTCTCTGTCTCTCTCTAACAGGTGACTTTGATTTCCCTTAGTGTATGAACCACATTGACACGCCTTCCCCTACGGTTCTCTTGACTGTGTTAAGTAATGTAATCCATGTACAAGTTGCATTGCTAATAGGGCTGAAGCGAGGATAGCACTCCGTGTGTCTGCCTCGTTGGCTGTCACAAGACTTTCAAGGTGTATCCTGGGGAATGGATTACCTAGGTTTCAAAACGCATCTTCTGCATACAGAAAACACACCATGGTGGGATGAATTCTGTTTTGATTAGGCATTTATTCTGGGGAAAATTGGCCACTCTATTTCTTCCTCGCAACCTTTGCATCTCTCACCAGATATGACAAATGCCGGATCAGGAGAGGAATAGAGGATATGTGAAAAAAATGCTGCATTAATTGTCTTTCCTAGACTCATTACCAGACAGCCTCCTGTCCCCCAACTTTGAGTGTTTAACTCGTTCTGCAGTACACCTGTGTGTGTGTGTGTGTGTGTGTGTGTGTGTGTGTGTGTGTGTGTGTGTGTGTGTGTGTGTGTGTGTGTGTGTGTGTGTGTGTGTGTGTGTGTGTGTGTGTGTCGAGGGGTTCTAAAAATAACACCTACAGGGATTTTATGGGCGATGGGAAGGCGGCAGAAAGCTAGGCGAGGGGAAATTGGCTGCTTGTGTTTTGTGTTGTAGTGGTCCAAGAGGGAATAGTAGTCATATACTTGGAAAAAATGCCTCCCCGCATCCCCATGCCTTTAACTGGCATCAGTTTGTCATGGCTGTTAACAGACAGAGGGCATAATATTTTTAGCATCCATGAGTGGAATCTGAATGATTCATAGGCAACAGATTCTGTTGATACAGAAGGCAGTTTCCAGAACGCGATGAATTAACATGAACTGCCTTGCCTCTGAAGCTATACTCTGAGGAAGGACTGGGTATTGGCTCCAAGGACTGTCCAAGGTCACCTTGAACGCACAGATGTGATTTTGACGGGCAGACAATGACGGACATTGGTATTTGAATAATGCCACTCGGCCAATAGGCAACGCATTTCAGGCCTGAGAGATCTACTGTCAGGCAACATGTTATGGCCTTACAAAAAGCCGTCCGCAGTTCTATACATAGGCCCTCATGCGAGCTGTTTTTCTGCTTCTTGTTTGTAAGATGGAAAGAGGAAGAGAGACTGCGAGCCAGTGGCCCAAGCTGCACTAATCTCCAGTCAAGCCAATGTTCAGTCCGATGTGAGCACATGTCCTGCTCTGTTGCCCATCCTCCACTGGGTCCCTGCACTCTAAACAAACCCTTTTTCAGAAGAGCGGGAATGAGGCAATCAGTTATTAAAGCCGACCATTCTTACCATTTGCCATCGGACAAAGTTAACACACACACACACACACACACACACACACACACACACACACACACACAGCCTCTGACCATGTAGCAATAATTGACTCATCGTCTGCAGGTTGCACTCTGTATTTCTCTCAGGGCCTGGTTTCAAAACGATGCTTTTAACGAGACTGCAGGGCTTTGTAGCCCAGAGTACATGCGTCGGAGGAAATTGTCACCACCACCACGGGTAATGGCTGCGTGTCTGGATACAACCGGTAAACAGCCGTCCCACCACATATCATGCATTGGGGGGTAGGGTAAGGGTTGCTTTGGCAGGGAGCAGGCCTTGTGACTGCAGTGCACGACTGTTGAAGTCTTCTGTCAGCTGTGAGCTTCGCTTTGTTCTCCCGTCACACACACCCAGTAGGGCAGTAAGGCGGTTCACAGACGATCAAGTGTTTGCGCTGTGTTGTGATTATTCAAGCTGCTAATAAGGCCAAATGTAATGTTGTTTGTGGTAAGCGGCAACACTCGGATAGCTTGTTGTGCAGCAAATGTCACTTTTATTTTGCTCTGCCATCCATTAGATATCTATTGACCTTGGTGAACCCCTGCAACACATTGTTTCATAATAGACCCCTTTTCTGTCACTACTAAATAACGTTGTTTTGTGGGCGGAGGCAGAAGAACCTCTGAACACAGTTTTTTGGAGTATGTTTAGCAATGAAACTTGAATTCCAAAGCATGGCTGTTTTCCTTAGATTCGAAAAAGTATCTTTTAAAGTACTGCGAATTCTATATCAAGCTTTTTGGTTATTATGAATGCAACAAATGGTTATATCTTAACAGCTTTATATACGGTATAAGTGTTTTCTAAACATTAACTTGACTACTTCTTTTTTTTATATATATTTGTGATAGTCTCTACTAGTCATACTCATTTTTCTAAGAGAGGATCTATCCCCTGTTATTCCTAGTTCTGCATCTAGCCAAAGGTATAACGGGTGAAGTTAATGATTTAAAGATTTTTCATTTTTTTATGAGGTGCTGTTATTAAAAACTCCTTCTATTGCCGCCATATACAGTGAGATTAACCTGGAGCAATCAGCGTTGGCACAAATACAACACACCGGCAGCTGCTAGAAGTATTTCTGGGGCTTGACCCTCTCACTCACAGAGTACTTTTTTGGAAAACTGGGCCACATGACATTTTATCTTGTGGCTGGTTCCTTGGGCACAGCCTGCTTGGCATTGTGAAATATCTTTTGAATAATGGAGAAAAGCTAATACTGAGGTCATATCTTTAATTTAGACCAGTTGACATTAACATTGACTTCAATGAGGAGACCATCAACATAAAACAATTATTGCGCTACCTTGTGATATTACGACTGCAATATAATCCTTTCTAATCCACCCACATTGTTCATTTCCATTTAGTGTCTGAGTGACTTCAGATGGCTATGGCTCGTTCTCAACTACTAATCAACAGCCAGTCGCAGTTGAAATTGAAAATGACTGGAGGAGATCTGGGAAATCGTTTTTGAACTAGGGTCGGCTACCGATGACTCGCAGGCTTAAACTGTAAACATCTGTAAGATAATAAGTTCTGATAACTACGATTTGTTTTTATTTCCTTGAACTCTACAAATAGAATCAAACGTACACAGAAGTGTGTCAAGCCCATATTCGGTGCCTTCGCATTGCTGTGGGCCATCAGAGATTCCAATCATAGCTACCCCTTGACCCAAACCCTTCTGGGGGTGTACATCATTACCGCTCACTCGGGTCATGCTTTAGATAATGCTGAATCCCAGTGTGTGCAACTCTATGCATCTTTGGCCCAACACAGAAATTCTGCACAGAAACATGCTCGATTGAAGTTCAACCCGACCATAAAACATTTGACCCGAGCATCTCCATTCCTGGCTCATTGTTGTGCTTCCATCCACCGTACTTGCTTAGAAAAACACCGCCGTCTGATCCAAGGTTTTCCACCGGCTTTAATCTTCTTCTTTTTTTTGGACTGAAAGATTGCCGTTTCTCTTACAGATTGATGTTTCTACCTGAAGCTGGCCCTATCTCTCCCCCCCCCTCTTGCGCTAACACTTAGTCCCGAGCCCTAGAACTAGCACTCTGGGAGTATGACTCATTTTTATAAGCTAGCTGAGACGCCGGATGACAAAGGCAGCAGTAAAGAGAATGTTCAGTTTTCTCAGGCAGTGAGCCGAGGAAAACATTAAAAGGTGTTAAGCCAGACGCGCATGCAGCAGGGAATTGCGTGTTTTGGTAATGTCTTTCCACCTTAACCCTCAGTGGAAGCCAAGTGAGCCATCTTTGGACCTTGTCTGGGGCTCTCCTATGCCCAGCATGCATCTAGACATTCCCTAACAACCTCCTGCCCTTGCTGTGTCCGCCCAGCTCACACAGCAAGTTCCTCACCCTCCGTCTCTAGATCTCCAGAGCCTTCCCATCAGCCCGTCTTCTTTCTCCTCGCTTTTTTCCTTTTTTTTCTCTCTTTCATCTTCTGTCTTTCTTCCATCCTTCATCTCCTTGCTTTCATCCCCATGCCTCTGTCCTCTCCGACCCCACCCCCCTACCTTCTTGCGCGCACATGCACGTGCGCACAACATCCCAGCCAGAATTCTTCCACATTCTTCCCACTTTCCTTTATCGACCCCCAGATCTTTCGTCTACTATCCCACCATCCTCCACCCTACCCTCCCCCATCCCCCTTTTTCGACACACACAAACAGTTTATCTGCTTCCCGGGCTGATTTCCACTGTTGGTGATCTCCATCTAAGCCTCACCCACGGCTTGAACCCCAGCCGTCCACCGGCCCCAACTTCAACACGATTGATGTAACGATGGAAGGCTTCATGGGATTGATCAAATAATCTTTTGTTGAAGGACATCTGTTACCGGTCTGGTATCATAGCTTTTAGTGAAGCCAGGATAGATGGTTTGGTTTTATGGATCGATGGTGGCATCTTTAACTGTCTTTAATTTCACGAGATATCGTGTCCTAGTGTTTTATCCTAGTATCAGAGTCCACCAATGTTTAACCGGTTTCACCATTATGTTGTCTAAACAGGCAGACTGCACCAAACCAGCCTGTCAGGGAAACTTAACAAATGGCTTGTTTGGAAATACTAAATCATATTTATTTCTGAAGGAAAGTTTCACTAATGCTCTTGTCTGTCTACGCCTAAAACCTTCTTCACCTCTTCTTCCAACCTTGAATAATAATGAATCCTGCCTTTTTCTTTCTTGATTGGCAGTCTATGTCCCCTTCACTTCAACCCCCCATCGTATCCCTCCATCTTCCCCAGTCACCTGTCTCTGTCTTTCTCTCTCGCCCTCTCTCTTCTCTCTGGGTCTCTGTCTCTCTCTCTAGCTCGCTCTCGCTCTTTCCCGATCTCGTTCCCGATCTCTTTCTTTCGCTCTGTCTCTTTCTTTTTCTCTCTCACTCTCGCTCTTGCTCTCTCTCTCTCTCTCTCCCCGTCTCAATCCCCATGTGTTGGAGGTCGACCTACTCAAGAGGCGACCGGGAGGAGACAATATGAACAGTGCTCACTGCCTGTAATTGCGCTGTGTGTGTGTGTGTGTGTGTAAGAGAGCGAGAGAGGGAGGGAGAGAGGGATAAAGCACGAGTCAAGGAGGAAGACGGCAGCAGTGTGAGAGAGAGAGAGAGAGAGAGAGAGAGAGAGAGAGAGAGAGAGAGCTTGCGATAGACAGAACGAGTGAGCGTGCGGGAGAGTGAGTGAGATAGCACAAGAGAGCCTGCATCGCAGAGAGCAGAAGGAGAGAAACACAGACACAGTGAGAGCAAGATAGGCAGAACACGAGAGAACGCAAGCTAGAGAGAGAGAGAGAGAGAGAGGAAGAGCGAGAGAGTGAGCGAGAGAGTGTGGTCTCCGGCTGGCTGGATCACAGGCTCACTGTTGACGAATGAGCTGTCCACCCGTGGGTCTGGCAAACAGCGGCTGGTGACAAGCTGGGGGACTACGAACATGAATGTAATGCGCACCTTGCCTCGCTTGCTTTCAGATACCGGACAGAAGAAGACCCCTGAGAAGAAGGATGGAAGGCGCATGTCTTTCCAGAGACCCAAAGGGACCATCGAATATGCTGTGAGTAACGCAGCACAAACAAACCATCCTTGTGTTTGTTTTGGAGCCGTGTGCTTGCTGGTGGTGTTGTTGTTGTTTATTCGCTCCCTTTTTTGCGGTCGTCCTCTCTCTTCTAATGCTAGTGTGTGTGTGTGTGTGTGTGTGTGTGTGTGTGTGTGTGTGTGTGTGTGTGTGTGTGTGTGTGTGTGTGTGTGTGTGTGTGTGTGTGTGTGTGTGTGTGTGTGTGTGTGTGTCTTAGCCTGATTAGCTCCCTGCACATCGTAGCCGTAGCGACTGACGTTGTGTGTTGTGATGGCACTCTGCCTGCCCCGGAGCATATCAGTATATTGCCGGTGTAACACGTGTGTGTCTTTTGGCAAGTGTTTACATAAATGGGGATGCGGCTTCTGTGCACGGGCACGGAGGCTGAAAAGCAGCAGCAGCGTGTGATGGAGAGAGAGAGAGAGAGAGAGAGAGCGAAAGACGAGAGGAACACAGAGAGAAAGAGATAGAGAGAGGTGCCCATGCTGTCGAACGTTGTAGGACTTACTGTGTCACGGCATCGCAAAGCATTATGCATTGCCGTTTCCCTGATGCATAGAGAATGCGAGGTGTCCCTGCATTCTGATTGCACTCACTGGCGCGGGAGGGAGCAGAGGAGCGCGGAGCTCTGCTTCTCCTGCCGGGAGCCGTATTTGTTTTGTTTCTGTTCCCGTCTCCAAATCAGCGAGCATTCCACCACTGAGGCTGCTGCTCTCTCGCATGACCTACCAACTGCACAGTCGTTTGCATTGATTTGGTTGTTGTGTAGGATTGGGGATGGCAGTGCGGGCGGGGGAGGAGGGGGGGGGGGGGGGGGGGGTTGAGAGGGATGGCAAAGTGAACAGAGAAAGCAATGGAAGGCAGAGGAAGCTCAGATTTCTGGCCGCCAACTGAAAATGGAGCCGTCTCCGTCTCCCGCTCGCCTCGGCGTGTTCTTGAAATGACCCTGAGATCCAGCTGCAGCAGACGGCCAGCTGCCGTCTCCTTGGCTACAATGGGGGGGGGGCTGCGTGGCTTGGGCTTGAGCTCTGACCCTCTGCACATGTGTGTGTCTCCATGTGAGTGTTACTGGGGGCAGTTATAGGGAGTAGAAACGTATGGGAGCAAGTAAAAAAATCTTTTGGGGGGGGGATGGGGGGGGAGGTGAGTTGCAGAGTGAGGGAAAGGCGGGGGTGAATGTCTGTCTGAGGAGATGATTTTTAAATCGTATGACCTGTTCATGACCAGAATTTCACATTCATTTCGTTACTTAATAATTTTTCTAATCTTATTTTTCCTCAATTTTGTTTTTGCATGCAAGCGATCCCCTGAATACAACTCTATTGTCTCTTGACGTATTTTGTGTAGTCCTCCGTTCGCCGGTCACAACAACTCTGTATACCAACACCTACAAACACAACAACATCCACAACACCCCATTCTGCCTGGGCTGGCTCCAGAAGCATGATTGACAGGCCGCTTGTCCTCCTCCCCTACTGACACCATGACCGCAGGAGATCTGTCAGGGGCCGGAGCACTTTGTCACTGCTTCGACGTCCTTCTAGAAAAAACAAGGGGAAGCGTGCGTGCGTGCGTGCGTGCGTGTGTGTGTGTGTGTGTGTGTGCGTGTGTGTGTGTGTGTGTGTGTGTGTGTGTGTGTGTGTGATGGAAGGCATGGAGATTACCCAGGAAAAAAAGTGATTTCTATCACAGAGGGCTCACAGCCATCTCGCCCTTGCCTGCTTGGTATCTGGCTCCTTCTATCTTTAGTTCCCACCACAATCCTAGTCCACACCCAAGCCATCGCTCTCCTGGTGCCGGTCACCGGGGGGTGTTGACGGACGACCAGGGCTCTGCCCAACGATGACGTCCGAGCAGAAGACGTGCCGCCGCAGCCAATGCCGTGGGGACACTGGGGCAGTATGGTGACCATCTACAGCCGGACCCTCACTTCCATCTTGGTAGGCTCAGAGTTAGGGCTAGGAGAGAGTGAGAGATAAGGAGGGGGGCAGGGCAGGGATGGAGGGAGCGGGAGAGGAAGGCATGGTAGACAATGTTGAGATTATTGAGAGCGACATTATCTTAAACTCATCCGCTGCTCGCGGAAGGGGTTGGGGGGTGTGGCTAGGCATTGCAGAGAAATGTTACCTCATTCCAATTCCTTTCGGATCAAGTTGCCCAATGGCAAACTTCTTATTCTTTTTAATTAAAAATAATAATGAATTACCCTCACATTCTTTTATTATTTTAAGGGAACCATTATGTTCCTCAGAACGAACATATATGCCTGGACGCTGTTAAAACCTGCCTTTCACAGCCATCCACAAGCCCAGGGAATGGCTGGCACACCTGAAAATAACATACTAAAATAGTCAACTCCCTAAGCTGAAGCTGTGCTAAATAGGCAGACCAAAAACACACCGATTTGAATAGAACCCGAATCAGACAATGCAGCAGAAGCTAGCTCCGTTAGCCTGTTTACCAGAGAATAACCCTGTATCGTCCTAGAAAAGACCAGACAGAGGATCTCCAGAGGAAATGAGCCTTCAACTGTGCTACTGTTGTGTGAGCACACAGCAGCCCCACGGGGGCACCTTCACTTGTAGCTAAATGGGGGCCAAAGGTTAGACGTTGAACGCTATTTATTATTATTTTTGTCCTATACGCATCATGGCTAACCTGGCCATCACGTGGGGCTTAATCGAGGCGGCCGAAAAACTCATTGACTTGCATTAACCGACACTAAATGGCAATTTTTTTCCCCTATCCAAGCTCTAGTTTCCACAGGCTTAAAGTTGAAGGACTGGAATCACCCTTCGGGTATAGATGCTTCTCCTTTCCTTTTTAGAATGTGTCTAGAGATACAGATTATGACATATTGACAGGTTCAATGAAAACAGCCTCTGCTTCTTGCTGCCCAATCGCAGTTGCAATCACAGTTGCAGCTCCCAACTCCCAATACTAATCCTTAGCCGCAAAGGAAAGTGTTTGGCAACAACAACAGAAGCAGGGCCTGCTGCACGTTATGGTGGGGCTGCTCGCCAGGCAGTTTGACTGAGAGGAGACACAGTGGGCATAGGAGGAGCTGTGACCATCAGATGAGTCATACACACACAGCCCGCAAAGGTGTGCATGCACGTACACCACGAGACTGGTGGAGCAGCATCAATTGGAGCCCCATCAACGTCCTCACAAGCCGCCCGTTTTATTGCATTATCCACTGCTCGGAGGGAGATGGAGATGGAGATAGAGATGGGGGCGATGGGGGGTTATGCGAATTCCTGTTATGTCTGTTCTAAAGACCCTCCTCAGAACACGATTCTAAGGGGGAGGGAGGATGAAGCATGATGTATTTGGTGTGCGAGAAATACCGAAAAAGAAAAATCATCGAATACACAGTCCAAATGTCTGCGAGTTGTCTTTCTAATTTTCTTGGCTCAAAGAAATTTCTGATTTGCACAATACCTTAATTGCGAGGCGGGATTATTTGAATACACCACAGCAGCTATGCTGCTTAGCTTTTTGATGTGGGGTTGGCGTCACGTTCCTGGAGGGCGTCATTGTAAACTTGTCCGACTCATAGGGAACTCCTACACCCTAGTCAACAACAGCCTCTAAACAACGATGAAGTCTTTTGACAATTGATGACATATCCTGCTCCAAAACATTGCCAAAATACATAGCAACATAATTTATCAATTATTTGTAAGATGTCGTAAATAAGGTCACCAAACGGTAAGTTAACTATATTTTTGTCATGGTTTATAATTTGCTTGACAAGTACTCATTCACTTGCCAGTTTGCTTCACTAGGACATGGGGCTGGACGGACAGACGGCTCTGTAATGGCATCAGTGGGAAGATGGCGGCCAGTGGCGGGGTAGAGAGGGGCTGGGCTAGAACGAAAAGAGCAAGTGTTGGGAAAATAGAGTATGGAGAACATCCGAGATCAGAGCCATTTGCTATTACCTTCCAGTCACAATTAAAGTTCCCGCTGCTTCCCCTTTGACGCAGTCCGTCCGCGTGCTTGCGGTCGCTGCCCCAGGTGGTGGTCATGGTGGAACAAGAAGGAATGCGTACACATTAAACTTGCTTTCTGGCTTAGACATAGATCCAAGCAATAGCCCGTAGCAAAGCACTTTCTAATCTTGTGTTGAATGTTATTTTATACAAACATGTTTTTGTAATGATTAACAAATATTTTGCAGGGTATAGTAACCAATGTGGACATTAGCCGTTCCTGGAATTCGGGACTTAATGTAGTTGTCAATGCATGGCGGTTTGCCAGGCAGACATAAACATTTCCCCACTTGCTCTGCGTCCCTGTGAAACAGACAAAATTATGTGACTAGCCCCCCTCCCCGCCACCCCACCGTAGTAATGGATCCAAAATTAGGTCTCCCAATGATCGACCGGAGTGTAGTTGCACACAGTACGCATGCCATTAGGGAAGTAACGACGAGGTTGCCATGGCAACTGTAACGCTAAAGCCAGGCTTCTCCCTTCATTATAAACTGCCGGGGCGATGGCTGCTCTGATGGAGCATCATGGGTGATTAAACCGTTTGCTGGAGTATTATTTCCAGTTTGGTGATTTACTCAATTAATTGTGTTGATTATGGTTTGCCTTTGATGGGTTTATTGTTTGTTCATGGCTTTTTATTTCTGTATTTATTGTTTGCATTTTCTGGCTTTTGTTTTATTGTAGTTTAATTTCTCCTGTGATAAAAAAAAAAACACAACCATTTAAAATGAACACAAACCCAGTGAGGTATGAATACATGTACTAGTCAGTGGAAAACATCATTACTATATATCATCAATTTACCTTAATGTTTCAATTGGGTAATTGTTAATTAAACTGTAAGTAACAACTGGTTAGGCGATAGTATTTGTGTCGCGTCTGACTCTCAAATGCCTCTTGTAGCAGCATATCATCATCAACATATTGTCTTTTTCTTCAGAGGACCCAGAGGGAGCTTGAAAATGGCCATCGTTCATCCTTGTGTGATCCATACGCTGTCCCTAGGTACTGTGGGGTGTAGTAATGTCACATTACCTCTATCAGCTGGCCTCACAATGGCTGCTTCACTTCCCCACTGCCTCCTTGAAGAGAGTTGTTGTTGTTGTCGACAAACAAGAAGCGCCTTTAATTATTTATCCAGGGTTGCAGTTTGAAATTGTGTATGATTGATCCTTGGTAAAACAATACAGGGCCCCTCTTGACATTAGGGGAACATGACCCTTAAGGTTGTATTGGATCCTTCCTCCATCCCTCTTTCCCTCCCCTCGTCCACATCGGTCAATGAGTCAATAAGGAGGTCTGTATAATGCGGCCTATATTCTATGGGTTACCGGTTTTCTAGTCAATTGAGTTGGAGATCTATCTTGTCAATAGCAGCATTTCTGATCGAGAACCCATGCAAGGCTGCTCCCAATGTTTCCCTAGCGTTTTGTAATATGTAGGACCAACAAGCATTTGCAGAAGATTGAATCATGACAGCCTTGAACAGATTGTCCACAGTAATAGTACCTAGCACACTGTTATTGTATTTTATGGAACATAGACGATGACAAATGTTTTGATTCAGCGGAAACCCCAAGGCAGCACTTCCGATAGGCTAATTATGTTTTTGTTCCGGTAGTTATTTCCATCTCATCCAGCACCTTTAACTTTTCCCCTAGTAAGGGTTTCAAGGAGCTGCAGCCATTCCAAGCATGCACTAGATGCACTAGGTAGAACTTGTAGGACTCCAATTAGCACAGAAACAGAATGAAAGCATTTTCTATTTTATGAAATTTGACCTTGGTATTGATATTTTATTAATATGGTAGTAATATGTTAGTTAAACCATTACTGTTGGATCGTGCCATGAATTTATTGCATGTTGAATTTAAGAGCTCCATAAAAGTAAGAGAGAACTCTCTCACTCAGCAGCTTATTTTTCAGATGAATTGCAAAGTCCCTTGCCAGACTGTCAGAAATGACTTGTCACCTTCTTCTGTCGATAAAACCCCAACCTCACTTTGTCGACAGCTGTCAGAAAATAGAAACAACAGGGTGTAGGGAATGATATCGATGAGGATATAAGAATAATTTCATAAGGAAAATAAAACACATACATTCAATTAACCCGGACTAAAGTTCCCCAAAGCAGGACATTTTTTAAAATTATTCAAGGTCCAATGTACTTACAACCAAGTAGTAGTCCAACCAGACTGCATAAGTCATGGCAAAATCTGAACCGTAAAATTTAAAACTTCGATGACGGGAAGGTAAGACAAATCAGTCTCAAAGCATAATACTAAATGGCATGACCTCATTTAGTCTCATCTGTTGGAGTGTTTGTATTGTTTAGATCGGATGCATTTCTCTTTGGCTTCGGATGTTTTTTCATGTTGACCTTTTCAATCCTACTGAATCTCCATGAGGATACCACTTTTTTTTTTTTTAATGTACTGCTATTGGACAGTCCTGATGATATAGCCCTTTATGTTCCCTCATTTGCTGTTTTAGGGAGTGGGAGCTCCCCGCATAGGCCAGATCACAGGGGCGTTAAACCACCTAGTTGAGGTGGGTAGTGGAACAAATTTATATTATTTATTTGAAATATTTCCCAGTATGTGGATGACGGCGACTGATCATCACTTGATCATGTTGGTACATTGTGCACATCCTCTGCATTTGAAGCAGGGAGGTGGGCGTAGATGGAACTGTGTGATTCCCTTCTTGGGCTTGCTGTTTGCATGTACTTTTTTTGTGTGTCCCATTTCATACAATATATGTGGTATCTCTTTGGGTCGATGTTCGACTTTAAAAATAGCTCGCTGTTTACATTAGAGCTGAAGTGTTTCAGGAGAATCAATACGCTGTGTGTCATGCTGGCCCGGTTGTGACCATTCTCTTGAGGTTTCTGATGTCGTTGTTGTTCCCCGACCTGATTAAAGACGTCATTAAATGTTTTAAATCAGCCTCGCAGTGTCTTAAACTTGCAATGATGCGGTGCATAAAGCAGCGCTTGTCCCGGTTAGCCACGTATTCACTCAGCAGGGCGCCGTTCAGTAATTAGGTGCTTTGTGCCGTTTTTTCCCTGCACTCACGTGTGCGAACATGAGTGTAATCAATATATGGTGTTGGATAAGCTATCGAAAAATATGTAATGGGATCCGTAACCCATAGGGTCACAATAACATTACATTTAGGTGCAGTGAGGTTGTGTTGTCTTGAATAAAGAGAACAGTCTTGCCTTTTCTTTTTCTGCAGTGTAGGGGAAACAAGTTCACAAGCAATTCAGATGAGTGTCTCTCAACTGAAGTATTGGAGGGTATTCTTACAGTATACAGTTGGATACCATTGGCTTAACAGCAGAGCACCAGTGTCTCAATGTTAGCATAATGAACATTGACGGGAGTCAGAGAACTGCCAGGTGCATAACAGGGTACACAGTTTCCCGGTGCTTTCTTAGCTACTGGAATTGTATGGCCATCATCCTTGGGCCATTTGCAAGCAATAAGTTTCAGTTGAGACTTGATGATTATCAAACAAATGCATTAAAGGATTAACTTGGACATGAAGTATAGCACGTTGTTAAGATTCCCATTAAAAGCTCTAAAAGCCAATCAATAACGACATTCAATAGACATTTGTTCTAGATGACACAAACTGGGAACAGAATGGTGACTAGTTAACTAAATGAAATGTAAAACAACTGTAGGAGATGAGTAGTATGTCAGGTGTTT
Source organism: Gadus macrocephalus (assembly GCF_031168955.1). Lineage (NCBI taxonomy): Eukaryota > Metazoa > Chordata > Actinopteri > Gadiformes > Gadidae > Gadus > Gadus macrocephalus. Next base: position 14,804,713 of record NC_082392.1, on the reverse strand, counting down.
TATTATTTTTCCGATCGAAAAATGAAAGGATATAATTCAATAGGAATTAATAATCTGATATTGTTTACCTCATATCTAAGAAGTTTGAATTATGAAATACCGGTTTTGTTTTCAATACTTTTTCTGTGTCTTTAATAGCGCATGCTTGTATCTGTGTCATTTTTTAATTTGTTTAATTTGTCATAAGCCCACTCCCCACCCCAAAATACACACTGGTGCTGTGTAAATAGAGCCGGACCCTGTCCTTTGGCAATCTGATGGGATGACGCATGAATGACACAGGGCCTGGATGCAGTCTTGCACTCGGCATGGTCACATGTATAAGCTGCTAATGACCAAAAACTGTATATCTATATATATATAGACATACCGTTATATGTAATCTTTGCACATGTAATAATTGATTCATGCTAGCGTGTCTGTTACTCCTGGTCCACGGGATCATATATCAGTCCTTAATGAGTTTATTAGATTTGTCTTCAGGGCGGAGTAGCATGTTAGGATATCATGGCACTTTTATTCATAGAGGAGTTGTGTTTTGATGTGATTTGGTTTTGAAAAATGATGCAATTAGCATTTAATCAAGCCAGCCTATTTAATCAGCCTGCAAATGTAGTTGAAGGCAGAAGGCTGTTGTGTAACAGACTTCGGACGAGTGTTTTGGAAGCGGCTCGAAAATCACAAAACACATACAGTATGAATTTATTTATTATTATTTGGATTCAATTTTTTTGTGAAGCCATGCTTACACTGCATTTTTTTCACATTTTATTCCTGTGCCAGTAATATTTCTTTCCACACACTAGACCTTTGTCCAGGCCTTTCTCCCCTCCTGTGTGAGGAAGGATACAGGAGGATGTTGGTTGATCTCACCTTGCCTCTATGAGGTTGCTCCTCAAGAATCCTGAATCAGGCTTTGTTTTGGTTGGCTCCTCGGGTCAGCTTTCAAGATCTATGCTTGATACAATATTTGTTATAAGTTTGATATTTTTTGAGGAAAAAGAAAAGTGTTTACCAACTGGACCATTTTTTCACATACTTGAATAAAGGATCCAGTTGGTACACACTTTTCTGTTCTTCTGAAAGTGTGTGTGTGTGTGTGTGTGTGTGTGTGTGTGTGTGTGTGTGTGTGTGTGTGTGTGTGTGTGTGTGTGTGTGTGTGTGTGTGTGTGTGTGTGTGTGTGTGTGTGTGTGTGTGTGTGTGTGTGTTAAACATTCCTCAGTGTCTTTGTGAGAAGAAACACTTGGTCACACGTAACAAGGCTCGATTGGATGTTCCATGACTGCTCCATTTAAACTCCCTCTCCTTGTCCCTCTTTATTAACGGTTAAGAGTCGGCACATATGCCAACGTCATCCCCTCCCCATCTGACATATTTGTAACACACAAAACGATTTTGAAATCTTCAAAATCTTTTAATAGGAAGGTTAAAAAACTAAAGATTTGACAGAGATGACGCTTTTGTGACAGCAGTTCATGAATACCTTAACCTTTTGTACAGCATAAAGCGACATAGACACACTGCTGTCTGTATGCTTACTGGTGGAGACATGGGATAACATGTGTGGCAACAGTGTAAAATCTATGCATGAGGAAGTGCTCCACCTAATGGTGTGCGCACACACACACACACACACACACACACACACACACACACACACACACACACACACACACTTACCTAACACCTTTGCTACCTTACCTCCCAACCAACATAACTCTGGTTATGTCGGTTCTTCTTTGTTGGGTCTACGGAATAGAAATGTAGAACCAGTCCAACGACAAACATGTCATTTGACTTGCTTCTCCATCTTCTGTTTCTTGGTGAAACCAATAGCTGTTTATGATGACCATGAGAATTTGTTACATTATGAAACAAGGCTGACAATAAAATCTGGGCTCTTTTCTCACAGCATCACACTCGGAGGAAGGGAGGGTGGGGAGGTCTGAAGCTAGTCATCTCTGTTGAACCATATCTGAAAAACACTGCTTTTTATTCGAAGAACCCATCACATTACAAACAGTGCAGCTGCGCTTCTTAACGGCAGGCGATTCTTCCACCCTCTCCTATCCTCACATGCAGCCTGCCGCCCCGACTCACCCCTTTCTCTCTCGTTTTGTGGTCCAGGTGGAATCCCGGGACACGCTGAACAGCATAGCGCTCAAGTTCGACAGCACACCCAATGAGCTGGTGCAGCTCAACAAGCTGTTCTCCAGGGCCGTGGTGCCTGGCCAGGTGTGGACCCGGGCCGTGCACCCCCACCACCACCCACCCACCAACATACAATGCACCACCCCTCCAATGGAACATGCCTCATTTATAAACGGCACAAATCCTGGCATTACATTTCATCGGTGGCCTAGAAAGGATTTTATCTTCAAAAGGATTTTTGGACGGATATATGTTGTTTTTTCCTTATCGCACATGCTCTTTGATGTCTGTAAAAAAAAAAAAATCGAAAGTAGTACATGAAAACTTTATTTCGGGGACAATGTTGATTCCCTCGATGGCTCGGGGTCAGACCGACATGTTACATGCAAGCACACATTCATTGGGAACTAACCATGCCTTGAACGCCCACAGGGTACCTGGGGCTAGGTCTCCATGCACACAATCATACGTTTATGGGCTATTATGTGGTTCAAATGTTGTGCAATTTAGATGTAGTCGAAAAGCTGGATGGATATGTCCTGTAGTTTATTATTCAATACACTGTATTTAAGAAGACATACTTCTCTTATTACTGTGAACTGTCTCACAGCTCCAGTCTGTCATGCTATATGTAGTATTTATGTACAGTTTATTGCAGTTTTCTTAGCTAGATTCTGATTGACTGAGTTAATTCAAACAAAAAACTTTGTTCATCATGTACTCTCTTCAGGAGAACATAAACATGCATTCAAACCTAGCCTCTTAAATACATTTTGGAACACTTTGATTTAGCTTGAAATGCCTGTTGGACTAACTGACTTGGAAGCTAATCTGCTAAGATCAGTGCCCCATGCACATGCCTTGATAGATCTCGCACTGTTGAGCGACAGCCAGATTTTAAAATTGAGAGACGGCAGGCATCCAACATAATATTTTCCTAGGAAATTTCTTGGCCTCTGAAAGAAAATGCAGATGGTGACAAGCCACTCTGGAGCCCAGCTCTCTGACTCTCTTTGGGCTCGGGGAAGGACAGACAAAGGCAACTTGAGATGTGTCCAAACAGTGGGCGGCTGGAGAGCACTTACCAAACCATCAGCCGTCTTCTGGTTTTCATGGCTGGGACTTGAGTGATCTGCACACTGCACTCCTGCACAACCACAACCACTAATTTATCCACCTTACTGTTGCACTCACAATCACAATGTGTATATATTTCCATATATATGTGTGTGAGTGTATATGTGTGTATTATTTATATCTATGTATGTACATGTATGTACATACATACCTACATACATCGAAGTGTATCTCTTTCCCCATATTAATTGTTGAAACCTTTCCATAACTATTTCATATAAAATAGATATGAAATTGTGTATATTATATGTGTATTTTCTGCACATGCGTGTAAGTGTTACATTTGATCCATGCATTTGTGTGTGCCTATCCTTTTTTCCCCATCCCCCTTTTGCATGCGTGCGTGCATGCATGCATACATGCATGCATGAGTGTTTGCACAGAGGCTTAGCCTGTGTAAATACGGACCGGTCTTTGTGTTCTGTGTGCAGGTTCTGTACGTCCCTGATCCAGAATACATCTCCAGTGTGGGAAGTTCCCCCTCCCTCAGTCCCATCAGCCCCTTGTCTCCCACCTCCTCTGAGGCTGACCTGGAGAAGGTGACGGTACGTTGACCCTCCCCCCAGCCCCAACCCCCCCTCACACCCGCCGACACAATTCTACACAGTCCAAGTTGAGGAGCACTTGCAAAATACAACTTGCCAATGACTTTGACCTATTGCTACACATAGTACTGTTTGATAGCATTCACATGCACACACACGCGCAGTAGAAGTGGTACATCTGGGTACCTGTTGCCCAGTCCAACAAAAAAAAAAAAGATGTTAGATTGATGGTTGATTCTGGAAGTCACGTTTTTGTGTCTTCAACATGCACACGTGTGAACCAGTTTGTGGGCATATTTTCCTGATGAGTGATTATAATGGGCAGCAACTACCCACATCTGCACACATACAGAGAAATGTGTCTCTTGCACACTCATCTCTCGCATACGCACGCGCACATACTGTTTGCAGAAACACTCACAGCCTGGCCTGCTTTTGTGACATCTCAAAGTCACGCCGATCATCAATTTAATGGCAACCACCTAGAAGGATGTGTCATAAAGGACACAGCAGGGGGAGAACTGTCTCATATAATCCAAGGATATGCCAGGGACAATGTCTAATATTGTCCAAGCAATGAGGGACACGGTTAAGGGATGCGGGGGGAACTGTAATATTGTCCAAGGCCAAGACAGGCTGTAATAGCATTTTGTTTTCTCTGTGTAGGACTCGTATTGTGGCCTTTGGCTTCCCAGGGCTAGATGTCAAGCAAATTGTTGCCTGCCATTTTCTGGCAGTGCAGTTATTGCTTCATCGGGTCTGTTAGGCCGAAAGGGGACTGTGTTAATGAGGTCTGTGATGAAGGACAATAACGGTGGTGGTGATCAAACCGTAACCAATATCATTTTTTTTCTAAATCATTTTGTGTGAACGTGCGTGCCACAAATGTAAACAACAGCAGTAGCACATTGGTCTTTGGTGTTAATGTTTTTTTTTTAAGTACTTGCATGTCATAATATATTCTGTCCATCAATTCCGTACAGACACACATTCATTCCTAAATGCAAAATGCTTTTGGGGAGAATTGGAAGGAAGATCTTTTGACGAGCTCTATTGGTAAGGTGTTTTAGTGAAGCCAGGACAGACTGGTTGGACCTCCCAGACCCCATGTTGCCCTGGCTCACAAGGCCGAGCAGCAAGTTTAGAGGGGCCCTCAGACCAGGGGACGGTTGCCTTGGCTGGTTGACGCCGCCGTTTGTCTATGAATGATGATTATGGCGAGGCAATAATTGTACAGCACTTTGAGTACCCACAGGTCTGAAAAGCGCCATTTAAATGCAGTACATTGACCATCTAACATGTTCATTATTTCTGCCACTGCAACTCAAGGTAAGTGCCCAGCCTCTTGTATAACCTATAGCTGGTTTGTTAAAGCAAGCAAGTAAGAAGGAGCGCGGCGTGGCTGGGAGTTTGCCTTGACAAAAGGTTGCTGCCGTTCCATGGAGTGAACGCTGCTGAGAAAGGTTGCAAGGCATTGATTCAGCAGCTCTAAAGATAGCCTGTTTTAAAGGGCTAATAGTGTTTGATCGTGGGACCGCGGTTGTTCTCGGGACAGAGTTGTGGGCTTAACTCAAGAGGAATAGTAGAATAACCATCCTTAAATAAAAGATTATTAAATCGTTCTCGTTAAGTATGAAGTATGTATGAAATTGTAGTAGTGATGGTATGAAAACAGTACAATTGCTGGCATAAATATGCAGAATAAATGTATGTATATATACACACCCCTCCCCTCCCAGCCCAGTGGCTCTCAAACCCCCCTTGCTGCAGGTCAACTCTTTTGCCGTCCGCATCCGAATGAGCCAATCAATAAGCACTGCAGGAACCTCTGTGGACCCCCCCCCCACAAGAAATACAGTCTGTTTGTACCCGCTGGCCCCTGTCTCCTTGGCAACGGACATCCGTGTTCTTTATTTTCTGTTGCCCCTACCGGAAAATGGCTGCTGCTGCCGACGACCTAACAGCCACCGCACATCCATCGAACCGGGGTCACCGCCGTCATGAACGGACTCCGGGGGGAGGCGCTCTCCCGCCTCTTTCCCTCCCCCCTCCCCCTCCTGCGTCCACCTGTAGTTCCCCCAGCGCGGCAGGGGCGGACCCAGAAGAAGGGCCTCCTTAGTTGACTTGACTTATCTATTTAGGTCAGGCCTGATGGAGGAACGAGAGCATATTGTGTCGGCCTCTCCACGGGGGGCGGATCAGAGAGAGAGAGAGAGAGAGAGGGAGAGAGACGGGTTGCGACTGCGGAGGAATTAAGCCTTTAAAAGTGATGGGGCGTCGGATATTTAGAGCAACTGGAAGCGCGGCGATGGCGGCGGCGGCAGCGACGCTTGCTCTCCACCAGACGTGAAGCGAGGCAGCAATTATTTCAGGCAGAGGAAGTGCACTGGAAAGGCAATGCAGATAGGGCCCGATGGCTCACTGAACGATGTCTCGGCTGCAAGATCTGGGTTTGTTTGGGAAATGGGTTTATTTTTTTGTTTTCTTACACCCGGCTGCTCTCTTTTCCCAATCCGTGTGTGTGTGTGTACGACTGTATGTGTGTTTGTGGGTGTCTGCAGCCTGTATTGCCAAGGGCTGTTTAAGCAGGAAGCAGGGGAAGCGGCTTCCAGGTGCTGTTTAATTCAAACGCCCAGGAAGAACCCTTCTAACAACTTATTCCTCCACAACCCTGCATTTTCTAATTACCAGACTATTTTGGTGCCATCATCCTATCAAAGAGGCCATCCGCTAATAGACGGGCCCAAGTACATATATATAGCGGCCAGGCAATAAAATAGGCTGTTGTCTTTGTCTGCTCTGTATACAGATGCATTTAATGCAGCAGCTGTTTAAATAGCCTATTACTGGATGTTCCCCTAGCCTAAAGAGTAACACTGGGAATTGCTGGTTCCCCATTAGTGTGATGAGCAATCGTACAAGAGCACTATTGTCGCGCCATAGATTTCCTATACCTAAGTAACGTTTTAAAAGGCTGCAATGTGCCCACCATCATTTGTAAGGAAATCACTTCACATCAGACGTTCATCCATCATGGTAGGGTGGTACCTGTGGAATACATAACATACTTGGTGGCACAGTCTCTGTGTTAATCTACACACCAACCTTAACCTTTTCTGTGTTGTTTTGTTTATTTTTGACTTGTTGGGTCTAAAAGAGGTCTGGGGTATGACATGTGTTCACGGCCCCCTCCCTTTCTTTCTTTCTTTCTTTCTTTCGTTCTTTCGTTCTTTCGTTCGTTCTTTCTTTCTTTCTTTCTTTCTTTCTTTCTTTCTTTCTTTCTTTCTTTCTTTCTTTCTTTCTTTCTTTCTTTCTTTCTTTCTCTCTCTCTCTTTCTCTCTCTTTCATTCATTCTTTCTCTCTTTCATTCATTCTTTCTCTCTTTCATTCATTCTTTCTCTCTTTCATTCATTCTTTCTCTCTTTCATTCTTTCTCTGACATATCTGTCTCACTGTGTATCCCTCTGTGGCATTTGCAGACAGGTTAATTTGCTTTCTATCACACACAGACACACACGTAGTCTTCACAAGCACATAGGAATAGATGGGGTACACATGCAGGTGCACACGCATGTTTGCTTTGGCACCGTCACGCTCACTCTGCCCACTGCTGACCTTCCCCCGTCACCTCCTGTTTTGGCATCCACACCTTTATCCTCTATTCTCTCCATTTCTCCCTCCTCTACTTCCTTCCTTCTACCGGGGTGGGATCTAAAATTAGCACTGGTGGAATGACGAGCACTCTTCATGAACTGGGACTGGATCCACTTATTAGGTACCACTAGTCTCCGGTTCCACGGCTATTTAGGGTGCGCTCCCCGCGATGCGCTTTAGTGGCTGCCGACACTGTTGCACCATCTCCGCTCGTGTTAGCGTTTAGACAAATGCGTCTTAAAAAGCACAAATTAATTCAATCGGCTCTTTGAGTGGACTGGGGAGAGTATTAGAGTTCCGGGACTTCTTCCCGGATTACCCATCCCCCCGTCTCCTGTTTGACATATAAAGTGCGTAACATTTTCTTTTCTTGTACATTTACGTTGAGTCATTTCGCTAACGTGGTTATCCAATATGATTTCCAAGTGAGGTTGGGAACGAAATCCATACCGAGCCAACTACCAATTAAAGTGCTGCTCGGCAAGTTTCCAAAAAATACCAGATATGAGTGCAGGAGAGCGGTAGGAACTGCAAACTAGGGTTCTTGTATTTTAATATGAGAATTATCAGGTCATTATGAGTCTGTACTGCAAACGTCTCAATATAATAAAAGGTTTGACGCAATAGAGTACTAAAGTGTGTCGTCACGTTTCCATAGCAACCGATTTTCGGTTCCACACAAACCAAATTAACAAAGGGAAATCCCATGCCACACGAACGTTTTATAGAAGAGGAACGATTTTTTTGCGAATTGATTTGCGAGTTTGCTTTACCAATGATGTGAGTAAAATTGAGATTGGGCCAATTTACCGTTACATTATAAACTTTGTCTTTCATGATAGCGCGAACTTTTCCTTTGAATACCCCAGGGGAATACATGAACGCCTCGACATGTTTCGGTTGGTAGTGATTTTCACCTCTTGAAATTTATTTATTTTCATTTTGAAAGAAACAACACAAGAAACAACGGAAAACACCATCTCTCGTTCGGTTGTTTAGAACTGAAAATCCGGTTGCCAGGACAACGTGACGTTTTCAGTTTAGTACTCCATGGAGCTCGTAAATACGCCCCTTCCGGTAGACCCCTCATGGGACCTCTGGGCGAGGAAAATTAGAATGGGAGTCAATGGAACGAAATTTATTATTTTCTGATCCCAGTCATTAAATCCCTTGGATTACACATATTTTGTTTGGGTCCAAATAATATTTTTTCACGTAAAGAGTTTGACCGTTTATTGTGCAATTGTTCAGTTAAAGGGTGTAGAGAAAACACAATGAGAGACTACACGTCTCGTATGTGACGTCACGCTCCCTGCAACTGGCGCGGACATGACCGACAATCTCCCCATCGGCATAACTGAAAATCTACACATTTCACCTCTTTCGATGCTGTTATCCTCCCCTTGGAAAAAAGCGGTGAGGTGGAGCAGAGAGATCGCCATGCCTGTACCAGAGTGGTGGTGACGTATATCATTCGCGTCGAGAGCAGAGAGGGGCTGTAGTTCACAAAGCGGCCTCACGCACAACCTAACATTATCAAGCTTCTTCTGATTTTTTTTTTGTTTTCTTTGCATGAAAAATTATAATTTATATCCACAAACAACATGTGTAATCGAGGGCATATCAGAACTGGGACCAGAAAATAATTACTTTCTCTCCAGAGGTCCCATGGGGGTCTCCCGGAAGGGGCGGACTTACGAGCTCTATGGAGCTCTTCGATTATCAGACGTCATGAAGTCACTCAACGTCCTGCTCCTGCTTCCTGAACGGTCAATGTCCACTTGGCGGCGCTGTGGAGTCGTATTTTGTGGTGGGATCTCACACTGTCACGGTCAAGGTCAAAGCACAGTGGCATCACTAATTCTCCTCCACCAGCCTTTTCTGTCAATATTCGAAGGGCAAGGAAAAAAAAAAAAGCCTGCACAGATATCAAAGCTAATTTAATAAACATTCTGCTATTGAATGTTATGCCATGCAGTTGACATTTCACCTCTCAGAAATGCCAGAATTAAACTTATGAGCTGTTTCGTTATGAGATTTCTCTCTCTCTCTCTCTCTCTCTCTCTCTCTCTCTCTCTCTCTCTCTCTCTCTCTCTCTCTCTCTCTCTCTCTCTCTCTCTCTCTCTCTCTCTCTCTCTCTCTCTCTCTCTCTCTCTCTCTCTCTCTCTCTCTCTCTCTCTCTCTCTCTCTCTCTCTCTCTCTCTCTCTCTCTCTCTCTCTCTCTCTCTCTCTCTTCTCCCCCCCCCCCCCTACTTTGATTCCAGCCACTGACTCCACAAGACTTCAGCTCTGGTCATTTGACTACATTGAAAGCAGCAAGTGTTTGACTTCAGTTTTTCCGTACGGACGATGTTTTGCACAGCCTCTAAATATAAACGATGCCCTTGGTCCTGCTCTTTCAATGGCTGTGGTTTGACTGGAGGAAATCCATTCAAGGTTCCGGTAGTTTTACAACACCCTGCGGTGTCGTCTTGTGCCACCGGGTTCAACCTTGATGTTCTAAATCATATGTTTGTGAATGAGAAGCGAGGGTATGTGCGGGCGGGGAGATCTGGAGCTTGGAGTGAATTTAAGTGTGTTCTGTGGGACAATGTTTAATGGCCTGCAGGGGGGAGTGAAACCTTCTGCTAAAGTATACAAGCAGCCTTTGTTTACGGTGCCTAAAATTTTATGACAGATTGGCAAATTGGAGGTTCCACTTCCTCATGTTGACCGATCATACTGTACACCTTATCCCTGCGCTTCCTAAACACAAGGGACGCTAACTCAACGCATAGATAAGGGTAGAACACGAAACCGGGCGGGAACTCAGAACTTCGCACCCTAAGTTCTGGAAAGCAAGGAGGTCCCTCCCTTCCTTGACGGAGCGAAAATGAATATCGTGACAAGAAATTGATGAACACCTTTTTCATTAAGTCGTATACACCACTATCTTCGGTCTTTGCAGGCTACTAAAGGTTATATAGGTACGCAACAGTACAGTAATGCACGGGAACTCACTGAGCCTAAACGAGGCTTTCGTGCCTGGAGTATCATAACGTTGGCATAAGTCCCCGTCGCTCCTAGTTGATTGAACGTGTTCATTTCAATATCAGACACAGTTGTCTTGAGATCAAGTGGTCTTGGTTGTCAACAGTTGACAGGCATGAACATGTCAACACATGGTGAACAGGTTGCCTGAAAACCGTTGGAGTCAGCAGGTTGGAATACCCACGTCTGGCACTAGTTCCCTTGTGAGCTCTGGGTAAATTGCAGACACCTGTGTGTGTGTGTGTGTGTGTGTGTGTGTGTGTGTGTGTGTGTGTGTGTGTGTGTGTGTGTGTGTGTGTGTGTGTGTGTGTGTGTGTGTGTGTGTGTGTGTGTGTGTGTGTGTGTGTGTGTGTGTGTGTGTGTGATTGGTGGTTGACACCCTTTTTCACTGTTAATTTTTCCCATGATAGGCCAGTGTTTAGTTCTTTCTATGAAAAATGAGTTATGTGGTGACTGCAAGACGATCGTCTATAGCAGGTGTGCATCTGTTTGTTTATGTGGATTCTATTTGCACATTATGTTAAGATGCACTGTGTCAAAATAATGTCTGCAACTAAATGAACATGTACGGGGGGCAGAGACAGAGAAATTGAGGCTTTTTGTTTTTTTTGTCACCTCCTACCTCGAAATACAAACGCACAAGAATACGAATGAACTGCGGCTGTGTTATTCCACTCGGACTCTAGTCTATTTTGGACGCAACAATTCAAACAAGTTATCTCCCGACGCCGCCAGGTGATTGGGGCTCAATGCTGTCCGACCAGTAATCCGCGTGAAAACAATCTCCCTTTTTTAATTTCTTTCAACACATTCAAAGGAGGTACCAGGAAGCGAAACCGAAGGCCAATATGCGGAACACTACCTGGTGCCGCCGCCGCTCTGGCTCCCCGACAGCAAAGGCTTGTTTTATTGGAGAAACCGATCGTTCGGCCCCCCTCATCCCAGAGCCGGCGCTCGTTGTGTCGACGTGGGTCAGGAGCCCCGGGCAGTGTTCGGTCGACTGTGCTGGGAGACGAGGACGAGGGAGGCGAACGTAGGCGCGCGCGTGTCAGCAGTGCAGCAGACGCTTTTTGGTTTTCTTTCTGGCTCCTACTCGTCTGGCGGCGCTTGACATTTGACAACATTCACGCAGCGCCGCACTTTTTTGGTTAGCTTTCTCTTTTTTTTGTTCAATTTCGCGCACTCTTTCTCTTCGCCTTCGTCAGGCCCCGCCACGCACACGCGCGCGCACATGCACACAGAGTATCTTCTGCTTATGTACCTCCAGGCTCTACTCCCTCATTTTCTTTTTCTCCGAAACACAAACACACATCACCCCACTCCCCCTCACCCAACTCCACCACTCACCTCCTCCTTTACCATCCAGAGAGCTCCTTCAGCCTGACCTGCTGTCGGTCTCTCAATCTCATTGAGGCTCACTCAGTGGGAAAAACAGTCTGCTGTTCTGCCCCAGTGACAGTCCCATCAGGCTGAACATCTGCCCAGCGACCACCGGTCCTTCTTACCCTGCAGTCAGTTATGCAGACACACATGACACCCCCAGTCAGTCCAGTCAGTCAGTGAGTCGGTCTTCCGCTGCACAGGCTCATAGATTGCATGGCAGGGAGCCACCGGTAGAAGCAGCTGGCCCACCATTCCTCGTGCTCAAAGCCCAGCAGTCGCGCCATCTGTGGCACATCGCCGTAGCGCTGTTGGCTTGGAGACAAAGGATCGCAGCAACAACAGAATTGAGAATATATTGTACCTGCCAGCATATAGGCCTGGTGGGGTGAGATCTTAGTTAGAGGGCTGCCTGGCTACGCAGTGCTCTCTATGGACTGATGGTGGACGACAAGGGCCGAACGATCATGATGGGAGACGATGATAGCTGCGTCTAACAAATGTTTTTATTCATGACAGAAAATGGGAATAGGTTGAAGTGTTTTTTTTTTTGTTATGTCTACAGTAGACTACGTTTTTCTTTACTGTAACCGGCTGGTATGGGAACACAGAATAATAAAGCTGTTGAAGGAGTGTCGAGCTGCCAGTTTGATGGCTTACTCTGTGCAGCCATTAAATTATGTTCAAGGTGGTGCACGCTTGTTCCTAGTGCATACAGTGTTGGGGGGGGGGGGGGGGGTTTGACAGATAAGAAGCTTTCAGATCCCTTCTGTGCACTAGTGTTTTAAAATAGGATTTTGGTTCATCGAGTAGGCTGGCTAACCTCACACAACCCCATTGGCAATGCATTGTGCCAATATTGGTTTAAGGATAATGCTTTAGGTGGTATTGAATATAAAACAAGATCTGAGGTTTCCCTTTTGACGGAGACAATATGCCATATTTGTATGGCTTATGAATTCATTCTCTATGGCCTCGTCAGTTTTCATTAAAACACTGCTAACCAGACAAGGAGAACATTATGCTTAACGCTCCGAAAGGGTATGATTATATTCTTGCTAATTGCCCCTATTAATCACAGACAATGATAGGTGAATTGATTCATTTTACATTAGCCCTCCTCTGAGCTGTGCTGTATGAAGTATCTGTGAAGACTGGCATCTACAGAATTCACGTGATCTCTGCTTTGTGTCTCTCGTGATGCAAACAATGTTGATTTGTTTTGCAATTTAAACCAAGTGCCAGGCATGCAAATTTGTCCCCTTTTGGCAAAAGTGGTGCTTAGTTCTCCAAAGTCGTCTGGGGGTTAACCCCTCTGTGGGTTGAGTTCACCATAGGGTGGTTATGCTGCTCTTCAAAAGTTTAAATCCCAATCCAGTAAAAAGAGAGGGTTAGGCTATGTAGAGAAGATTCCTCTAATGCGGATTGATTAAGATTTGCATTTACAGTTGTTTGTTGCACTGTATGGACCTAGTTGAAGCATGTTTTATGTATTCCCACACATAACCAGTTTTCACGCCAAAAGTTCAGATATTTCAAGTTTTAGCACTGTGGAGTTTCCTTTAAGCCTTTGTTTGTCTGGGATGGGTGTTTCCCTTGCTTTTCCTTTTTGCAATCTTCGGATTTTTGTAAAAGAACATTTCATAACTGAAGTAAACAAGCCTTGGGGTATAATCGAATTTGATGTTGCAATCACAAATATAACTGCTTCTGTCTCTCCTGGGGTGCCTTTGGCGATAAGTGCTAATCTTTCCCAGAGATACAAACAATGTCGCCCCCAACACCCAGTTTGTTACATTTATAATGCTTAAAATGCAAGGGCTTTCGTCATTGGCCCATTGGTTCAATCACCATTGAGTCACCTTTTATTGACCATTGTTTTTTTCTATAAACGGAGGAAATGTTCTAATTCATTCATTTATCTCACAGGTCAAGCTGATATCCCTGCCACTCCATTCCCAATGTACACATCAATTCTGCTTAGGTTTAGTTTTTCCCTTTCTTTGGCAACATCTGTGCTCGGTCTCTGTGTGTTCAGGACTCGGATGGCCCCCCCAGACCAGAAGGAGTCCACCCCCCAGTGTTCTCGGCCCTGCGCCACGGCCGGGTGGTGTCGTCTACCTCGGAGGAGGAGGAGGCCCTGACAGAGAAGTTCCTGAAGATCAACTGCAAGTACATCACAGATGGCAAGGTGAGCCACACACGCCGTATAGCGTCATCATCTCGATTGACTCCGCTTGGAATCAGCACCGCTCCTCGCCACAGCCCCCATGCTGTTATTTAACCCAATTTGTTCTGAATCTTCCAAACTATAATTATTCTTTTTTTGTCTGGCCCCCCTCCCAATCTGCGTGCTTCACCCATCATCCCGCCGCCCCCCAGGGCGCGGTGAACGGCGTGCTGCTGGTCACGCCCAACAACATCATGTTCGACCCCCAGCGTATGGACCCCCTGGTGCTGGCCCACGGCTGTGAGGAGTACGGCATCATGTGTCCCCTGGAGGAGGTGCAGTCAGCCGCCATCTTCAAGGAGATCACCGACGCCAAGATCAGGGACGGCGTGGTCGGGTAGGAAATCCGAAACATGCTTTTGATGTCCAAAGGGCCAAGCACACGGGGTGGGGAATTCGGTTCATATTTGTAGCGCAAACAATAAAAATGTAATCGTAGGACTATGATTTACGTGTCTATTTTGGATGCGAAGATTCTAAAACACTGCGTCTGTACTGGCACGGCCGTGGTGTTTTGACTCAGTGTGTCTTAAAGCACATAAGTAAGCTGAGTAAGCTCTCACAATAATGAACAACATGCAGTCAAATTATTTGACTGTTCACGGCAATGCCAAATCCCCCACCCTCCTCCCTTTCTATCAGTGTAGATAAAATATGATTTACAGTCTCATTCACATACATCACCTGTCTCTCTGTCCCTCTCTTTCTCTCTTTCTCTCTTTTCCCAATGCGCCGCACTCCATGATGTAAACACTTGAGCACGTCCGCAGATGACTGAGATTGCATCAGTGAACATCCAACAGATTAATACGTCTTCTTCCCCATGCCAAAATAAAATGCAAGTGGCAATTAGAGCCAGGGGTTAATGAAGTATGCTTTCAGCCTCCCACGTTGCAACTGCTCACCCATTTGGTTTTAAATGCGGTGCAGGGAACAGACACATTAGAGGCGTCTGTGAGACGCTCAACGTGTAAAGTTTTGAGTCATGCTAAATTTGTTCATGCCGTGTGTGTGTGTTTACGTGTGTATCCTAGTTGTATTAGTGTGTGTGCGCGTATGCATGTGTGTGTGTATTGTGTGTGTCTCATGCATTGTTGACTGGGCCAACAGGCTATTCCTATATTTAGGTGGAGCATTACCCCAGAGCAGCTATTGGAATAACAAGTGATTATTTTCTTTGTCAGACCCAGCTGTTTCCTCAGCTGCCTGCTATTCCCTTCACTTCTCTCTCCCTCTCTTAATCAGCAACGCTGTCCCTAATTTGAGCCTACTGTCTTCTCGCTCATGTCATCTTTTTCTCTACAGATGAATCAAAACGACATCCATTACATTGATTTTGGTTCAGTTTTTGCAGGTCTCACCGAATAACTCATATTGCACATTTCAATCTATTTACTTTTTTTTTAAGTTTATTTTATATATGCCGTTTGTTTTTCCTTACCTTTACACTATTTAGAATTTATTTATTGTTCATATTTCTTATTTTACTGAAGCTCATCTTCTCCTTATTGCACCTTGGGTCAGAGACAAACGCAATTTAGATTCCTTAGTAGTTTTAGTTAGTTAGTTTGTCTGGCACATACTTTTGAACTGACAATAAAGCTGACTTTGACTTTGACACCCACTCAACTCTCTGTCTCTCTCAGTGACCTGGAGCCGATGCCGGCGGAGAGACACCCCTCCCAGCTGACGGACGGCGAGGCGCCCCCCCGGGAGCCCAGGGCCAACGACAGCGGCGGCAGCACGGCGCCGCGCAGCACTGAGGGCTCCGTCTCCGAGGACGTTTTCACCGAGTCGGAGCTGTCGCCCATCCGCGAGGAGGAGCACCAGGCGTCCAGCGACGACCTCCGCCTGATGGACAAGTCCTCCGGCGCCTCCACCGAGTCGGTGCAGACCGTCACCCAGCTGGACGCCGGCCCCCCCTCTGCCTCCCGGGGCGGAGACGGGTCGGCCAGCGGGCCGGCGAAGGCTTCGGCCCCCGTGGAGGACGTTCCACCAAACACTGCAGCGGAACCCCGGGCCCGCTCTCCTACGGTGTCCAAGCAGCACAGCCTAGAGGGCACCGCAAGCACACCCGCCGCCTGCGCTGCGAGCGGCCCCACCAGCTCCACCAGCCAGGCACGGGGGAGCGGCGACGGCTCGTCGCGCCCCGGGTCCGAGAGCTCGGCCGAGCCCGGCGCCGGCGAGCCCCCAACCAGCCAAGAGGGAGCCTGCGGCGAGGGCGCCACGGACTCTGTGCAGCGGGCCGGGGAACACAAGGACACAGTGGAGCCCACGGAGAAGGAGGGCCCTCAGAGCGCCGCAGAGGGTAATTGCACTCTCGGCTCCGCCCACTTTTCAGTGGCTCAGAATGCACTGCACCATCACACAGGTCGCCCCTGATCAACGCTCACAGTAGTGGCCAGTAGTGCACTTTTTGTGTGTTCTTCCCACTCCTCTCGGTTGCATTTTAGGATGACTTGCTCCAACATCACAGCTCACCCATCGCCCAACAATGTCGACGTGTTCTCCGCCAACCTCCACAATCAAAGCCAAGCCCTGTCCGCCTTCCCCCGGCTCCGTCAGGATCACATCCCTCCTGCTGCTCCCTGATAACCTTTACCAATCTCCTTTGTGCCTCATCGCTAGCAATTGGCATCCTGAGAGGAAGGGAAACGGCAGCGTCTGTGTTGTCATCACTTTGTCAGTGCGAGGCGGGCTTTAAACGAAGGGTTTGTACGGCTCTTTGATGCCTTGCACCGCAGGTTGCAGCGTCGCGTGCCTACCTGCAGCCGATAAGCTAAAGCCTATCAAACGCCAGAAGGGTACAAATACACCTGCTACCAGATGAGGTGGGGGGAGGGGGAAGGTGTTGTATGCTAATGTTTAAACCCATCATCAAAACACCCACAAAACTCTTTTCTCCTGGGTGGCTTTATGTGTGAGGCGGTAAATGCTAAATTCCCAAACGCCTCTGGAGAACAAAGTCAGATTTCCACTCCCTCCCTCCCTCGCTCCCTCCCAGGCTTTAACCTTGCTTCAATCGTCTTCTGGTTGGCCTAATCTTTGCCTTGTTATCTGATTGCCCACTTTCATTTGTACTGGCTTAGATAGCGATGTTGTAGCTAAAGTTGTTCCTTCTCCCCCCCCAGTGATGAGAAAAACGCAGCTTAGATTTAAAGTTTAGTTATTTATGTCTCTGGAAATTATTGCCCAACAGAGAAAAGGGGGCTGTGATATCCACTTGTATTTCTCGGCTGCACAGCAGGGTCACCCTTTATTCTGAGCACATTAGCTCAGCCCACACAAGCAACCGCAGCCTCATGGAAAAATACTCCGCCTCACACGCTGAATTAATAAGTTAATTAAAAAAGGAAATATATATGCATGTATTTGTATTCCTCCTGCCGTCATTATGTTTATTAATCCCCAATGCACCACTGACGATGAGGATGCATTGTCATGCGTCAATGCGGCGTTGCATGACTTTCTCTAAGAAATTACTGATTATTTTTTTTCCCATAAAAGGATCAGTGGAGAGACGAAAACCTCGCTCTCACAAGTTCCTGTGTCTGCGTGTGGGGAAGCCCATGAAGAAGACGTTTATATCCAACGCAAGCGCCTCCATGCAGCAGTACGCCCAGCAGGGCAAGAAGCACGAGTACTGGTTCTCAGTGCCACAGGAGAGGTCAGTTTGAGCACTAGACGCTATATAGACCATTTACGGCATGTCATCCTGGCCTAAAAATGGTGGCCCTATTGCTAACTGCAGCTAATCCTAAATCTAGATACAGGGCAAAATAAAACAAAAAATCCCTTAAATAAAAACTTTTTACAGGCTACTCATCAGCAGTATGTGATCTGGCACATCCTCTCTTTTTAATATGAAGAATCTATCCAAAATGCATTCTTTGTGGAGCCTGGCACTCATTTGCCTCTTCTGGCCTGCCCATTTCCCTGTGCTGACAAAGCCAGACACCACCACAATTCATTATTTATCCACTCTGCAGGGGAACAGTCCCACACTCTGTGTTGGCCCACTAGAATGATCGAGCAATGCAAATTATCTGAGCATTGGTTCTTGGTGTCAATGGAAGAAGGTTAACCATGCTACTGAAGATTTTTCACAGGCAACATTTAGTTTTTATAAACTCTACTGATTTATTGGACTTTCCATTTTAGGCTTTGATGTGATCTGGATGCTTGGCAAATCAGAAGCGTCCACAATTAGGTTATCACCCTTAGCAAGGACTCATTGCATGGAGATATTGACCCATATTAATATGTTTTGCTTTTGAATTAGTTCCAATTGCTTAATTCGATCATTTCATTTTCTGAGAAGCCCATAAACACAAAAGCCAAATTGATTTGCCCAGCTGAGTCCTACTGAACGGCCACAGCATACTGGAGTCTTTGTTCGCTCTGTTGGCCACATGGAGAGGGAGAACAGGGCACTAGGGATAGAGAAGATAACGCCAGGCGTCATCTGAGAATCTTAAACAGACACCCCATTTACAATGTCCTGCATGTTACAAATTATTGTAATTCTGTTACGTGTGTGTGTTTGTGTGCACAACCGCTTATGCATACCACTGTCCGACCACTAACTCCTATCGCAAAGATACTGGATAATGTTCTCTCTGCTGTGAGCCCTGATTAGTCATCTTGTTGTCACCAACCGGTTGCTAGGCTACGACACCTTACACCTGGGGAAAGTGCTATGTATTTGACAAGGGCTTCTCCCCAAGACAGAACCACGTGATATTCATTCACTCATTGATTTACTTCACTCGCATGCATATAATTACTGTTTTATAGGAAACCGTTGCTTGGAAATATGCAGACTACAGTGACAATACCTGGTTGAAGGGTTACCAATAGGAATTACAATAATGGTGACCATAAGGAAAATATGAATAAATGTTTCTCTGCTTTCTAATACATGTATTGACAATTGACCTATTTTCTACAGTCTTTCAAGCATTCTGCTTGCTAAATAACTTTTGATTGCACTGCACTGTGGTGTTTCAATGTGCTTTAGTATACTCAGTGGTATAGAGCCATCATGGGGCTATCTCCAGTTCCAGATTGTCAGTGAATACCTTCATTGTACCCCCTGTTTGCTTCTCCTGCAGGTCTGAGCACCTGTACGTCTTCTTCATCCAGTGGAGCCCGGACATGTATGGGGAAGGGGTGAGGGGGGTGGGCCGGGAGCCAGGGTTCAGGGTGGTTAAAAAGAACCAGGATTCGGAGAAGGCCGCAGAAGAGCCCGTCACTGATATCAATGTGAAAGAGTGGGAGGTAGGCAATGGGTTTTTTTCTTCAATGTAGCTGTCGTACCGTCTTAATGTTTTTTGTATGGCATGGATTAGGAATAGCTCTATGCTCAAGATGTCCCAACACAAGAGCATTTTAAAATAATTTAAGTCGACAACATAATATACATGCCCACATGCACCCTCAGGGATCAATAATTGAGATTAATCCATGCCTGTGAATCTGAAACTGTTGTGTTCATATTTGTAGTGTTTAGTGATGCATCTGTCTAGTGCTTAATCGTCAGTTAATTTATCTTTCTTATGGCTTTATGCACAGTGTTATTGTAAATCAAATTGTGTGTCTTTTTATTTTACCATCACTAGCTTGTTATTACAACATGCTTTCGTTCTGTATGTTTGAACTGTCAATGTATCAGTGCAAAATTGTGTGTAAAAGTGTGTCAATGTTGTGTGTCATTTCTGCACACGATTTCCTTCTCTTGGAAATGTGTTCACTTCAGTCAAGTTGCAACCGAAGCTCTCTGCATGTTTGTGTAATTTGTTTTTCATGAGTTAGTGTGCCGTTTTGTTGTTGCATTTATTCGTTAGTTCTCTGTGTCTCGTAAGCCACTGAATATATTTTTGATGGCTAAACAGAGCAAAACTGTATCAAAATGATAAACCATTTACAGAAATTAGATTTATTATTTTTTTCTGGTAAACTGAAGATTAAATCTTCTACCGTTCCTATTATGTTGTCATTGTTTCTCGCAGGGTTTATGTAGTGAAGGCGTAGAGTTCGATTTAGGGATGCACGTTGTGGCTGTGTTTCTGAATACAGGGTAGACTGCTTGCCCGGGGTATTATTTGATAGGTTGTGCAAGGGCTAAATGAGAAGGATTCTGTTGGTACATAAATTTATATAATGCATTTGGTACCTCTGGAGTGAAATATTAATGTAAATCAGTCATGGAGGAAACAAAGTGGAATGATTTGTTTTCCCTGAGACTGGCTGTCCAGCTGGATGCTACCCGATCTTCCACATTTGAATAAGTAAATAGACACCAGCTTGTTTACTTTGATCAAACATGAATCTTGAACATCACAGATTATGCCTTGTAGATTTTAAGTATTGTTTGTTATGCAATGGCAAATTGTATTCTACAAAAAATATATAAATTGTATCTAAGGTGAATCTGCGTGTTGACAGACTACTCGCTATTAACTTGTTTGATAAAAGGGTGCTGTGTCTTTAAATCCCCCTGGTTGTTGAAAGTGAGCAATCTTTTTATCCAATCGGCGTCCGGTGTCACTCTTTTGCCATGCTGTCATTGGTTGTTGCCGATGTCTTACAAATCATCCGAACAACTACAGTGGTGAGAAAGTATTCTATTTTAGTGCACGCAAGGCACCGTTTGTGGCGCACGGCCCTTTGGAATTACTTTAAAAAAAAAAAAAAAGCTTGTAATGAGACATCCCGGCTCTACACTAGTGCTGAAAGCAAGACATGTTTTCTAGACGGGTGAAGGTTCAAGAAGAACCTCTGACCCCCAAGTATACATATCATGTAAGTTGTAAACAATATCCAACGTTGTGTGAGTGAGTGTGTGTGTGGTTGTTGTTGTTGTTGTTGTTGTTAGCTCACTGGCAAACGCGCCTGCTAGCATGTTAGCCGAGGTCAGACCTGACCAAGCAGCTGGTGTTTTATGATGCATTATTAGCCTCACTGCTGCTCATTCGTGACACAAAAAGTCCTGATTATTATCGTGATCATACACCGTCCTTGTGGATCCACGGTCCCCCCCATAGCAAACATTTGGTAACAGTTATACATGTTTTTGATTCAAGTTCCCGGGGTCGCAGCAGGCAGACACTGTCCCGGTCCGCGTGGACGACACGGTGTCTCCTGGCAGGGTAGAGCTGTAACCCGTTCAGACATTCCTCTACGTTTGGGGAGAACAGGTTAATAACACGATGACTTTCTGGCAAAATGTTGACTATGGGGAAAACCGTGTGTAGGTCCCTGAATGATGATGTAATAACTAATTTCCGAATACCTATTGGATGAGTAGGTGTAATATAATACTATGCGTGATTTGTGGTTCACATTTCGGGCTGAATGCAGCCTGGATTCTTGACTAATTACAGAATCCTGGTAAACTGAGTCCAGATTTATGAAAGACAGAGGCATGGTTAAGATACTAAGTTTGTTCAAAAAATGTACGTAAATTGGAGGTTTGTCTTTTGGCAACCTGCTATTAAATTATTGTTAACGTTTAAGGCCCTGCCCCCTCAGTCCCAGCTAACGCAACTAGCATCACTGTATTTGTAGGACCTTTTTATAAGAATTAGATATATTTTGCTCTTTCTGCTACATTATTGACCGCTATCAAGAGGAGGTGAAAGTAACTTATCAAAAGCTTGAATGGATGTATTCAGCTTTTAAGTAATTAATTTAACTTGCTTTACTCCATATCTGCCTGATATATTAATCAGAGCTCTGAACTGCTAAGAGAATGCGTAAACGGCCCGAGCATGGTACACTTGCTCATTTATGTCTATTTGTGCTGGGGAATATTTGCATTATGTGGACTTGCTGATGCATCTCAACGGGGTATAATTCCTTGTGTGGGTTGTAGAATTTTGCTGTGTAAGAGTCGGTGGTAAATGTCTTGGCACTTGCGAAGAAAGTTTTTTTTTATTTGTAGGCTAGTTATATTCACAGGAAGTAGGAAACCAGTGTTGTGTGAGGGCAGGACTTGCTGAGTGGTTGCTGCACACTACAGATCAACTTGTTGTCATGGCGAACATATTACACAAACATGCATAACGGCCTGGGGACTCTTGGATGCCGTCGGATTATCTGTACTGTGGTCTACAGCCATGTCCAGTCACAACAACTGAAACCCATTTTTCAGGGTTGAAACTAGGTCCAGCCTCGGATTGGCCTGCTTTAAAAAAGAAAAAGCACGAACACTTCTAAACAACCTCCTTTCTTTCATTGTTATTTCAAATTGACACACTTTTACAAGCAATTTGCCAAACAGCAAATGCACTGAACATTCTGCTGTTAACCCCTCCTCCCCTTCCTTTTATCCCCCACTAAACGAAGAGCAGCACTCGGCAGAGTTTCATGTTGCTCCTGTCCCTGTCTTTTGTACTACCAGGTAGTGTCTCTGACGGAGTACCACCGTAGGATCGATGCGCTAAACAGCGAAGATCTGCGCTCACTCTGCAAACGACTTCAGGTGCCCTGATGAGCCCTAACTGCCCGCCCATCTCTGCTCTGTGTAGCCAAGCCCAGCCCTACATTGTCCGCCAACACTCATACTAACACACTGTCCCTTTGGCTCTGCTCTGATGTTGCAGTCCTCATGTTCACATCTTAAACGTTGTCGACATGGTCATTTATCTATGTGGTAGGCTACCCCAAGCCTGGTTTTATTCACAGATTTGATTTGAAATGTGAAACTGCAGCCAATCAGGGTCATCCTGTCTGTCGCTTGTCTCTTGCTTGTCCCTGTACAAACCAAGTCCGCTATTGTGCTCAAACGACCGGTGGATTCAGGAGCGGGGTCCATGGCTACCAGACAGAGAATGGAATGATGGATGAATGGAAGAGAGGTGGGGGACGGGGGGTCGGATGAGAGAAGTGAGACTCCATTGACGGTGAGATGGATAGTTTACTAAAGAACAATGCAGCTAGGCCCTGATTCGGTGAGGACTGTAACGTGAGACACCCCCCATGCCAACCCCGGGCGAAGCACGTCACAATCAAGCCTGGTTATGGAGAAAGATAAACAACCCCAAAGGAAATCTCGAGCGCCGGCGCACAAATAATTTATTGGATTGGTTTTCCTATTCACTTTGCATTTGTTCCCCTTGCCAGACACGGGACTGGCCACTCCCTTGCTTCTACCAAGCCAGACCTAGTCATCTGGCGTTGGGCAAGGGGAAAGAAAGATATCATTCAAATTCTAGGATTTCCTAGTGGCCGTGGAGTAGACAAAAGCTGCTTCTTATGCTCTTGGGAAGAATAAAGAACGAACTGAAAAAAATAAAAGATTATTAAAAAGTAAAGGATGGAGCCTTGGATTCCCTGGGCAAGCTAGATGCTCCATGTGGTGAATGTTCTCCCTGCACTAGACCTGTCACTGTCACCTTCATCTGCTGTTTACAAATCATTGCTCCTGTTAAGGGTGCGGTTTCAAGCTCATTTCTAATTTCAGCCACAGGGTATCTCCGCCAACCTTAATCTTTTGATTATTCTTTTTTAAAAGGTCATTGTTCATGGTTTTCCTCAGTTTCTCCAGCATCTACTTCTGAAATTAAATCGTTTTATTTTTTATTTTAATTAAACCAAAATTTTAACTACCTAATTTAGTTTTATTCTGGAAAGGAAACTGAATGTCTTTCTTATTTTGACAATCTTTGGATTGGGCAGATTGTCAAAGATAAAAGATAGAATACTTCTCGCTCTGTAAGAATTTCCTTTGGAAGGTTCTTCCGATCCAATCGTCCTCTCTGAGGTCTGGTGCCCGGCTGTCCTTGACTCCTCTGACTGATATTGGTTCCCCATGGCAGATTACCACCAAGGAGGAGGCCAAAACACACCATGGCACGTCCATCAAAACGGAGCTGGAGCCAGAGACCTTCAAGCCCAACCTCAGTGAACCTAGCGACCTGCTGGAGGCCGAGCAGATAGAAAAGGTATGGCCCCTTGTGTCAACCCCTTCACACCTGCCCTCACATGCTGCTTGGTGTTGTTTAGAGCCTGGGATTGGAGATGAGGAGTTATTGAACAGGTTTTGTGCCAACAATCAGCTCGAGGTATGTAGTAGTTGGAGCTGGATGTAGAGGTGTTTGGCTTAGCTCAAAAGGTACAAAATGCAAAAAATGTACTCTCAAAAGCATACCGTAACGTAGACGCAAACTTTAAAGCTTGTCATCTAGACTAATTGCTCAGACTCTGCAGCTTTGTGCAGCGTTTTGTCAATATTTAGAATAGAGCTAGCCTGAAATCAATAATTTTGCATAGTGTATGTTTTTTCAGGCACTTGGAAATTGGAGACAATAGAGTATAATGTAAATGTTGAGCTGGAGAAAGCTTCTAGCCTGTTGTTATAGATTTAATAAAAAACATAAACGTATCAGCAAGGCCAACATATAGTTGTCAAACGGAGTCCCTTTTGGTGTATTGACAGGTAGATAGCCAATATGCTACGTCCTTAAATCACTGTGAGGAATGGACCTGGCTCTAGACCGGCCGGGCACAGCTCAATGCTGGTGCAAGTAAGGTGCTCATTGGGTCATGAGCCTGTGCTTTCAGTTTTTTCCACAATCTCGCTCTCTCTGCCTCCAGTCTAATGACATAGCTGATGCTGCTCTACCTAGTGGAGGGTATGCTGAGGCTGCAGGAAAGGCAGAAAGTCATGTGTAAAGAATGCCAGGAATTTATCCGCAGCCATAAACAACTGGGATAAAGACAATGAACACGAAGTGCTGCTTTATACGGGCCTTGTTCTGCCCTGAAACTCAATGTTTCTTAGGCAAGGGTGTCCGTACTCTGAGAATCTACTTTAGCAGGTGCTCTGGTGTGCCCCTCATACGGCTCCAGTGGGCTTTATGGCTGGCTCCGTGCTATCTCCCCACGCGCCCTCCTGACCTTTTAATCCGTCTGTCTGCCAGCGGTAGGAAAGGCTGTGTCTCCCAGGGAGCGGTCCACCCTTTGTTTCTCCTGAGAGGCGGCTCTCCGTGCACAGGGCCCCGTTACTCCCCTTTAAAAGGCGCCCGTGTTAAAAGGTCACTGCGGACGTAATTGAGCACT
This sequence comes from Gadus macrocephalus, assembly GCF_031168955.1. Lineage (NCBI taxonomy): Eukaryota > Metazoa > Chordata > Actinopteri > Gadiformes > Gadidae > Gadus > Gadus macrocephalus. Next base: position 14,779,521 of record NC_082392.1, on the reverse strand, counting down.
GATGGCTTTGGCCTTTTTATTTCATTTTTAAACCCGTTTTTTATTTGGCCCTCTTGACTGCCCCTACCTTCCTGCTTCCTTCCTTCTTTTCTTAAATGTTGTTCAATGAATCGCTCATTGTGCTGCGAATGTTGTTGCGCTGAGCATTGACTGGTCATCGTCAGGAGTTCTGCTGGCCGCACCTAGAAGAACACAACCCAGATCTGGTGAAGCTGTATTGTGCCTTCAGGCTGCACACTTGCAAGGTATGGTTCAAGTACAACATTCAACCATAAGTGTTTCTCGTCCCGCAGTTGGCCAGGAACCTGCCCCCACGGACCATCGGCTACCCGTGGACGCTTGCGTTCGGCACGTCCAAGCACGGCATGAGCATCAAGTCCCTGTACCGGGCCATGCAGGGCCAGGACACGCCGGTCCTCATGGTCATCAAGGACAGCGATGGACAGGTGAGGGCGCCCGGTGTGCTGCTGCTGGGCGGAGGGCAGGCCATGGGGCGTACCATGGGGCGTACCATGGGGCGTACCATGGGGCGTACCATGGGGCGTACCATGGGGCGTACCATGGGGCGTACCATGGGCTTTGGGTTCAGCAGGAGAAAAGGACACCTGCTGTTGATGTCGATGTCCGTGTTGAGCGTGTTTGCTCTCTGTTGTTTCCGGCCCCAGGTGTTTGGCGCGCTGGCCTCCGAGCCGTTCAAGGTGAGCGACGGCTTCTACGGCACCGGGGAGACCTTCCTGTTCTCCTTCAACCCAGAGTTTGAGGTATGTGGTACAATACTTTTAAGGTGGCGTTTTCTGTGCTTTGTTTTCCCCCAGTCTGGCGAAGGTGTTTGAAACGTTGTCTTTGGAATGAGACTAATTTGAACGAAAATGTCCCCTTTCAAACATTTTTTTAAGTGTATATCATCAAACTAAATTCCCTGCAGTGGATCCCCTGTATCTAAGATACCATTTTCACTTTCTTTGTTTAAAAGCTTCTCAGAAAACGTGTAACTTTTAACATATTAATTTCAACAATTATGCAGAGTTAGACATCGGCTGTCAGACTCTTTCATAATGCATAGTGTTTATTATTTGTGTTGTCTACACAAGTTTATTTATAAAGTCCTTAATCACATCTACAGACTCAAGGGGCTTCATAGGCTTGCTTTGCTGCTAATGGAGGAGAATGAGCAGACTGCTCCCAGACCGTAGACCTCACACGGCCAGGGAAAACACTCTGAATATCCATTTACAGTATAAAAATGTGCCTAATCATAGAGGGACTTGGAGAGTTCTCCCGTCCAGCCTGTTAAGGGGTGTGGGGAGTAGATTTGCGATGAGTAAAAATGTTTCCTTTGTTTCTGTGACCACTAATAGGCCAGTAGTGTCTGAGACCATGCATCCCAACCAGCATGTTTTAGTTAATCTTACTGAAAAAATCCTGATAATCAAGCCTCCTTAAGTAATTTCTCAATTTTCTCTGAAACATGGTCCACTATCAACACGGTCCACTGTTTATTATGACATGTTATTATACTTATCATTTCCTTGTCATTTATTCAAGTTAGTTCCATTGAATTACACCACAGTATTGTTAAATACTTCATCCCGATAGAGATCAATAACGTTCCACGGGTGTGTGCATTATTTTGCCATAACGGGACGAATCTGCCTTTTAACAGTTCTAAATCAATGCAATTCAAACTTCAACAAGCGCGTTCAAACAGAACTAGCAACCAGGTTTTTACTTGCCAATGTTAAAACAATATCCCGAAAGCACCGCAGAAGAATCGTAAAATGAACACGCTTAGAATATGTAGTCGTGAGTTAGAGCTCCTGAGCTGAGCCACTGAGCTGTCAAGCCCCTTCAAATAACTTGTTATCTCCATTTAATTGCGTTTCATCTGGCTCTACTTCCCAAATAACGTTTCAATCCAAACCTTAATTACTTTGCTTTATATGGTGTTGAAATTTCTGAGACTTCGGGAAACAAAATAATCAGAAGTCTGTACAATAAGCCATATTGTCCTATGGTCTACCCTCAACTGAACTATAGCTAGGGTAGGGAAATTGGGGTATGGTGGAAACCAGCCAGAGAAATCTTGATTTTCTCTGAGGTAACTCCCTCTGAGGTAACTCTCCAAAAACATGTGACTAGCTCGCTAGCTTTAGCAATAGATGTGCCTAGCCTTGTGGAAGAATCAGTCATGATCAATGAGTGCACAGGCGGACTGTGTGCAGGTATCAGAGTAGGTATGTAGACAGACGGGTAGGCCATCCAATAGTTTCATTCAGGCCAAATTAAATGATTGAACGACGGTTCAATCGATGCTAAAGGCATGCGTCAGCCAGAGATGCAGGATTCGTCTGGTTTTGGACCATTTGATTTGGTTATGTCGATAATTTCAACAAATATGACAAAAGAAGCTAATAAGATAAATCGCCTACCCTAGCTTTAAAAGTGTGGCCATGGGAAAAGGACAGCGACGCACATGTTATGCACACATGACATGAGCTCTTTCAAACGTTACTAATGCTCTGTCCCGTGTGCAGGTGTTCAAGTGGACAGGTGACAACATGTTCTTCATCAAAGGAGACATGGACTCCTTGGCCTTCGGTGGAGGAAGGTGAGGCGTTATGAGCAGCTTGCTTATGCCCGTATCAGACGGCTGCCGGGAAGCAATTATAGAGAAGGCAACATAAAGCAGATTAGCATTTGCCTTAATTGAATCTGATGATAAGGTATGACTTTCAGCGCATCGTGTCCTTGAATTTTGAATCAAGGATCCCGGACGCCTTTTCACTCAACTTCTTTAAGTGTAAGGCAGCTTTGAAGGCCCTTTCCATTTAATTTGTTATCTCTCTAATGGCAGCCCATTTAATGATTTGGAAAGCATTTTGCCTTGCATTGTTTGACTTTAATAGTTAATTACAGGTTGAGGAGACCAGTTGTACAATATAAATCTCAAGGTCCCTCAAGCTGATAAATTCAAAATGGCAAGAAAATGTTTTATTCTTTTCCCAATTGTTGTTGCTGCTATTGGTTCCTGGCTCGGGCGATGTGTGACTTAATGAGTGTTTCTTGCTCCCTCTAGTGGTGAGTTTGGTCTATGGCTGGACGGAGACCTCTACCATGGCAGGAGCCACTCCTGCAAAACCTTCGGGAACCCCATGCTCTCCAAAAAGGAGGATTTCTACGTGCAGGAAATAGAGATCTGGGCCTTTGAGTAAACCATGCTCCAAGCCAGAGGGAGGAGAGGGAGAGAGAGAGGGGGAGAAAGAGAGGGAGGGTTCAAATTCAAGTTTTGGGGGTATAAAGGAGGACTAATTCACAGGGAGACTTCCTCCTCAGTATACGGACGAGATGTGGACTAACTGGACCGCCCCCCCGGCCCCCACCGGGCGGCCGGCCAGCCTATCGGAGGCGCGTTACTCCTGAAGTTACTTACTGAGCTCGACGTTACCTTTTTGTTTTTCCTCTCTTTGTGAAAACTTACCTAATGTGTGTATCTTATTACGGCCTTGTGCAGCATCTAGCGGGGGGGGTGTGCGTGCGTGCGTGTGTGTGTGTGTGCGTGCGTGCGTGTAAAGCAGGGAAAATCAGGGTAAAACTAAACGACTAGATGAAGAGGGGTGGCATTTGCGGCCGTCTGAGCAGCTCCCCGGTGCGACCGGTGGTGGCCATGGCTCAGGTCAGGGACATGCACCATGCGTCGACCTGGATTCTGTGGGTGACTACACAGAACCTCAAGGAGCCCCAACTCCTCCCTCCCCCCCCCCCCACCCCCCCCTTAACCTCTTTTTAAAAAAACGACAACCTATGTCGAGTCAATAGAATATTACTCACTGTGTGTGTCAGCCTTGATATAGGGAGAACCCCATTTACAAAAACAACTAAAAGCATATAGGGCAGGGAAGGACGTATTAAAAAAAGCATAAACTGGTGAAATCCAACCCCCTTTGTAACTTCTTGTCTGAGACGAAAAAAAAAAAAGAAGAAGTCATGTTTGTGGTCAAACACAAGCAGGAACACTTTCAAATACAAGGACGCATCGGACGGGAAGATGGGGAGGCCGCCGTTCCATCCAGGGGAGGGCTCATTCTTCAGAGGCTAGACTATAGAGTATTGTGAATTTGTAGTCCTGTCGTTCACGTCCACACCCCCCCCCCACCACCACCACCACCACCACCACCACCACCATCTCAGAAAGCACACAGCTGAACTCCGAATGCCCATCGTCGTAACGTTGTGTCCAGTGGGTGTACGTGTACGAGTCCAGCTTATTGGGGGGAGCTGCGTGTACTGTTCGTAGACAGTAACGTGTTGCAATAGATTTCTTTCTTTCTGTGGAATATGCAAATGACTGTCATGTGACCTCAAATAACACGGGTTGTCGGCACTTTGGCCGCCGCCTGCCGCCGCTCTGTCCCGGGAGTGAACCTTGTATAGCTTCTACGTCTTGATACACCGTTGCTTTTCTGGTTATCATTTGAAAAGCCTGGGGCGTGGTCTAACTGTTTTACATGCATATATGACAATTATATATTGGTATATATGATTATATATGGATTTATATAATCATATATATATATTGCTGTTAAGTGTGACAGTGATCTATTTGTGCTGATATTTCAGCTGTTAGAATATAATGTATATTACCCTGTAAATTAATGTTAAAATAGTAGATTTGTTCCTATAAATATATATATATAAATACATATGCTATATATATATATAAAGTGTGGATTGGTGGGTTGCTTCTAGCACTTTAATCTGGTGAAAAGTGTCATTGCCAGGTTCTTAGATTCTCTTAGTAGTAGCTGTACAGTCCCTTTTTTATTTTGTATTATTTGATTTGATCACAACGATGTTACAACTTTAGTAGAAAGCTCGCTGCTCCCAATATCAATAGGGATGTACTCTAACGCTGTGTGTCTAAACAGAGGGTTGTTCCTGGGCGGGGGGTGGGGAGAGAGAGAGAGAGAGAGAGAGGGGGCCCTCCTGGTTCCTCCGGTGGTCTCCGGTAAGTCTATTATGCTTCTTTGAAGGGAAGTTTGTACATAACCATCGTCCTGAGCAGATTTCCTCCCCAGACCCTTCCTGGTCTTCCACACCAGTATGTCCTCGTGGAGAGTCACACAATACAGATCTTTTTTTGTTTTTCCAGATATTTCACAAGAGTACAATGTATCCAGTGATGTATAAATAACAATAAAGCTGAAATTGTTGTAACCTGGAATACACTTCTGTTTTGTTTAATTGCTGGTCCTTGTTCGAGTTAAACAAGGACCTGACGATGTCTGAATAAATGTATAAATCTATTTTAAGTTGGTGCACTTGGTAACAAGGAACCAAACACAACTACGGATACCTTTTCCTCTTTTGGGAGCGCATTTTATATGCAGTTCATTTTAGTAGGCTATCTACCACATCCCAATAGTAGGGCATGTTAAATAAGCAATAGTATGCTAATTTGTCCAGGGACAATTACCATGCGTTATCCCCTCCATTTTAAGATACAAGTTCTATTAGATTCTTATTATATAAAATATAATTCACTGAATTTCCCCAAGTCGATTTCTTAGCTGATTTGAGCCTCTGTCAAGCAGCTTCAGCGATTCAACGGTTGGAACAGGTAAAATGGAAAGTGAGGAAAACATGCGCTCAATATCAATAATTATCACAGACTAGAGCTAGTTTGCTGTCTGTGGCGCAGCAGGGAGGGCTGTTATCAGTTCTGGGGACGTGGCCTCAGAGTGGTCACCATGGAAAATGTACATTATGGAGAGGTAACTCATGTGAATGGCAGATATAACCTGTAACCAATTTATGGCACAGCAGATTGAGCTCATGCTGATTGGTTCTGGACCCCAAGGTCCAAGTCCTGTCGATAGTGGCTCCATGGAAACCGAATTTCAGTCAAGGTTTTCCCCTCTTAGAACAAAGTCAACAAATATCTAACCGTCCCATGACCTGGAAAAAGGGATCCATACATTTATCTACTGTAACTGTATGTAACTGGTTTCAGTATGGCCTCCCTAACACGTCTGCTGCTGGACTTCTTACTAGCTCGAGGAAAAAGAGAATGTATCCCTTGTCACCTTGCAGATCTTCACTGTTTGCCAGCCCGAAAATGTATTGATTTGTATGTTACACGGTTTGTTTTAAACCGGCTCTCAATTGGCCTCCCCTTATATCTCTGATCTCCTGCGTCCCCAAGTGTCCTCCAGGTCATCGACCAAAAACCTGCTGGATGTTCAAAATCATAGCTGCTGTCTCAATGGGGCTGTAGAAAGGTCTGAGGACAGGGACGCGGGAAGTGGGGGTGCTAAGGGTGCTGCAGCACCCCCCCCCCCTGGCGGCCTCTGGCTGTAACTGCAAGTGAGAAGGTTTTATGAACAAATCAATACTTTTTTTTTTTTAATAATTTTATCATACAACATGATTTTTCATTTAATTATTGACATCCACCCTTTTTATATTTATCATATTATCATTTCAATTTATTTAGAACATTGTCTGAGGCTGACGTAGGCTATGACGCACAACGCAGAACTGTCGATAGCTGAATATCGTACTATGCTGATTTTACATAAGCATGTTGGTGTTCAACATCTGTTGTAGTGAACATTCTAAAACTGGTGTAAAATGTTGCTGCCATATTAATAGACACGTTGAATGTTATCGTTATTATTCTGGAATCCTGCACGTAAACTGGTTGGCAAAAAAAGAGCAAAGACGGACGGTTCACTTGACGGAGAAACCGTCACTTTCCTCATATCAGACAACTCGTAACTCTGGATGAAAATAAAGGCTTTCTTTTATTGTCACTCTCCTTTTAAACCTTTAGAAATAACCTCCTAAATCCTTGTTATAACGCTGTGTATAATCCCGGACCGCAACAGCTTGTCGGCATGTTGTTATAGTGTGAAATTCAGCACAGTATCAGCCGAGTTGACTCTAATTTCCACATTGTTTACTTGCTGACGTTTGTGAATAACAGTGGCTAGTTGGCAGAACTCTTTTTACACACCAGTAGAGTGTTTATCAGAGCGGAGCCCTGAATGTTGCGCAGCATTTATTATGACGTCATTATATAGACTCTCTCAGCACCCCCCCCCCCCCCCCCCCGCGAGTTTATTTTTTGCAGGGTGGTAGCGGGAAGCTCGTGAATATTCATGAGGGAACTCATCCCTCATTGGCTGGGACTTGGCTCGCTGGGACTTTGTCAGAGGGCTTGTGAAAACAGAGGGCTTGTGAAAATCACGAACGCAAATAAATGAAACGTTGTTATAAATCAACACAAATCATTGTATCAATAGTGTGACACATGTTATACAGTAGTTGTTTTTAGACGAGTTAGCATTACGAGCTAACGTTTGTTTTGGCACTTACAGAGTTGCCGTGTAGGAGGTGGATTGATAGGTGAAAATCAATATTAAAATTCATTTAGCCCTACGCGAAAATATTCTATGGATAAGCCTACCGATTTTATGGCCCTTCTTTCTATAATGTAATTGGTTGTGGGGTGTGGCAGAACCACTATAAACAAATATCAGAAATCATACGGTTTGTTCTTATCCATCTACACCTAACCTCCAGCAGCTCCATCTCCTCAAAGTTGACATGGGTCTGGCAAATGTTGCAAGCTTTAATAAATCCTGCCATTATGCTCACTACTTCTAGAAACAGAACAGAATGGAATCTTAATGGAAATATCAAGACATGGATGGACAACAATTAGAAAAAAACAACTTGGAAACAATCACCAGCTGCCGAAAGCACTGCGATGCGCTATACATAACGTTATAAAATATAATAAATAAAAAAATGATTTACTACAGTAGCCCATTGTGACACATAACAGTTTCACAGGGGCTTTTAGACGAGTGAGCTAACGTTTGTACTTACAGAAAGGTAGCTATAGAGTTGCCGTATAGTAGGTGGGTATCATGTGTCACATTATTGCTAAAATGATTCGTGTTAATTTATAACAACGTTTAATTCATTTGCCGATGCGCTATACATAACGTTATAAAATATAATAAATACAAAAAGGATTTACTACAGTAGCCCCCGTGACACATAACAGTTTCACAGGGGCTTTTAGACGAGTGAGCTAACGTTTGTACTTACAGAAAGGTAGCTATAGAGTTGCCATGTAGTAGGTGGGTATCATGTGTCACATTATTCGTGTTGATTTATAACAACGTTTAATTCATTTGCGTTAGTGATTTTCACACAAGCCCTCTGACAAAGTTCCAGCGAGCCAAGTCCCAGCCAACAAGTCCCAGCCAATCAGGGATCAGTTCCCTCATGAATATTCACGAGCTTCCCGCTACCACCCTGCAAAAAAAATCTTTTTTGCAGGGTGGTACCTTGGACTGACTTCCCGCGTCCCTGGTGTTACCCCCTATGTTTTATTCGATACTTTTCAACAGTGTTACCCCTTATGGGTTTTTCATGACCACAGATTAAAAACGACAGTTTTTTTTACGTTTCATTTGATAAAAACGACAGTGTTACCCCTTATGTTTTTATTCATGACGACCAATAAAAAACAACAGTGTTACCCCCTTTATGTTTTTATTCATGACGACCGATAAAAAACAACAGTGTTACCCCTTATGTTTTTATTCATGACGACCGATAAAAAACAACAGTGTTACCCCTTATGTTTTTTTTCATGACGACCAATAAAAAAAGGAACAGTGTTACCCCTTGTGTTTTTTTTCATGACGACCAATAAAAAAAGGAACAGTGTTACCCCTGATGTTTTTTTTTCGTGACTACCAAAGAAAAACGACAGTGTCACCCCTCATGTTTCATTTGATAAAAACGACAGTGTTACACTGTCGTTTTTTATTGGTCGTCATGAAAAAAAACATAAGGGGTAACACTGTCGTTTTTTATTGGTCGTCATGAAAAAAAACGACAGTGTTACCCCTTGTTTTTTTCTTGATGACTGATAAAAAACGACAGTGTTACCCCTTATATTAGTGTTAACCTCCGAACTTAACAATGCACCATCAAGACACCGGTTAAAGTCATCACAAAGGTTATACTTGACTTTATAATTCGCATGAAATAGAGAAAAGAAACTACCAACAGAGGTCATCAACCGGACTTGAACCCCGGTCTCGAGGGGGTACGCCTCGTGCCCACTGCACCGTCAGTCAACTGACGTGGGAAGGCGTGGCTGACGGATGGGGGAGTAGTCTTTGCAGAGGCAACCGTCAGCCAATCAAATCGCTTTGCCGGGTTCTTCCCGCTTCTTCCTGCTTGTTGCGAGGCAAGATGACCCGCTTTCCCGCTTTCCAGTATCGTCAGAGCCCGAGTCGCGTCACAGTGCTTAAATTTGCATACGCGATCTGATTGGATGACGGATCCGTCGCGGCCGAAAAAGTTGAACATTTTTCAACTTTTTGACGGTGGCGAACGCTCCAAGTCAACGGACGGATCCACAATGCATTGCGCGACCGTCCCCATTCAAAGTCAATGGGCAACGGACAACTGACGGAGGTAGTGGGCACGGGGCGCAGAGTGCACCCCACTGCACCACTGAGGCGATGACAATACACAATAATCAATCATCAATAAAGAGCATATACATGACATTAAAATGTATGTGTGTATTTCTATTATTTCCCTAATGGTTTTTTTTCAAGACGACAAATAATAAACAACAGTGTTACCCCTTATGTTTTTTTTCATGACGACCAAAAAAAACAAGTGTTACCCCCTTTATGTTTTTTTTCATGACGACCAATAAAAAACAACATGGTTACCCCTTATGTTTTTTTTCATGACGACCAATAAAAAAAGGAACAGTGTTACCCCTTATGGTTTTTTTCGTGACTACCAAAGAAAAACGACAGTGTCACCCCTCATGTTTCATTTGATAAAAACGACAGTGTTACACTGTCGTTTTTTATTGGCCGTCATGAAAAAAAACATAAGGGGTAACACTGTCGTTTTTATTGGTCGTCATGAAAAAAAACATAAGGGGTAAGACTGCTGTTTTTTATTGGTCGTCATGAAATAAACATAAGGGGTAACACTGTCGATATTTATCAAATAAAACATAGGGGGTAACACTGTTGTTTTTCTTTGGTCGTCATGAAAAAAACCACAAGGGGTAACACTGTCGTTTTTTATTGGTCGTCATGAAAAAAAACGACAGTGTTACTCCTTGTTTTTTTCATGATGACTGATAAAATACGACAGTGTTACCCCTCATGTTTCATTTGATAAAAACGACAGTGTTACCCCTTGTGTTTTTTTTCATGACGACCAAAGAAAAACAACAGTGTCACCCCCTATGTTTTATTTGATAAATATCGACAGTGTTTTCCCCTTATATTTATTTCATGACGGCCGATAAAAAACGACAGAGTTACCCCTCATGTTTTTTCCATGTTGACCAATAAAAAACGACAGTGGCACCCCTGTCGACGTTTTTGCAGGGATCGGAACATGAGCTGTTTAGAGTGTTAACCTCCGAACTTAACAATGCACCATCAAGACACCGGTTAAAGTCATCACAAAGGTTATACTTGACTTTATAATTCGCATGAAATAGAGATAAGAAACTTCCAACAGAGGTCATCAACCGGACTTGAACCCCGGTCTCCAGGGGGTTAGGCAGAGTGCACCCCACTGCACCACTGAGGCGATGACAATACACAATAATCAATCATCATTAAAGAGGATATACATGACATTAAAATGTATGTGTGTATTTCAATTATTTCCCTTATTTTTTTTTTCCAAGACGACAAATAATAAACAACAGTGTTACCCCTTATGTTTTTTTTCATGACGACCAAAAAAAACAACAGTGTTACCCCCTTTATGTTTTTTTTCATGACGACCAATAAAAAACAACAGTGTTACCCCTTATGTTTTTTTTCATGACGACCAGTAAAAAACAACAGTGTTACCCCTTACGTTTTTTTCATGACGACCAATAAAAAACGACAGTGTTACCCCTTAGGTTTTTTTTCATGACGACCAATAAAAAACAACAGTGTTACCCCTTATGTTTTTTTTCATGACGACCAATAAAAAACAACAGTGTTACCCAGGGACGCGGGAAGTGGGGGTGCTTAGGGTGCTGCAGCGGCCCCTGGCTGTAACTGCAAGTGAGAAAGTTTTCTGAACAAATCAATACTTTTTTTTTGTTGTATAATTTTATCATACAACATGATTTTTCATTGAATTATTGACATCCACCCTTTTTATGATATTTATCATATTATCGGTACTATGCTGATTTTACATAAGCATGTTGGTGTTCAACATCTGTTGTAGTGAACATTCTAAAACTGGTGTAAAATGTTGCTGCCATATTAATAGACACGTTGAATGTTATCGTTTAGATTCTGGAATCCCGCACGTAAACTGGTTGGCAAAAAAAGAGCAAAGACGGGCGGTTCACTTGACGGAGAAATCGTCACCTTCCTCATATCAGACAACTCGTAAGTCTGGATGAAAATTAAGGCCTTCTATTATTGTCACTTTCCTTTGTAAACCTTTAGAAATAACCTCCTGAATCCTTGTTATAACGCTGTGTATAATCCCGGACCGCAACAGCTTGTCGGCATGTTGTTAGTGTGTGAAATTCAGCCCAGTATCAGCCGAGTTGACTCTAATTTCCACATTGTTTATTTGCTAACGTTTGTGAATAACAGTGGCTAGTTGGCAGAACTCTTTTTACACACCAGTAGAGTGTTTATCAGAGCGGATCCCTGAATGTGACGTCACCCCTCATCTCGTCTCTGTAAACAACGGATGTTGCGCAGCATTTATTATGACGTCATTATATAGATTCTCTCTCAGCACCCCCCCCTCGGACTAACTTCCCGCGTCCCTGTCTGAGGATAACAAGGCGTTCGTAGTGATGTGGTGGGAGGTTAGATACGTCACAAATCATTCAACGTTGTTAAAGTAAAAAAAAAAAATGTCTTCAACGTTAATATTCACAGACTCCCTCACAGGACTCAAACCCATGTCTCAAGAGTTGATTGCCAACACGAACTCTCTTGTGCACAACCTGGACACTAGCTGTGAGCTGGTGGAAGGTTATAATTGGCATTACAATTAACAAGACATCATTACCTTAGAAAGTTAAATTAGGCTTCCATTGAGAGGATGACGGTACTTGAACCCAGGTCTTCAGAGCCGATGACCAGCAGGTACACCAACACTGGGACACCATATATCACGTGGTCTGAGGTTATGATCAGCGGTTCAATTAGCATGACATTGTTAAATGTCCTCAAGTAAATCATTATGACAGGGTACCATTGCTGTCCAGCAACTCCAGACCCACACTTCACACACACTCAGAAGCACTTGTTGCCAAAGGAACGTTTATTCATATCATCGCTGGGATACATTAAATTATTAAATCTGTAAATCAGAGGAAAATTTGACACCAGCAGTTGTCATGGGTAAAAGCAGTGAACCAAGTGATAATTTATTACAAAAATACTGTACAGAACTGTAGAGCCAATGGAAACAATTAAGAGCTTGAGCTCTGGGTTAGCAAAATGCCTAACTGTCCCCTGTAGTCTTGCACACGGCAATACCTTGAACCAATCAGAACCCCCGGTCCACCGCCCTGAATCAATCAGAGCCTCAGATCTAATGCCCTCAACCAATCAGAACCTAAGATCTAATGCCCTCAACCAATCTTGCCGATTATTTGGGAGACATGCATTTGAAAAGGCAGAGATGCACAAAAGGCTGACATGAACCAAATGTCACTTGAACAATTAAAAGTATCTTTTCAAAAAATGGAAGGCTGAGTGGAAAAGCACTTGCCAACAATCATTGATAGAAAATATGAATAATGATTATAAATAATCACATCCAATACAATAAAAAAGTACAGCACAAAAGTGGTTTTACCTAAAGTTTAGCATTTTGATAAAATTCAAAATTGAATATTCCATGCCCTACAAGGTACATTTGGCAGGTGTAATTTGGGAATTCATCACAAGTTAAGGTGCAAGCTTAAGTGCACTGCAATACAACGTAGCTTTGTAAAGCAAAGTGCAATTAGGCCTATGAAAGGCATTGCTACAAAAATGACAGTAACATTGCGGCTCCCATTTTCAACATTGTATTTAGCAGGACAGATATTTTGAAAACGTCTGCCCAAACTTCAGTCTCTTGAGTATTTGTTTAGCATAAACAAACCTATAACCGGCGAAGGCAGAACCATAAATTAACTGGACGTCACAATTGAACACAGAAAAGGGCTGTGTGTTTGCATGAGTATCTGCCAAAAAGCAGTGCAGTCATAACGTGGCGAAGTCAAGTTGGGTGAATGAATATCAATATTCATGAGGGAATGGTCGGGTGTGCACTTTGTGGTCAGTAGACCAGGTACTTGAATTCTGAGTAGATGAGAGGAAACAGAACGGTACAGGCCCGGTACAGGATGACTCCACTCTTCACCAGGGCCCGTGGTTTGGTGATCCAGGACTCCGACTTGAAGTTGACGTAGATCGCAAACATGGCTACGGCGAAGAAGTGGCCAATCAGGGTTAGAGGCTTGGGAGACAACCTGGTTAAAACATAGAAGATTCACACATTGAAGGTTCCTTACAATGATAATGATATTGATCGTATTCAGTCACAAAATATCGATATTTGACATAGTGCTTTGAAACATTGTTATGAGGAAAATATGGCAGTGGGCGCGACTACGAAGAAGAGGTTATGAAGAGGAAAACTTAAGAATGAACACATCAGTATTATTGGATGCTTACACAGATAGAAGTCCAATAGGCCCAGCAACACACTCGCCCCCAAGCTGGAAGTACTGGAAGCAAGCCTTCCTCAGCTCATGAAGAGAGTCTAGTAAACAGAAAACCAACAAGGAAGTTATTCTTATCAGGCTCAATATTAACAGTTCTCCAGATTCATGGTCTTGTTTTGACATAATCATCTCACAATATTATTTCCAGACCGTTTTTTCAAATAAGGCACCTGATTGGCTGCTGCACTACTATTGTTGGACACCGGTAGTGAATGAGGTGTCATATCCCCCACACACAAAGATTAAATAAAAGCAACCATCTTAGATACCCATCATTCCCTTGGATGGGTTGATCCCGCCGGCTATATGCAGATACTGACCGTCAGTTGCTGCAAACAGCTCGTAGAGCGCCTGGGCCAACACGTTCACCACAAAGGAATGTGATGACTTGCGTTCCCAGTGGAATTTTTTCTTTGCCTATTGAGGATAAACGAAAAAAGAGTTCAGTGTTATATCACTTGTTGTTCGGCCATCACTCACCTCGGGCCCAGGGGATGAATGGCGACATGGCAGATTTGATGCGACGTACATCCCATAATTAGATGGGCTGCTTCTCGCTCCCACACAACAGGGATGTGCCACATTCCGGCAGCGACAAGGGAATGCCGTGCAGTCACAATGCAATGAAAACCTTATTGACCCGAATTTAAGGCCAGGAATTGTTCCTCGAAATGTGTCTGAACAAGTTGGGTTGTTTTATATTCAGAGTCTAGATTTCTAAATGTCAATAGATACATTCACTCCTTCCTGGTAATAAATAACTTTCATTTGACCAACTCCATCTGGTTCTATGCTGCTTTCCTTTCCCCATAAGAGATGGGCTGTAGCAGTTACCTTTTTCTGAGAGCAAGTGTTTTTGTTTAGTCTCTACTCTACTTGCAAACAAGTAGACCTTGTTTGCGAGCAAGGAGATTAAGGTGTGCTCGCACAACTTAATAGTGGCATAAATTAGTTGACAGCTAATTGCCGTCACTGTATATTGCTTAAGTTCCACACAAACTCTTGGATCCTGGATCCTGGATGTTCTTATCCTCACGCGAGAGTGTTTTAATTATCATGATTTTCAAGTAAAAGGACTTTCTTTATAAAAAACAGATTTGATCTTGGGAAATTCTCAAAAAATGTTCATCTTATATTCGGGTCACTACGGTAATATGACAACATCGTTAAGGCCATCCCGGCCGACTGAATGAGTTGTGTCCTGTACCTGCAGCATGACCCTGTCGTCATAGAGATCGGGGATGTCCCGCAGACTCCTCCTCCAGATCTGGACATCGTTGAGAGCCACGCTCATCCCCCCCCCTGTGAGCGGGTGTCTCATGTTGTAGGCGTCGCCCAGCAGAAGGACCCCTGAGGAGGACAAAGAGATGCTTGCAATATAATACCTGGGATTTCGCTTTGTGTTTATTTGCCCTTAGGTTTCAACATTGAGGATAATGTGTGGAAAATGTTTACGGCAAACATGGGTATTTATGTTGATCCTATTGATTTATTTTAAGGAAGAACCTGTCCGGGGAATCAATCCATCGTTAGCGTCTCCCTTGGCTTCACTTAAACATTCGTTACCAATATAATTTGTAAAAAATACTTTGTTGTGCCGATTCTGAGCCTATGAGTAATTCAGTGTACATGCCTGCCACAAAGGTAAGCAACAGCATGTTCTGTCCGTGTGATAAGAAATCTTGAAAAGTTCTTGCTGGTGATTGACTGTCATTTTGTCCACAAACACCGTACTGACCAGCGCACATTGATTCCCAAAGATGTTAATTTTGTTAGGAAGGTTTTGACAGAAAGAAAACCTTTAAGAAAAACCTAACCCCCTTACTTTGAAAAAAAATAATATATATACATATATAGAAATCCATACAAATAACTAAAACCTATGTTATGTAAGATCGGTATGATTGAAGAGAAAAATCTCCTGAGACCCTATCTGCATGTTGGGGATCCCAACATGTGGTCGGGACCCCCGGCTGAGAAGCCCTGCTTAAGGTAAGAGTCAGAGACTCATACAGCGTTGCCCCTTTAGTACCTGGCTTGTTGACCGGGGAGGGAGGGAGGAAGCTGGCAGGCATGGACCTGAGGCGGTCGTTCTGTAAGGCCCCCATGAAAGGCTCCTTTATGTGCTCTGGGAAAGAGTGATGTAGACAGAGAGAAAGAGAGAGCAATACAGAAAATCATTTCACTCACTCAGCTTGGCCTTAGTAGATGGATTTTTCTAGCGTGCCTGCCGAGCACATACACACACAGGGGGGAAAATGTCTTTGGTTTTGGAGACAAATGTATTGATCCGCCAACGTGCTAGATTAAGGTTTGCAGAGGCTGGTGATGCGATGTCCTATCATAAAGTTGTGATGTCAAATGCTTCCATTGCAACTTCCTGGCTACTACACAATACTGTGTGTATTACTATTTTAACATCCAAATCTCTGGGCGTGTGCTATTGTATCACTCACAACAGAAGAATTTAAAAACGTCTTCCATAATATACTTTTTAACCACCAAGATCTTTTTCAAACTGCTTGAAGACAAAGACTTGATCTCCTTAAAGAGTGACCACATAGCAGATGGTCCTCGTGCGATCTCAGGAGGAGCTGTTGGCGTGGTTACCTGGTAACCCTGGGTACACGCGCTCAGCCATGTACTCTGTGAGGTTGCGGGGCATCTCTCCCCTGATGTCCACCAGCACTCTGGTGTCACTGGACGATATCTGGTAGATGAGGACAGGGCTTGGGTTGCCAAGGACCAGCTCAGCATGGTTGGCTTTGAACTGTGGACAATCCTGGAGGGGAGGGGAAGATAGATCCTTTAGATAAAATGGTTTAAAGCTTAGGCAGTCAATATGAACGCTCTTGCCATTGGAATCTCTGATTTTGTATACACTAGTAACGTCCCTCATTAGAATATAACCATATAGCTCATCGTCATCGTCATCCGCTTATCCGGGGTCGGGTCGCGACCCTAAACCTAACCCTAGCCCTGATGTATACACATATAATTACATGCAATTAACTGCTTTGTATTTCTCTACGGTCTACACCACAGTAATAAACTCCAGGGATTGTAACAAGCTACAATGACTCAACTGTTGAAAAAAACTGTTCGGATTTAAATCAACAGTCCAACAGACTGCATTGAATATAATTCAGTTTGTCAAAATAAAATCAGGTGTATTAATAGCCGTGTCACGGTGGGCGCATGCTGTTCAAAACATGTCCAATTAAAGTGAGCCAAGGAATCCCTGCATGAGGCTGATGGAGTCGCTCAGGAGAGTTAAAGAACCATGTACCTTCATGATGCAGCCCACGAAATGGGAGGATATTTGTGCCTTCCCTGACACAAGACTTTTCCTGAATTTGGAGAAGCACCCATCAGCCACCACCGTCAGCCCGGCATGGATTTCCTGGAAGGCAAACCACCAACAGTTCTCCACGTTATGTATCCACTCCTAAGTGTTAGTTCACATGTAACAGGAGGATTGAACCGTAATGACCAGCGGGTTGCATGGAGCCGCATCGTCCTGAGTCTTACCATAGTTTCTCCTGTTAGCTTGTCCTTGTAGCGCACCCCTGTCACCCCGCCGTTGTGCTCCTGCAGACTGGTGACTGAGCCTTCGATGAAAGTGACGCTAGGGGGGAGTAAAGGTCAAGGTTACAAACGGTGTGCTCGCTGAATCCTCGTCTTTTTGTATCGAAAAAAATATTGTCTTTGATCTTCTCAACCTTAACTATTGTACAAAATACAAACTTTACCACTACCTTGTTCACAAAACGTTAAACAGTGTGGCACTCCCAACGGTCCCTGTTTAATAACGATGAATTCCAAAAAAATGGCTTTATTTTTGCTGCTATTTTGTCTCCTTTCCCACGCTGAGCTCCTAACCAGCGGCCGACGTCGGCCTCTACATGTGGTCCAGTGGGCTGTGTGACGTCAGTGTGTTCCCACTCACTTGGGCTCGGCCTGGGCAGCCCTCCGGAGGCCCATGATGAAGCGGCCGTGGTGGAAGGCCCTGCCACACAGGATCTTCTCATCCTGCTGGGGGTAAGGGATCTCCACCTCTGTGTTGGTCTCCTGGTCATGGATCACGTAACCCTTCACCACATGGGCGTCCAGACCCTCCACAGTATCTACAGCAGGGAGGAGGAGGAAGAGGTGGTTGAGGAGGCATAACCGAGAGACACGAGGGTAAGGGTTTGGTTTCCCGTCATCTATTCATTATTCATGCCGGACCTGCTCTCATTTCACACCGAAGTGACGCATGAAGGGTTCCGTAATGTTTTATTTAAGCTAGGAGAGCACCGCACTGTCGTTGCCAACCAAGGCAACTTGCATTTTTAAACATCGGGTGTTTTTTGTATTGACATTTTTTTTAATGAAAAAATGAAAAACATTTCGACTAGTCTGTTAAAAGTCGAAAATAATAAAAGTAAACAAGCAGACCAGGAGTTACTCCCACTTAGAGGACCTCTGAGAGCCCCCCAGTACTGACCTTCCAGACCCAGCTCCTGAAGAGCTTTGAGCCCCCCCGGCTGGAGCAGCTCTCCTACTATCCGGTCCGGTTCCTGGAGGTCCCTCTCGATCACCGTGACGCTTCGGCCGTCCCGGGCCAGCACAGCCGCCATGGCGGAACCTAGGACCCCCGCTCCCACGATCACTATGTCCGGTTCCTCCGGCTCAGCGGACGCCCCGCTGTCTGGGTCCCGGCGCGTCTTTGGTGTCGCCTCTATTCTTCGACGCCCGCTCTATAAAAAATGGTATCACATTTCTAATTACATTTGTAAAGTTTATTTTTACTAAATAAAACGAAAGCATATTGAAGTATTTTTATACAGTCTATGATTCAAGTCTTAATTTTTTTAATAACCAAGCAGTTGAAGAATAATAAAGGAAGGTACTAAACTCAGATAATAATATTATCAATAATTATAATAAAGCTTAAATACATACATGGATGACTTAACCATAGGATTATACACTATTTTTTCTATTTTAATTATACTAGTCATAATGATGACTACTAGTGGGAATGTTTAATGTTATGGTTTTTGACTGCCATCTCAAAGGCTAGGGTAGGTTTATGCCTTATATGGCCATCCTAGAACAAGCTGCCCGACTCCTTACCTGCTGACTTGTAGTAATATCTAAATAACACAAAAACAGGCTACAAACTGCAAATGGCAGTGGATAAAGCGTCGAGTTGATACTGAATATGAGAAACCTTTGACTAAACCTACAGTAGGCATGCAAATGAACACTGGTTAGACCAAACGTACTTTGTAAATTAAAAAAGATCTTCGCTCAAGATAAAAGGTAAGTCTCTTACCTTTTTACACGGCACCTCTTCATTACTGTCCTTCACTTTTGATGATTTCGGGATAAAATTACTTATCAGTGGCAATGAAGAGAGAAAATCCAGCGGAAGGTCTAGAACCCGAGACAACCTGAGGGTTTTCTTCTTATTATACCTTGTGTATAGTAGCACAAGTCCGAAAAAAAGAGATAGTGCTATGGCAATTGCAAGCTCTTTATGAGCATAATCGAGAACAGCACCGCATTTTTTGTAAATGTAAGTAAAGCTCGCTATTCCCAGGAAGGTCCACATTGTGTCAAAAACAACTATTTTGTATACATTAAAATGTATAAATGCAAGGTAAAGGTTGCTAGACTAAAAAAAGATGATCTAAATCCAGTAGTGAGTAACAATATTAAAGAATCATTCCTTGATTTTGGTGTGACCTGCCCAGTGCACAGAGCCAGACCCAAACAAACCTCGCTCGGACCAACATCATTTAGGAACCTGTGAACAGTCAATGGAATATATTATGCAAATTAGGAAGCCGGCCAAATTTGGATTTGATGCTTTGTATCTCCCACCTTCTCCACACACTCACCGTCCAATTACAGACGACGTGTTAGTGAGCAGAGCTCACGCTATCCTCGGATAGGACGGCGCTATTGGCAGCGGGAAAACCCCCGGCCACTGATTGGACAGCTGGCGGACCGGCTAGTAGTATGATGTGACGTCACCGTCAAAGTGCAGGTTTCATACAGTGAAACAACACTTTGCCATGATGTAACATGAAAACTTCACAAGTTTAGCCTTTGTGTCTTACTTATATTTAATGTTAGCAAATGATACTTTTGTCAGTTCGACAGCATGTCTTATCTTTTATTATCAATGTATTATGTCCATTTGAAAACGTAAAAAACGATTAACAAATGTATATGTAGGACTAATATACATGATATGTAACACTGTTCTGTGCGATGTTAAGCAGTTTCAGTTTGTTTCGTCATCTCTTTATTCCTGCAATGCAGTGGGAAATACTAAGAACAATATGTGTAACTGGGCTCAACCCAGCCCCCCCAGTTGACATCCACTGTGCAGCATATCCTGCATCTAGCCTACCAGGCTAAACAATCATTCTGCGATTACCAAGTGAAAGAAATACTATAGCATAATCCATGGTTAAGTCAACTGCATAAAACGGGACACAAAATGGCAATTGTCTACTGAATACTTTATACTGGAATATATGTCCAGTTTACAAACAGTATAATACCAATATTAAATATACTGGTTAAAGATGGATTCATATTTTTCTTGCTTCCCAGATGTGACTTTTGGTTCCCCGTTCTGTTTGATGTAAGCCTGGTGATAATACAACACAACACGATAAGTAGCATTAGTTCTGGAATGATTAATAGAGTATAATGTTATATAGGGTGTAATGTGTTTACAGAGGACCTCAGGGCCCGCCCCTCACCTCCATGTCCTCTAGAGTGGCAGTGCCCTCCTCCACTCTCTGTCCGAGGCCCTGGGCAAAGCTGGAGTAGCGCTCCTGTTGAGTTAGCACGTTAGCGCATTATCTCTTTAGCGGTGGATGACATAACATAAGTCACGGGCAACAGAAATCCATAATTGGCTATAATTGTAATATACTACTAGGTATATACATCTCAAAGTCAGCTAATAAACTCGGTCTTGGAAAGACAGGCAAATTCCGTATATTCAGAACATGCCCGGACAATCCTGAGTCTTTCCAAGACTGAACTAACGACTGACATTGAGATGTATATTAATGAACTTAATAAACCTAATAAACTATTCATAAATAAATAACATATGTAATGGTTATTTAACATGTTTAAATCATGTCATCCCGCTACTAAGGTAACGGGAGGATAACATCAGCGGCGTTGGTACCTTCACCATGCCAGGGAGGAGGCCGTCCTCCGTGAGGCGCACGGCGTTGCGCAGGCCCCTGGCGAAGGCGTCCATGGCCCCGATGTGAGCGATGAACAGGTCCTCCAGGTCCGTGGACTCTCGCCGCACCTTGGCGTCAAAGTTGAGCCCTCCGGGTTGCAGGCCACCTTGTTCAATGATCGCCTGGACCCCAGGGAGAGCAAGAGACCCTTTTCACAGAGGTGTCATCACAAGACAAGCACAGGGGTCGCTCATTACACTAATTAGAGGTCTGCTACTGTAATGCATCGACATATTAGACACGCATTGGGAACAGGGAATGGAGCTGCGTTTCTTTTGGATAAAGTATGGCGTTTACATTTCTCAACTGATTTCAATAAGTTGTGTATTCATAATATATCATCTGACATATATTTTATATAAAAAATACATAGATCGTAAATCCTTGAATAAACAAGAACAATTTAAATCGGTTGAGAAATGATAACGTTATACTGCTTTTCATTCCCTCTGAAGCTGAAAATGAACTGAGAGGTTCCAGACTTATTCGCATTCACTAATTGGTCTGGCGATGTCAGGCTAGCAAATGATGCCTTACCCACCTGAAACAACAGGACTGCACTGTGAACTTATCAGCATCCAACCGCTCTGGGTTCTTTCTCCTAATCAAATGCCTTGTCTCACCTTCATGACCAGTGTGGTGTTTTTGGTGTCCATAGGGAACTGGTCTGTGTCCCAGCCCAGGTCTGGGCTGCCTGTATTAGAGTCAACCGAACCCAGCATGCCAAAACTGGTCCACATGGAAGCAGAAAGGGAAGAGACACAGCCAACAGGGCGTTAAAACGAAAATGCTGATTGCTTTTGTAGGCATATATTAGAACCCAATGAAAAATAAATATATGCATTTTCTCTGGTTTACGTTAAATAGATCCAAAAAATATAGACGTTTTATTTTGCCACCAAATGAATACCATGTGGTGGAAGAGGACCGCTTAAGCATATAAAATAAGTTCATTGGTCTATTTGAGGCAAGTTGACCAATTTTGCGTTTGTTTGTTTCTGGGCAACCATTCAGTGCAGCCGAGACATTTCTTGGGGACAAAAAAAAGGGCATCTTACGCAGAGGCCATGACGATGTCATGTTCATAAGAGTGGCCCGCCAAGGTGGTGTGGTTGGGCTCAATGTTCAGCTTGAAGTGGTCGTCAAGTCCATAGTGTTTCAGGAATCCTATGACACTCATGGCATCTTGGTGAAAAGAACAAACATAGAATGCTTAAGGCCATGTTTATTTCTGAATGCATGTGAGCTGCTATCAGTAAATGTGTCTTCTTGCTTTTGTATATGGAGCAGCAGTACCGTAGTCATATTGGTGCTTGCAAGGCTCTTTGGGCTTCGGCTCAATCAGGAACTGACACTTAAGTCCAATCTTTTCTTTGTACCCTGAGAACAATATCACCGTGGCAAAGGACAGGTGCATTGCCCAAATGCATGAATATGACAAGATTACGCAATTTACGCAGAATATGATCTGATTATTCCCCATACTTACTGACAGCCATTTTGAAGAAGTTGGCCATGTGCTTCAGCTCTGCGGCTACGTCCGTGTTGAGAATGGAATAGAAGCCTTCACGGCCTCCCCAAAATACTGAAATTATGAAAAGTGTTGGAGTGAATAACATTTTTCCATTGAAAATTTAGAACAAAGAAAAATGAGTTCAGTGTGTTGTGTTGTGTGCTTAATCTACCGAAATTCTCTGCTCCCAGCTTCTTGGCAACGTCGAGGCCTTTCTTCACCTGTGCCCCCGCATATGCCAAAACATGACTGTCAGGGTTGGTGGCCGCACCATTCATGTACCTGTCAAACAATTGCATACTCAATGTCAATTTTTAACCTATAGAGGGCCATTTTTTGTCCTCTTTTTTTTTAACATCTCTAGCTACGTTTTAAATCTTTGTGCATTAAAGTTAAGATTTGGACCCGGAGTATCACTCCACTACTATATAACCCACTACAGCACTGCCCCAGCTGGTGAGTGTCTTCAACCCCAGCTGACCTCGGGTGAGCGAATAGGTTGCAGGTGACCCACAGCACCTGGACCCCGGTCTGGGCCTGCAGCTGCAGGGCCAGGTCTGTCAGCTGGTCCAGGTTCCTGTTGCTCTCCTCCAGAGTGGATCCCTCGGGGGCCATGTCCCTGCAGGGGGGAAACATGGGTCCTCCTTACCACAGGCATCAGAATGTGATTGGCCATTGCCATTGAATTATCAAATAAATCGTTTTTCCAAAGAATGATTTTAATTGTAATTAACTATTATTTTACCCAGGAAGAGGGCTCACTCCCGGTCAATCAAACCGGGATATATAATAATAAGAAGAAGAAGAAGAAGAAGAAGAAGAAGAAGAAGAAGAAGAAGAAGAAGAAGAAGAAGAAGAAGAAGAAGAAGAAGAATATTTGTAGTTATAATGATGATGATCACAATATGAAATATAACTAAGCAAAAGGTTTTGGTAGTCATCTTTACAAAAACTTATATTTTTGATATTCTTAGATGAATTCAAGTTGTGAATGCTCACAGTGGTATAATCCTCAGTATACACTAAGTCAATGAGGAAGCAACAATTGAACCCTTTTGCCTGCAGGCAGTTCCCAAGACAATTAGAAATATGCTATTCAAACCTCAATCCAAACAAAACCACAAATATAACAGATTTATCAATTACTTTACCTGTCATGAAAGGTGTAATACTTCACCTGTCAAAACCAAAAATCAAAAAGCACATGTAATGAGATGACATGATGACACGGTGACTCAGGAGGATATGCATAACTTACATTTACTCAAATTCAATGGTAGCCATTTCACTGACCCCTAGCTTGTTGAAGAACTCGAAGGCAGCATTGAGACGATTCCGGGCGGATTCCATTGGTGTTCCCTGGTTCCAGTGTCTATGCAGGGTTTGGGAACCAAAAGGGTCTGCACCTGATGGAGAAAAGAGAACCGTCAGATCGCTTGAATTCAATAAGCTTTAGATTGGGTGTAATGCTTTGGCCTGATGGAGCAATACTGTGTGTACACACACACACACACACACACACACACACATGTATTGTGTGTGTGTGTGTGTGTGTGTGTGTGTGTGTGTGTGTGTGTGTGTGTGTGTGTGTACCAATTCCACAGAAGGTATGCCAGTAACAGACTGAGAATCTCAACCAGTCTTCCATCTTTCTGCCCAGCAGCACCTGAACAGAATAAACCAGGAGTACTGTATGTCGACCCATTTCAATAGTAAGTGTAAGGTGTTTATATTTCAATGTTTACATAAGCTGTGATGCCCCCTACCTCTTCAGCATTGTATTGCTTAAAGCACATGACGTCATGAGGTCCAGCACTAGGCAAGTAAGGGATTTTGGAAATACCTGCGTGAGACAGTCACATATTCAAATTATTTTAAAGCAATGAAAGTGGATAACTTGTATAAAATACAAAACATTAAACATGCAAGGGATAACAGAGAGTAGGAAAGGGAGGGGACAGAGTCCAATAACGCCATATGTTTTCATTTCAATCGCTCTGCAAAAAGGACTTTCTGCAGAAAATGCCTACCCAGATAGACATTAAAAGGAAGTCTTTTCACAATGTCGCAGTTTATCGGTGGATAAGGCTATTACCCTTGAAATATTCATTTTCGGTTGCCATGTTAATCTGCGTAACTTCGAAGTAATGTTGTGGAGTTGTGCGCGCTAGTTATCGTCTTCCTCGGAAACCAAAGCTGCAATACTGTCCGCAGCCACCTGGTGTCACTAAGCGCATCCTGTTTACAAAGTGCCACAGTTTCTGACTTAATCAGGAAAGAATGTCAACATCAACCATTGCACATTTGTTACGTTAGAAATGAGTAGTCGGTTCATTGGAATTTTTAGAGGAAGGATAATAAACCATAAAATGTGATGCAAGTATAGAGAACACATATTAAGTAATGCATGTTTAACATGTTTATTTAAATTACAATGATGCTTTACAAAATCGAACTGACAAAAAAACCAACACAAAAGTAGAAACAATAACAGGACACCGTACATACATTTCCATAAATAACACACACAACAATTTGTTAGAGCCTTTGGTCTGACACATGCCAGGTGAAAACAAACATTTACAGCAGAGAAAACCCCTGTGCACCATTAAAGCCCTATTGCAATTCTGCAGCACAGAACGCGCGCATGCGCACACACACACACACACACACACACACACACACACACACACACACACACACACACACACACACACACACACACACACACACACACACACACACACACACACACACACACACACACACACACACACACACACACACACACACAGCATTGCCTTCTCACAACTATGGAAGGATGTTTTGCATGGTTTCGGGACATGGGTCCCAGCATCAACTTAACTGCTGTTCCTCGCTTTGAACAATGCTTAAACATTTTGCATAAGATAAAGAACATTGAATGAAAGGCAAAACGTAACGACTAAATACCAGGCACTGTAGAGTGAGGCACTAAATAGAACCTTCAACACGACTGGTTTGGCCATGATGACATTTCACACACATGAGGGTGGAGTCGGGACCGTGTACTGAACTGAGCGTTCTCGTCTTGGCGGGTGGGTGTCTTGTCCTCCTCGTCCACTCAGTTTTCATGACATCCATTTTACGTTTTTGACATCAGAACCCAAATGAAACAGGAAGAGATGTCTGTGAATCGGATGATGTATGAAGCTACCGAGCACCTCCTTTAATCCCATGAACTGAAACTTATCAGTGGGCTTCTAGTTTGTGTGTCTTCATAGCAACGAAAACCGAGCTGTCCATGTGAATTCGTTTGAGGAGCTTCGTTCTTGCACACCAAGGAAGAAATGGTGGCATCTTTGCATTTGTCCCTGGACCCACTAGGAGCACAGCTCAGAAATGCTCTTCCTCCTTCCGGACTCCTGAAGTCTGTTATTCCACTGGGCACTTCTCAAAAACAGTTCAACAGTAGTTTGATAGTCTCCTTGCAGGGAACCGCTGAAAAAGCCTTCCTTTTCTGCAGCAAACACACGAGTCCTCCGCTCATCGACGCCCATAACTCTGTTCAACATTTATTTATGAACACTACATCATGTCCTGGTCTGTGTGTCCTTTATCCCCCACTCTCCTTCTTCCAACCGACCGAGCAGAAGGAAGATGCTCTGCTATGACGCGGAGGAGTCCCCCTGGCTGAGGTCCATCTCCCGCTCCTCGCCTTGCTTCTGTTTCTTCTTCCTCTTCCTCTTCCTCAGCCTCTGGCCCGCGTCGCATGGCTTGCAGACGCAGCAGAGGATGCACGGAGACACGAGCAGCAGGAGAGGAGACGTCACCAGTGCGATGAGGCTCACTCCCACCAGGATCCCCACCACCTGCAATGGATGACATTCATACGAGTGAGGGGGTTATATCAGCCCGGGGGGGCTCAATGTACCGCTGTCTCACGCATGCACAGGAAGCTAAAACCAGGTGCGAATAGATCATTGTTGCCCGAAATGCCATAATGAAAAAAAAATTATAAATAAAAATGTACACATGCAGGCGAACGCCTTTCGGTGATTGCTGCTGATTATTGGATAGACGCACGAGTGAAACCATCATATTATCCAATCGTAGAAACGGAAATGTGTCACTCCTTTCATAAACACAAAGATTTATACAATGCCTCCAAAAGGTATTTTCTAATCAGGTATCCTGGAGGAAGCGTAAGTGGGAAAACAAAGGAATTTGAGAGAAGCGGATTACAAACACTTTATAGGTCCAGTTTGTTGAATGAGTAGTCAAGTATTCTGGCTAACCAGTTGAGGTCTTATAAACATTTACCCTTATAAAAAGGAGGACTACGAGGATAGTAGAGTATACGTAGTCAAGGAAACGATAAAAACGGATTTGGTCAACAGCTGACGTCTTCCCAAAGCACTTATTCCAGACTGGGTTTACTTTAATGAGTAGCACTTTTTGTGTGGTAGGACACAAGAGAATTGCTCTCTCTAAATGTGAGTATGCAGAAGTTGAAACAGAAAACACTGAACGATTCAAAAGCCAATGCTAACTTATACATTATCTTACTTCTATGTCCTTAGTTGATATAGCAGGTTAGAGCAACCACAAATACATTCCTTAAGATCTCAGTGATTTGGTGTAATCACTTAACAGGGACAAGGCTACAGGCGGCTAACAATACAAGACATGGGACCACATCACACGCTGTTCTGTTGTCCGTCAACACAACCCGGTGGCCTCACGGCAGTGAGGCATGCTGGGAGGAGGTCTCACCTGTGTTCTGTTCCACATGACTGATGCCCTGGAGTGGCCCAGCTTGTTTCTGCATGGCCCCTTGTCATAGTGCCGCAGGAAGATGTCTCCCTGCAGTTTCAAAATAAAAGACAACGCGTCCAGGATGAGATGGAGTGGGCCTGACTTTGGCTTGAGGTGTTTAATATCAACCTGAAACTGATGTACTGTTATGTAACTTGGTACGCAGTTAATAAAAAACTATAAGTTCCCTGAATTTGGATGTAAAAGCAGAGTAGTTTCAATGAAATTATCCTTAGACTGACATGTCCCACATGATGTAGTCATCATTTGCCAATACTTTGATATGATTGAGTGATGATAATCTTGATCATAAAGACATATTTATAACGGACCAAAAAAAATCCCCATAAAATTGCATCTCGATTACAGTATTTGCAAACTGTACGACCAAAATGTTGAGAGGAAGCGTAACGAGCAGGCGCGAGACTCACGTCCAGGTTCTGCAGGCAGTACCAGCAGAAGGTGTGCTTGCAGCTCTTGCATAACATCTGGGCACAGCCCTGGTTCCTTTCGATGTAGATGTCGCACATGGGACACTGCTTTATGGCCGCGTCACAGTCGCTGCTGGAGCGCTCCCTGGGGGGCCGGAGAGGGGATGAGTACTACACGATACGAACAGCGTGTGTGCGCTAACACACAGAAGGCCTAGCTGGGGTGGGAGGGGACCTACCTGCTCTTGGGGGAGGAGGAAGCAGACATGATGGGTTCAGTCTCGGAGCAGCTGTGGTCGTGGCCCCCCCAGGGCCCCCGGCAGGTGGAGCAGAAGACGGTCTGGCAGGTGGGGCAGGGCACAGAGGTGGGCACGCCCTCCGTGGTGCTGGGGCTCAGGCTGCACACGGCCTGGCACTCCAGAACCGGACACCAGGCCCTGCTGGGGTCTAGCTTCACCCCTGAGAGAGAGACACACACACACACGCACACGCACACGCACGCACACACACACACACACACACACACACACACACACACACACACACACACACACACACACACACACACACACACACACACACACACACACACACAGTTGTTTTTAAAAACGGGAAAACCCACAAAAAAATAAGGACTTTACTCTTTTCCCATTGGCAATAGACGAGTATGCCTTACTGTTTATTTGAAGTCCAATATCGTATGTAGGTGTGATTTGTGGCCTGCCTGAACAATAACCGTTTGTGGATATACAGTGTTTTATTACTTGACTATAGGAAAGAGCAATATAGCCAAGGTAAACAAACAATGAAATATAATTCTGAAATGTCGAGACAAGGGATTTGAGTCTCAACCGGATTTTCCGGTCCCTCAAGTACACTGCTACTGCCACTTGTAGACAGATATGCAATGCCATTCCTCAGCAGAAAAAAGGCCATGTTTAAACCATACAACAACCAAGCTGGAGGTCAATGTAGTATTCATGTATAGATGTCTAGTGGTTGATTTATTATTTTGGCATTTATGTTGCAGCCTTCCAGCCATTGGTCTAATGTTAGGGCTATCGATGGCTGGTTTGGACAGGACGTAGACCGCTATTGGTCACCGTCCTTCTTATGCCGACACCTACCTCTCTCAAACTTCAGACGCTGGTACAGCTCCAATTGTTCGCCGGTGACCAAACTAGCGATCTGCAATCACAGAGCAGAACATGTAATAATTGTAATAAAGTTGGCCAGAGAGCTGTGTTCTTTATGTAGCAAAAAAGCTATTTGCTAAACAGCATTAGCCAATGTTTGTTTAGAAGATGCTTTTATCCAAAGCCACACATTTAAGATGCATCACGTCATCAAGGAGCAGGTAGTGGCTAGGCATCACTGGGAGCCAAATACCCAGTATCCACTAGAGTCTAGACTATCCAAAAATAGTCTTTCCTAAGTTCATTGAAGACTTAAGGGGGCCAAATGTTAAATATACTATGATAAAAAATATTGCTTCCACTATGATTCTATCATAGTGATATTGATTGTCAAGAAATTACATATGCATTTATTTGGTAAAAAGACATCTCTGGTTCGAGATAGGCAATGGAAATTCAGTCCATAATAAATGCAGTGGATTTTGCCTCTGCAACACTGCTCCAAGTAAACACCCGCAGGTATTCCCCCTCTCAAATATCTTTTCTGAGGCCAAGAGATGCCACAACATTTAGTTTAACCTTCAAGTAGTGCAGTGCAAACCCTTTGAATTTCCTTTGGGGTTCCCTTGCCTTGTTGTCAAACAGTTATAGGTTTAGTAACCGCCAAACAAGTAAAAAACGGCGGGGGGGGGGGGGAACTACTCCACAATTCATTCCCCCACACCTCAAAGATGAGGCGAGAAGAGAAGAAACTTGGTCCGCACACAACAAAACTTTTCAGTGCTTTTATTGGGAAATAACAGCTGTGCTCTTACAGGGTAGTAGTTTTCTGACTACAGAAGCTTGTTTTTAAAGCACACCCTCACCTCAGAATCCAGTAGAACTCCAGTCTTGTGACAGGCCATGTCTGGGCAGGTGACTGCTGCGCCCCCGCCTTCCATAACGGCCAGCCCTACATACTGCTGCAGACACTGGACCGGCACATAGGAAACAACAGCGGCATTAGGGGGATGGTGTGTGTGTGTGTGTGTGTGTGTGTGCCTGTGCCTGTGTGCGCGTGCTTCATACTGTCAAGCACAGCAATCTGATGATCTGTTGTGTAATACATTTGACCGTCTCGAGCTGCGGTCATGACAGAAAGTTGGATGTTGCCAAAGGAGGGACAGTTTTCAGGAACTCAACAGCCCCAATTTTGAATTCCTTCTGTCATCAGATCCACTGGAAAAGGTTTCTAGTGTTGATGTCATATCAAATACATGGGTATTCCTGTTATCATCATTCAGAAGGAAAACAAACCCACAAAAATGTGAAGGACGTCATAAATCCTCTGGCCTCCTGCGTATGTGACCCCCACCTCCCCATTCAATAGAAACCGCTGATAAGATGTTTAGTCTCACTGCATGCCTATGATGCTCTGGGTGGGTGTGTCCTCGTACTTTTGGAAAGTCTTCCCACATTGTGGTTCAGATGTTATTGAACAAGGCATAGACATCAGTTGAGCAAAGCAACATTGTATGACAGGGCATTTTCGGCTGAAATCCAGGCTTTACACTTTGCATAGATTGTATGATAGAATAGAATATGATAGAGTGGAGTAGGCTACAGAAAACAAATACCCATGTCACCTACCCCAAGTGGAACGTGCACAAAAGCAACAATTTAGCAGCCGAAAATTTACCAAGCATTTGTATGACATTATTTAAATTGCTGATGAATAAAATTAAGTCAGATATAGATGTATGCCTGAGCATCCCCCCTTTTAAACACCAAGGCCCTGACAATATTAATATTGATGCTTACATAATAATGGCATAATATCAGTTCACAAGACATCTATAGTTTGGTGTCGGTGAAGGGGTACTCAAGTCCTACTGATGGGGCTGTTGGGGTGTATAATGCAGAAATGGGGTGCGTCAGATGGAGGTTTTAGAGGAGAGGATAGAAGGGTACGGTATTGTACAGTAGGTCAGAGTAGAGCCCATGACATGAGGATAAGTAGGGTGAAAGAGAAATACAGTATGGTAAAGTAGGTGTGATGGTGGGTTAGGGTAGAGTGGGGCATGGGAGAGGGTAAAGTAGAGCATGCACCAGTAACACCGCCTACACCTGTGGGTACTAGCACTAGCCCTGTGGGTACTAACACTAGCCCTGTGGGTGCTAGCACTAGCCCTGTGGGTGCTAGCGCTAGCCCTGTGGGTGCTAGCACTAGCCCTGTGGGTACTAGCGCTAGCCCTGTGGGTACTAACACTAGCCCTGTGGGTACTAGCGCTAGCCCTGTGGGTACTAACACTAGCCCTGTGGGTACTAGCGCTAGCCCTGTGGGTACTAACACTAGCCCTGTGGGTGCTAGCACTAGCCCTGTGGGTGCTAGCACTAACCCTGTGGGTACTAACGCTAGCCCTGTGGGTGTTAGCACTAGCCCTGTGGGTACTAGCACTAGCCCTGTGGGTGCTAGCACTAGCCTTGTGGGTGCTAGCACTAGCCCTGTGGGTTCTAGCACTAGCCCTGTGGGTGCTAGCACTAGCCCTGTGGGTACTAGCACTAGCCCTGTGGGTGCTAGCACTAACCCTGTGGGTACTAGCACTAGCCCTGTGGGTACTAACGCTAGCCCTGTGGGTGTTAGCACTAGCCCTGTGGGTGCTAGCACTAGCCCTGTGGGTGCTAGCACTATCCCTGTGGGTGCTAGCACTAGCCCTGTGGGTGCTAGCACGAGCCCTGTGGGTGCTAGCACTAGCCCTGTGGGTACTAACGCTAGCCCTGTGGGTGCTAGCACTAGCCCTGTGGGTGTTAGCACTAGCCCTGTGGGTGCTAGCACTAGCCCTGTGGGTACTAGCACTACACCAGCTGAAGAGAGGTCACTACACGGGCTACCTAAAGGAAGCCTAAAGTGTATATTTTGCACATCAGGCGACCCCTAGGTGTTACACTGCCCCTGCTGACACTGAGAAATTCCTCCCCCAATAACGGAAGAGCTTGTTACAAACAATAACACCGAGGCCTCGGCAGAGCCAACCCTAGAATTAATAGGCTTCTTATTTTGATGCAAAATATTGGTTTCTCGTCTAATGGTCTTGAACATGGTTCAAATACATAGCATGTTATAATCCTGTAACAAAGAATGAAATCATTGTTGAATGCACATGCATGAGGAATATAGTGATCTACTGTATTGGCAATACACCCACACGATGTCCCAGATAAAAGGTGGGGAATCGAGGGAAAACAAGTTTGCATTGATAACGAGTGATTTTTTCTTGGGTTAAAGCTCCCTTCCAGGACAGATAGCCACCCTTACCTATTCATTTTCCTTCCTCATAAGTCTCTGTAAAGTAATCTTTCTGAAATTAAATCATTAAAGTAAATAGGTCTTGGGGCTTATTTACGGGCTTGGACTAAAGTCATCCGTGTTTTCTCTTGTGCTTTACCACCCTCGCTTAAGTAGTCAAACCCAACAAACAAGCCAGACAGGTAACACAACATATAGACCTCGTCTCTACCATAGGGATTAGACTTGATACTGGAATGTTCATGGAATAGTTATAGTGAAACAGAGTCCCAAAGAGGTACAGGCTCTTACCCAACCATTAGAGAAGAACAAAACCCGGTATGCTTGAATGACATTTCTAGACAAAACAACAGATAGGACACGCTTTGGTCCAGCCTCTAAACAGGGGGATTTCCAGCCAGTGACCAGGGGTATCTCCAGAAACCCTAGGATCCCGCCACAGTAGGCACTAGGGTGTGATATGGCGTTTGTACGTACAGCGGTGCAGAAGACACAGCTGCAGGCGTCCAGTCTGTGGGTGGCTGCCGGGGGGTGCTCGCTAAGGCACAGCTTGCAGTGGACGCCGGGGCTAGGCTGGGGGGGCGTGCCAGCGGGGCTGGGCTGGGGGGCCGTGCTACTGGGGCTGGGATGGGGGGGCGTCCCACCGGGGCTTGACTGTGGGGGCGTCCCTCCGGCCTCGGCTGTGACCAAGCTGGAGTCCCCTGTGGCTTGCTGGGCCGCGGCGGGACTCCCGGCAGACATGGTGGTGGTGGTGGTGGTGGTGGTGGTGGTGGTGGTGGGGCGAGGCGGAGGTCGCTCAGTTCAGCCTGGTGCTGGTTGTGGGGGTTGATATCAGCCCCTCTGCTGGGGGACAAGGGCCTCCATGTTCCTGAGAGGAGAGAGTCATGCATTTTTAAGTTTTGTACATGTGATCTGTTCTCTAAATAAAAGGAACTGAAACGGTAGCTGCAACACCATACATAACAACAACCATCAACAAATACAAACAAATTGCCATCAAGCAAAAGTCAGTCACACCGCTCCTGGTGACGCGGTCACTTTCTACAGCCAAACAGACTCCAACATAATGAGTCGCATTAAAATGAACCTGCTCTCTTCTCTGTCTGAATCTCTGTGGACCAAAGGTGTGGTCGATGAAGACAAAAGGTTATATCATTTGTTATTTATAGCGGAAATATGTATTTTTTCTGCTTATATCGCCATAATAAAAATACACTAATGGGACGTTCTGGTGGTTCACCAGGAAAGAGCCAAGGTTCACCTCACTTTTTCTTTAAAAATAAAAATTCCCAAATCCTCCCCATGGCAGCATATGACGGTATTTACCAAGTCTGCAGAGCCAGACTGTTGCTCAGCTCAAAATTACATCTCTTAGTAATCCAAAATGACAAAACAAAGAGCCCAGGTTGAATATTAATACGATGGCACCAGTTGACCAAATAGAGTAGTCAGGCTTGAGCGACCACGTTCTTTCTTTGTTTCTGTATCAGCTTCCCAACTGCTCTAAAAGGTAGTTGTTTGCTACACTTGTGTACAATCACTACTGGAACAGGAATAGACATTATGAAAATAAACCAGACCTATCACAAGGATCTAATCTAGCTGTAGCTCGTATAACCCCATTGCGTGGCAAAGTGCAACCACTTTTGTTTACAAAGTCAACATTAGTCAACACAACGGAATCATTTCCATATTGGAGCTGTGGTCGGTCTGTCTCTGTTGAATTCAACAGCAAGACATCAACGTGTGCCAGGTGAATAGAGGATGTATCTGGCCTGATCTGGGGTCAAAGGGCTCCTGCAGGAGGTCAACCATATATGATCCTCTCTTTGGTTCTATCCAATCCCTGAAGGCATGAGAAATTATGAAACCATAATCTGGGATTGGAAAGGATTAGTATTGAAGAAACAGTGGGTTCCATATAAAACAGGATCGCCTAGGACTGACATTCCAGTGTTTTATCCTGACTGACTCAGACATGCTGCATCACAGATTGTCACACACGCAGGATAGTTTTCCATTGCGTTGTTTAAAGGTTGCAGGCAACTTTTAATCGATATAGACACCAACTCTGTCCTAAATTTACATTGAGTGCTCATCAATTGTGCGTTATTGATTCTTGATGGCACATACGAGACAAAATATGTCTTTACAAAACATATTAAGTAGCCAAACAGCGTACGATGTTTCTCTTGGGCCCGGTCATAGCCCTACCTCTCTACATAGATTTTGGAAATCCTGTGTATAAATGTATGTCCCCAAATGTCCAACCGTGCTATCCTGCCCCTGTCATATGCGAGGGCTACGATGATAAACAATTAAAAACATTTCCGCAAATCTACCTCGACGGCGTATCCAAAAAGACTGACCCAGTTAGTGGTGCTTCGCCGACACTGGTCTGCTTCGTTACCAGCCGTTCAACGATCACGATCGCCTTCTAATGCTGTTGTTGTCCCCCAGCACCCGCTTCGATCAAACGGAAAACACCTGACAACACGCAGGGAAGTCATGCGCCAAACACGCAGAGAAGACTCATGTCAATACGCAGGGAAGACGCATGTCAATCACGCAGGGAAGACGCATGTCAATCACGCAGGGAAGACGCATGTCAATCACCCAGGGAAGACACGCGGAACCAGGACAACGCAGTGAAGGCTGCTGCTGCTGCTGATTACTGCATAAAAACGGCTAGACATACGGTGCTGGAAGAGAACAAACAGCACTTGTGTGTCTTCAGGATTTGTCTGACTATGAGTTTACGTGCCCCTCAAATCAATTTACTTTCACGATCAGGAATATATTACACCCAATCAAATACCAGCCCGCAGACAGGACTAGTGTTTAATGTAGCAAAGTGATGTTGGTCGAAACCAGACACGTCTGCATCCTCAAGGTTGCATAGACGTAGGGCTAGGTCAGAAAATGAAGTGGCGCATACACAAAATCCTTCAGACCCCAAGGGAAAACCGACATTGGGATTATATTGCATATGTGAGGAGGAAATGACACATTAAAGTAGCACAGAAGACAAAACCTACCTTGGTTGTTAAGCACTGTGTGTAGCTCTTCCCGGTTGCACAGCCGCAGTGCTTATACTATGACACGGACACATCTGTTGATAAAGGTCTACTGTACAGAGAATCCCTGCTGTTGCTGCGCTATGCCATTTGCTCCCGTCTTTCTTCTTGCTGGTTGAAAGGTTGTCAAATTGCCCATATTGTCGTTGGTATGAAAAATCAAAACCATTCGTAGCCTTTGTAATAAACAGACATACGTGTCTGTTTATTCAGGTTTGCTCAGCGCCTGTGTTCCCTTCAGTGCTTTCACAGGAAGCAATGCCTCGCATTGATTTCTCACGCAATAGCCTCCTTACTGCCCCCCTGCGTCGTTTCAGTGAATCTTCAACACATGGCGTCAACACATGCATAGGACATTTTTGTACTCCGAATTAAACCGCTTGAAAGTATAATACATTGAACTACAAATTTTTTTTTTCCTCATAAACTCAAGGAGGTATCGATAGGCCAATAGCTGATAATATAACTCATGCCCTGTCGGCCCCGCCCCCCAGTTCACATGCGGAGAGGACACCGTCAAAACAAAGCACTGCATGTGGGCTACACATTTTGAGGGATTGAACTCTACATGTTTGAGCAAAAGTCGGATTCCCTGTCTGAATCGGATACTGCTGTAGTACAACCACCAAGGCTGGTAAACTGCAGATAAATAATAAAAATGAAGAAAAAACATGAGGAATAAAAAATAAACATATTGCACACATGTAACCTATATAACATTTTGTGATCAAAATATAGGCTATGGTTCTAGGTTATACGACTGGTCAAACGTGTCTGGCTCAGGGCTGTTTGCATCTTTCTTGTTTAGTTTTTTCTTGTAATTTGTCGTGCATGTGTTGGAAGGGGAAAGTAGAGGAAATTAACTTTACATGTTTCAAAATATGTTGATATAGAATATATAAATATTGTATGTCAACATTTTATTCTATATATGAATATATAGAATAAAAATTAAAATATATGAAATAGCACTAGCATTGCTTTTTAGTAATCTTGGTAGTATAAAAGCCAGGAATACATTATGTTGAATAAATACGTAACTGGAATTCGAGACTGAAGGCATTCCGCACTGATGGCAGTCAGACTCAGGAACGAAGGAACGTACCACTATGTCGATAACAAGGCTATGCACCAGGGGCGTTTCTAGGTTTCTGAAACATCTTGGGCTTAGCCCAAGAGGGAATAGGACAGTGCGCGCGCGGCAAATTTTGTTGTATACTTTATTGCACATGCAAAATTTTTTTCAGAATACTTTCCCTAAATAAACCAAATAGGCAGGTAATTATAGCTTTGCTACCTGACTGCTGCTTATCCCCAGACATCTAAAGTTCCATTCAAGTTATTTCAGAGTAAAATGAATAAATGAATAAGTGAGACAGACCTTACATTACCTATATCAGGGGTGTCAAACTCATTTTCACAAAGGGCCACTCTATGATGAAGTGATAATCACACTAAG
Source organism: Gadus macrocephalus (assembly GCF_031168955.1). NCBI lineage: Eukaryota > Metazoa > Chordata > Actinopteri > Gadiformes > Gadidae > Gadus > Gadus macrocephalus. The sequence continues at coordinate 14,742,741 of NC_082392.1, read as the reverse complement.
GGCCGGCATGGAGTTTACTGACATGCCTTCTTTTTAATCCAAAAAGTAAAGACAATATATCTATGAATATATTGCATACAACCTGCGTACAGGGCTAGGTTAATTTCGCACATTTTCGGGGACAAATTATAGGTGGGGGTATGGGGGTGCTCCCAAACATTTTTTGAGTGTCAAACACTTAATTTCCTGCATTCTGGTGGATTCTTATTCATCTATCTGTGCCTTTTCTGCATCATTTTATAGTGGAAATGCTATTTAACCTCATAGATTGGCCTATTTACAGCCCACAGAAAACAGACATATTTTCTTCATGGCTTAAAATCTTGAGCAGTAGAACAGAAATTCCTAGCAGTAACCTACGCAAGAGTCCTAACAAATGGGAGCATGTGCGACGGGCGGATATGGCACAGGCTCTGCATGCAGCAAAATATCTAAAAAAATATATTTTTTATTTTTGTATTTTTTTAACAAAAAAGATTCGGGGCTAATCAAATTAGATCCGGGGCTTTAGCCCCGAATAAAACAGCCTAGTGACGCCACTGCTATGCACTACATGGAACCCTATACACACACACACACACACACACACACACACACACACACACACACACACACACACACACACACAGAATATATAACACAATGTGTATTAACAATATAAACAATATAGTGATGACAAAGGTTATAAGATGCAAGTTTAGTTAGTTATTTAGGTCTTTAAGTTCCCTATGCAACATAGGCCATCGATGAAACCCCTCCATCCTCTTCGGTCTTGTGCCTTCCGATCCAGTTGTTGCCATGTCAGCCCTTTCGTCTTCATCTCCTGCTCTGTGGTTCTTCTCCAGGTGGCTCTAGGTCTTCCCCTCTTTCTCTTGCTTTGTGGGTTCCATGTTAGAGCCTGCTTTGTAATTGATTCGTTTTGTGTGTGTGTGTGGCCTATCCATTTCCATTTTCTCCTCCTGATTTTGGTCTCTATTGGTTCTTGTTTGGTGGGTTCCCACAGGTTGGCATTTGAGATTTTGTTGGGCCAGTAGATTCCCAGGAAGCGCCGTAGGCAGCGATTGCTGAATGTCTGTAGTTTGTTGAGTATGTTGGTGGTTGTCTTCCAGGTTTCGGATCCATAAAGTAGAGTGGATTCGACATTTGAGTTAAAGATTTTTAGTTTGGTCTCGAGTGATATGTTTTTTGGTTTCCAGATTTTATTTAAGATGTTAAATTTTGTCCTTGCTTTCCCAATTCTGGCTTTGGCATCCTCCTCAGATCCTCCTTCTATATTAATTATACTCCCAATATGTGAAACTGGTTACATCCTCTAGCTGGTTTTGGTCCATGGGTATTTGTGTGTTGTACTTGTTGTTGATTTGCATTACTTTGGTTTTTGATGAGTTTATTTTGAGCCCGAGCGAAGCAGCAGTTATCTCTAGTTTGTGCGATTTGTCCTGCATCTGTTGGTGGGTGTGTGCAAGTAATGCCATATCATCAGCAAAATCCAGATCCTCTAGCAGTTCGGTCAGTCTCCAGTCTGTATGCCGGTTCGGCTGTTGTTGGTTACCTGTTTCATATTCCAGTCTATGCAGAGGAGGAAGAGGAAGGGTGAAAGCAAGCAACCCTGCCGCACCCCAGTCAGGACCTCAAAGGCCTCTGATACGCATCCTTCATGGAGAACTTGACATTGCATCCCATGGTAAATGTTCTTGATGATGCTGATGAACTTTGGTGGGATGCCATAGTGCCCCATCGATTTCCACAGAATCTCCCGATCCACACTGTCAAAAGCCTTTTCAAAGTCTATGAAATTTACTAAGACAGGAGAGTTTCATTCGATGGATTGTTCGATGATAATCCTGAGGGTGGCTATTTGGTCTCCACAGGATCTACTGTTTCTGAAGCCGGCCTGGTTTTCCCTCAGTTTCTCATCCACCGCCTTCTGGAGTCTCTCGAGTATAATGCGGATGAGCACCTTCCCTGATGTTGAAAGCAGCATTATTCCTCTGTAGTTTTATACACTCTGTGAGTTCCCCTTTCTTTGGAATCTTTATAATGTTTCCATCTCTCCAATCTGGCGGGACATTTTCTTCCTCCCAGATTATTTGCATGAGATGGTGAAGCATGTTGGTGGAGGTTTCGATGTCTGCCTTGAGGGCTTTGGCTGGTATCTTATCCGGCCCCTCTGCCTTGCCTCCTCTCAGGGCCTTGATGGCCTTCTTGATTTCAGTCTTGGTGGGGGGGTCGCAGTTTATCTCCAACAGGTTTGCGGCTGTTTGGATCTCTGCTGTTATTTGAGGGGGGTGTCTGTTAAGCAGTGCTCTAAAGTGATCCGTCCACCTCTTTAGTTGGTCTTCCTTGGTTGTGAGGAGTGTTCCCTGTGAGTTTTTAATGTGTACTTGAGTTTGTTTGAACCTGCCTGTGAGATTTTTTGTTGTAAGGTAGAGTTAATTGAGGTTGTTATTTCTTGCTGCTTCCTCTGCCTGTTGTGCTAGATCCTCAATATACTTATTTTGTCTCTTCTGACACTTTTTTAATTTCTTTGTTTGCTGCTTGATATTCCTTCTACGCTGTTGCCTTTGTTGCTCTGGTTTTACCACTGTTTAGTACCTCTTTCTTCCCCCTACTCTCGCTCACTTTCAGGATAGTTTCGGTGGATAGCCAGGGTTTGATGTTTGTTTTCCTTCTCCCTACCACTTCTTCCCATGTCTCTGTCCATATGCTTTTCAGACCTTTCCACGTATCCTCCAGTGATCTTGGGGTTTCTGCTTCCTGGTGTGGTAGTAATTGTAGTGCCTGGAACCGGTTGTGTAGTGTGACTTAGTTGGTAGAGTTCCGAAGTGCCTATATCCTGAAATTGCTGTACATTGTTTTTGACTCTTCCTTGTCTGGGTTTCATGCGTTTCAGTTTCAGCTGGATCCTTGCTGTAACCAGGGGATGTCAGAACCAGCATCAGCTCCTCTTCTAACTCTGACATCAACCAGAGCTCTTCAAAAAAGGGGCGGTCACTGTTGTGCCCTATAGAGCCTCTACAGCTCTAACCACAACTTTAACTCTTCGTTAAACTAAGGGAAATCATGGTTGCTGTGGTAAGTGATCAAGTTCAGTAGCAGAAGTCATCGACAACTTGACTTTCGCGTAACAGAGAGCTCCACCAATCAAAGACGTTGTGTTAAACTGTACGATTATTGGTAGTGTATTGATTTCAGATGAAATCGCGAATAAAATATGTTTTTCTAAAAACTAGTAGTTAACTTCTTTAACTTGTGGCTTCTACAGGGGCATAAATCAGACCCTGTAGGTGTGGTTTATTTACCATTCCGTCCATTCCAATACAGACCCTGCATTGGAATGGGCAGGGAACCCCTTTGTTGTGAGGTAGGGAACACTCCTCACAACCAAGGAAGATTTATCCGGGTTAAATCAGACCCTATAGGCGTGGCTTATTTACCAATCTGTCCATAACGATATAAACTGGATTTTTACCTGGATTCGGCAGATGCTTCATGAACCACCTTTAGAGTGCAGACCCGTTTACGTTGTATCTCTAGATAAACCACGTGTTGAACATTTGTCACTCTCCGAGTCATACCTATCCCCGAAACCACCGTACCAGAGGATTCCATTTACATTGATCAGTGACAAATGACCATGCTATGTTATGGACATATATGGTATGACCTATCTTTTTCTGGTCATGTGTTCATGGCAATATAATATGGAGATATATATCTGTGGTCGTTATGTTCCTGGTATGGTACTGTCACATTTCTGAAGAATGTGTTGTTGCATTTGATAATCTCTCAGTACCATTGATTGAGACTATCAATATTCCATCCTTAACTTTTTTTTATCAGAAATGACATTCCGTTAGAAATAATTTCATAATACCATCATGCCAACAAATTAATGGGGAAATATTATACCACCAGGTGTGAATATGATTAGCCGTTACAAGCCGTTGTATGACGGATAAATGAGTAACGTTTTCTACAGTCCACTGGGTAGGCTGGTAGACTGATCTATCCAAAACACATTTAGGTGGACACGCCAACTTGTGATGTCAGAAGAGCTAGATTCCAAAACGGCTTGTAACGGCTAATCACACTCACACCTGGTGGTATAATTGGCCTATGTCACCTTTAAGCATATTTTTTGTTTCAGTTTCTTTCCCAGTATATGGGTTTAGCGCCTCCCTCGTCTGTCAAGGCTGAATGTTAGTGAAAGGAAGTACGAGGTTATCCAATAAGGACAGGTTCAGGTCGGGTAGGCTGCTTATAGCCTAGCTCCACCCGGTAGTCTTATCATATGATTCAGGCTGATCCACTTCTGCATTACTACGGCAAAACTCCTTCTCCTTCTTTGTCTTCTGTGACTGATCCTTCGTCTTCTGTGACTATATGCATCTCAAAATAAGAGTTCTTAAGAAATGAAAAAGGAAGTACCGCTTTACCAGGTAATGTGTACAGGCTACTATTTTTTGTATCGCCTTTATATTTTTTGCTTTTCACTAGCCTTAACCTAACGTAGGCCTACTCGAGCTGGTAATGAAGAAAGGGCTTTGTAATGAATGGTATTGGATGTTGGCCGTATAATGTGTTGGATGGCACACAAAAGCTTATTACACGTGTTATTATTATCATTATTAGCAGTTATACTATGGCACAGACGCATCTGTTGATAAAGGTCTACTGTACAGAGAATCCCTGCTGTTGTTCCGTTATGCCATTGGCTCCCGTCTTTCTTCTACTGACACGCTTGCTGATTGAAAGGTTGTCAGATTGCCAATATTGTCGTTGGTATTTAACATCAAAACCATTCATAGTATACTGTGTATATTCGACCCAGACATACGTACCCGTTTATTCGGGTCTGCCCTGCGCCTGTGTTGCCTTTAGTGCTTTCCAAGCAAGCAATGTCTCGCATTGATTTTTTCGCGCAATAGACTCATTACTGCCCCCATGCGGCGTTTCAGTGCATCTGTTATCAACAATTTTTTTAGGTTTCTTTTAGTACTGCACTCCGATTTAAGCCGCTTGAAAGTATTCGATATTGAACTACAATTCGTGCCATTGGATCCTCAAACGCTAGGAGGTATACATTTAGCATAATAGAATGGGTTTGGCGCCTGTCTCACCTCTCAGCGCAGAGCCTATGTTACTGAAAGTCCCTCTCTCTCACGATACAAAAAGAGAAGAGACGGCTGGGGCGAGGTTAACCGGACAGGTGTAGGTGTCATTAAATAGCTCTGGTATAAAAGTCCACCCGGTAGTCTTATCATATGATTCAGGCTGGCCACTTCTGCACGGCGAAACTTTTTCCACGTTTGTGACTGCATGCTTCTCAAAATATAGTTCTCAAAAAATGAAAAAGGAAGTAGGCCTACCGCTTTACCAGGTAATGTGTACAAGCTACTATTTGTTGTGTTGCCTATATATCTAGTTGTTTAAACTTTTCACTAGCCTTTACTCAACCTATTTGAGCTGTCGGTCTTTGTAGTGAGAGAGAGAATAAGCTATCTCAACGCATATTAAGTCACAAGGATATTTATAAATACAAATCAGGGGTTTCTGTATTATTGGTCGCTATGTCTCACAGAATGGGATTCTCTCCAACCAATCAAACAGTCGTGGGCTACCGCGGCTATGTATCGCTTGGTGATAAATTATATTGGATGTGTGTTGTATACTGTGCTGGAAGCAGACACAAAAGTATTTCACGTGTTATTATTAATACGCAGTGGCTATTCGTACGGCGACCGTACGAATAGCAATTAGGCTATTCGTACGACGCGCCGTAAAAATACTGCATTAGTCTATTTTCACGGCAGGTTATGGTTAGGGTTAGGGTTAGTGTTAGGGTTAGGGTTATTACTATAATGAATTACTATAATTACGGTCGGCCCGGTTAGGGTTAGCGCTGAGCAGACTGATAGGTCAAGTGCGGTCACGTGACAAGCTCGGTCGCCGTACGAATAGCCACTGCCTTATTAATATCATTATTTTGTTGTATTGTCTCAGGCGCCCGAAATGCAGAACGTGTATGATCTCCTGGATATGGCTCTTCGGAAAGGAAGACAGACCTGCCAGCTTCTCTACCATTCTCTAGGAATGTGTTCACCCTTACCGTTTGAAAGAGGTAATGTTGGGGTAAATGACAATGTGATTTGTCTGTTACTTACTCAATGCCTTACTCTTCGCAATTAGAAAGTTGAATTAGTGGGCTTTACGATTTATTTAAATACAAAGAACATGTATATCTAGTCTGGGATAGATAAATCCATAAATAAATACAGGAAAAGTTTATTATTAATTATTATTATTATTATTATTATTATTAATACAAATATTTAACAATACACTAATGTCCATTAAGAAAACATTTTCACAAGTAATTTACTGTCAATAATATGATTTACAAATCCAATTTTAAAACCGGTTCTCTTTTTGCTTCCATTTATTGGAAATCATAATGGACGACAATTATATTTCTCGGAAGCTGATTTGCTAAAGCACTGCATGCAACTGTAAATCAATGAGACAGACTACTTCCCATTCTCATAGTTCTCTATTCTTCTCTCTGTGTCTATGTCACAGCACATTTCCTGCACCCGCCAGCCACCACATTAATCATAAACATCAGTAACTCCACCTTGGTAGACTGTGCTATTGGGAACGGAAACCTGCCACACGAAGTAGTGGACAAACAACCTCTAATGTGGGGCTATGCACCCAACGTCCATGGTGTGTAACACTTTATTTCACAAATATTTGTGTTTTATTGTATATACTTATTTTTTTGAACTATTAGACAGGACTCTGATGATTATTCTGTAGTTTATGTGCTTTGACCATAGGGCTTTCTCTTACAAGTCGTTTATCCTTTTTATTTAAACGTTTTTTAGAGGACATGAGGTGTAGCTGCTTCCATGGCCACCATGTGGCAGCAGAGCCTACTCTTCTTCCCCCACCGGCCACAATCAGCGTCCATAGCTCCCAACTGAACTATGTCATCATAGGAGACAGCAACTACATGAACGTGACACAGACACACTGACGAATGCAGTGAATTGGACTAACGCTGCTTGCATGTTGAAAATATACCTCTCTATATTGTCATTATATGACATGCAATCACCCCCATGCGGTAATAACATGAAGGGAAATACAATTGAAAAATAAAACAAGTTAACGTAAATGCATTAAAATGTAAAAATGTATGGCCTATGGTCAACTATCCAATGTAAAGGTAATGAAGGATACTTGGTAGTTCCGACATTGCCTGAAATTTTCAATACAGTCTAGACAGAAGCTGTTCTTGATATTCAAGGCGACATGTAATGAAAACTCAAATCGTTGTTGCTGTAATGAAATGTGTTCAATTTAATTAAATTATAATTTTTTTATCAATTAGTTTTTGTGTTTGCTACTTCTTCTCTGTGAATGTGTGGTATTTCCCCACAAAAAAGACAAGCCATAAAATACTCGTTTACACTTTTCAGGTATTGCATCACATAGTTTATTGACTTGGTCATCTTGAATAGAATTGTCTGCAGTGAGTTACAGCTTAAAGGAACCTCACATGCATGATGTCTTCCACCAGCATCCAGCATCATCCAGAGTCATCCCAACCGTCACGTTGACAGTTTATAAAGGTTTTATAGTCCTGGGATCGCACCCACCCTTATTCTCTCACTATCGCTCTCTCATTGTGGTTCACATCCTGTCAACATACCGCCAAGGCAACAAACACAGACCTGATCTACATACAGTAGTAAACAAAGTACTTAGTTACAGTAGACAGAGCCGTTCAAAATGATAGTAACAGGTGTGACCACACAAGGTGGATGATTTTAAGGCAGAAATATTGGAGGGGAAAACGATCTTGGATGGAAAAATAGCAATGACGACAGAAAAAAGAACATGTGATGTTACCTGTATTTGTTTTTGACAAATATGCTTTATCACAGGGGTACTACATAAATATGAAGGGTTATGTTATGTCATGTTGGGGAACAATAATGACACTTTAAATCATGATTAATATCCAATCCTTTCTCACGTCAACATTATATGTCAAACAGTACAGGTTGTAGTATTGCATTCTATGCTGCGTTTACAATGCACAGGTTTAGTGAAACTGTACAGTGCATTCATTTATATTTAAATAATACAACTACAGGAAATACGATTGATGTTCACTCTTATATTAATCAGAAATAGTTGTTTGACAATAACATCTAGGAATTATTTCCATAAATGATATTCAATATAAAAATATCCAATTGATAACTTAAAGGCATTATATCTAGCAATGGCAACATGCTAGAGACCACAAGCTTGACAGAAACACTGTTCTGCTTGTTCAAGTTATAGGAAATGGTGGGGACATCTGAATGAAGAAAACTAGTTTCCTGTGTTTGGCATTGAAAGTTAACAAAGAATGGTCATATGCTTTCTACTAAAAATTATTATCATGGTATGTGTAGTAAATGTGCTTTAAAATGTGCCAGATGGATATGCCTCTGTATGTTATTGCAAAATCATACACTTTATTTACACTGGGCACACAACAATACATATTTTGGTTGCATACTAATTACGGGGTGTTGTAGATTCATTTGGCACTAAATCTGGAGTTTAAGAGAGGACAAAAAAGGGCTTCCCACAATTTGATTCTCAAGCAATTCAAGAAGTCCTTAATGGAGACTTTCATATAGTCCTAGTAATAACAGACTGACCCACAAAATACATCAATAAGTGTGATCAGCAAAGTTAAACTACTTTGTTTTTTAACTTTCCTGTGTGGACCGACCTCACATACTTTACGTACTTTATATATATGCAATACAAAATTATAACTCATAAAAAAGATTTACAGATTAACATTTATCATCATTGTCATCATCTGTTCAGCCGCAGAATAAGGTAAATAAATATAACTCTGAGGCCCTTACATGTTTTGTCCTGGCTTTTGGGTCCGCTTGTTTCCCTTGCTTGAGGAATTCAAATGCACTTCAGTCTTTTCCTTTTTTTCTTGTGCTCATCTGTAAATGACCTTAATTCCATGTATTCATTTGATGATGGATATTAGTCCAGGGAAGACAACCTTATTGTGACCATTGGTAACAGAAGAAAACCTTTCACTCTTGTTGAAACTCTTCAGAAATTAAATTAAATAGCCTCCAAGATCCACGTATATATCCACAAATAGTGAGGGTGATTTGATCCAGGAGGGAGCCACACCTCTAAAATCAGGACACCACACAGCCGACAGCACACCACTTGACACGTTTTCAGGGACAAGGTGACCCACCAACCTATCCATTCTGTACAGGGTTTCAGACGCGTACATGTGGAGCGTGGAGAGAGCTCACATCCAGTACTGAGTCTTGAGAATCGTGCTAAAATATCTGGAAGAGAAGTGTGCTTGTGAGAGAGAGAGCGAGCGAGAGCGAGAGAGAGAGACGTCAACCAAGACCAAGAGTAAGGCAAACAAAATAAAGAGAATGAAAGATAGAAAGCAAGACATGAAAGAAAGAAATGAGGCAAGAAAGAAGAGAGAGAAAGAAACTATGACAAACAATGAGAGAAGAGAAAGAAAGACAAACCGACGGAAAGAACAAGCCCTAGATCTCGTTGATTGTCCGTTCCGAGGGTCGGTATTCCTCGCGGCCCTTGGGGGAGGACAGGTAGAAGGACTGGGTCTTGCGCTTTAGACGCGCCCGCTTGGTGGCCAGCGACAGGCTGTGCTTGCTGGAGGAGATGATGTCGTGGATGAACTTCTTGCAGTCCACACAGACCTCCATGGTGGCCCAGTCCTCGGTCAACTCAGGAGGAAGCTCCAGGTCATCGCTGGTTTTGAGGGACCCGTGTTTGGACAACCTGAACACAGATTTGTACTTGTAAGTTGGAGTTCAAAGTTGTTTTTGACAACTTATGGGAAAGTAGTACACGCTTTGGCTTTGATTATAACGATGAGAACGATTCGATTGTGGGTGGTGGGTGTAACTTTGGGACAACGCTGACTGAACAGAACATTTAAAAGAGATAATACTGGGAGTGGGGGGCAGGACCCCTTATATACACGCCTCATTTCAGATTCAATAATCTGATGATTGTGTCTTCAGGTTGGCATGAAATAGCATGTCTTTGACCTAGCAAGGGAGTCATCTACAATTCAAACCAATGATCAGGGAGGGTTTGGCCCCTCAGACTGTTAATCTACTTCAAATTGTTTATTTTTTACCATGACCAGGGTACCAAAAAGGACCCACTCATAGTGGTGTGCTTTAAATAAAACTATCACAGGGAGGAACGGGTGGAGCAAGAGAAAGGAACTCGAGGAAAGTGAAACACATTTTGTGCAAGAATACAAATGCAAATGTTAATTCTCCTTTCCCCGAAATCACAAAATGACTTAGCGAAAGATATTGAATATAGCAGATACATTTTTAGTAACCGACATGTAGCCTCGATTTCCGGTCTCTCTTGTGACGTGCGTATTGGTCCCAACACGAGTCGAAGGGTGGAAACGGGCAGCCAATGGCTGGCTAGGACCACGAATCCAATGTACTCCGGTTAAAGCAAGGCATTGGGTCAGACTACCGGCATACTGAACACCAACAGGGGGCTTGCTGTAAGACCCCTACTGTCCCAGTGACTCACTTTGACATGGTCTTCTGAAGGCTGTGGCGCGATTGGCCCTGGGAGGTCTTCTCGGGCGAGGCCCCCGCTCTCCCTCTGCCCAGCCTGGAGCCCTTCATCCCCGCGGAGGGGGGGCCCTTCGCCGATGCGGAGGCGGAGGCGGAGGTGGAGGCGGTGGCGGGCGGGGGCGTCCCCGATGGCCCCGCCCCGTCGGCTACGGACGTGGATTTTGCGACGCCGGCCGCGGCCTCCAGCCTGTCCCTGGGAAGGGTGTTGGTGGAGCCGATGGAGTAGATGGGCAGGCTGGAGTACGGCTTGGACGGCAGCCGCATCTGGTCGAGAGAGAGCGGCATAGAAAGAGAGAGACACAGAGACCGGGAAAGACAGAGAGCATGCCATCGTATGAACATATGTCTGCATGCTGAGAGAGAACCAAGACGTTCAGTCAGAGTTTATGGTTTATGGTCATGCATCTAAAATGTGTGGCATTGCATAAAGGCATCTTCTTCATCACTAAATGTTGTTGACGTAGAAATTATGTTCATCAAACATTGGCTAATGCTTTGTAGCAAATAGCTTGTTTTTCTACATAAAGAACACAGCTCTCTGGCCAACTTTATTACAATTGTCCAAACAAAAGGACACTGACCAATAGCGGTCAACGTCCTGTCCACCCCAGCCATCGATAGCCCTAACATTAGACCAATGGCTGTAAGGCCATAAATGCCCAAATAATAAATCAACCACTAAACATATTTATTTATGAATACTAAATTGTCCTCCAGCTTTGTTGTTGCATGGTTTAAACGTGTTTTTTTTTGTGTTGTGGAGTAGCGGTGTTCACGAGGGACCGGAAAATCCTGGTTGGACTCAAATCCCTTGGGTCGACATTTCGACATTGTGTGTGTGTGTGTGTGTGTGTGTGTGTGTGTGTGTGTGTGTGTGTGTGTGTGTGTGTGTGTTTGTGTGTGTGTGTGTGTGTGTGTGTGTGTGTGTGTGTGTGTGTGTGTGTGTGTGTGTGTGTGTGTGTGTGTGTGTGTGTGTGTGTGTGTGTGTGGCCATAAAATGGGTGCCTACCTTTTTACAACAGTTTGAGCACACAGGCCTGTAAGACATAAGTCACACAAATTGTTGGAGGTGAATAAAGAAAGTGAAATTTAAATATCATCAGAACAGCAGAGAGAGCTGTCCCCTGTGAAATGAATCAGTCACCAGGTCTTACCGCTTGCAAAACTGACAGGTGTAGGACCAGGTGAAGAAGGAAAACCTTTTTGTCCGACAACAGAAGCAAAGCTGCAATATAATCAAAATAAGACAATAATGAGTGGATGTTACCATGGTATTCTTTCATATATGCAATCCAATGAGATGGGTTGTGAGATTCAGATTAACTGTTGTTATAACACGGCTCTTCTCAACGTCGTGTAACGCTCCGTTCACTTGCATGGGCCTTCCGTGGACTAAACCAGACTTCCGGCGGTGAATTTCGATAATTGACCGTTGCTAAGCATATAATGACCGCTGTCAAGGATAGTGGATATTTTGCCTCAGATTCACGTCTTTGGTATCACTCCGCAAGTAGTCCGGTAACTTAACAACCCCAGCGTTTTTGGTTGCTTACATCAACATCTTTCGCTGACTATTTCTCTGCTGATCAACACTACGAATGGTAATTGTAAAAAGACACAACTTGTGAAGTTATTTTTTTGTTTTGGCAAGTATAAAGCTGTGTAATAAGCGGGATAATGTATAGAACGTTGCCGGTCATTATCGAAAATAAGCCTTATATTCCCGATAATGACCGGCGTTCTATACATTATCCCTTACGTATTGATCGTGACAGATGATGGTTATTGCTTCACCTTTCCCTTCTTCATGGCGTTGTAGACGTCCTTGTACTGCTGGAACTTCTCCAGCTCTGCCTTGACCAGCACCTGTCTGATGTGCATCACCTCCTCCACCGTTAGGGACAGACACTCCACTGGGAAGCAGAACTCCTCCTGCAACGGGATACACACATACACACACACACACACACACACACATATATGTACACACACATTTACATACAAACACAAAGACATTTACATACAAACTCACACGAAAACAAATGTACAGGTATGCACAAACACACACACAAAACACAAACATATGCATCCATCAACACATAGAAAACCCGCACACGCACACAAAAACACACACAAAATGAGTGACCATGAAAACACCACTGACGACAGAGGACTCAGTGTTTGTCTTTACAACCCCCCCAAGCACACACACACCTCTCTGAACCTCCTATTGGGGGACATGTGGCTGAGCATGTGACCAGTCGGACGTGTGTTGAGGGAATATTGGGATAAGCGGGGAAGCCCATCAGAACCGGGCCTCACCACACCCTTCCCAACAGCAGGGGGCCCCTCTGGGCTCCAGGCACCCCAGCTTCCCTGAATCAGCACAGTCTTTATTTCTGGGGGCCAGGGTTTTCTCTAACCGTCCATAAACCCATCTGAAATATATGTAGTATGAAGCAGTACCAACATTGAAAAGCAGGTTTAGTTTTATGATTTACAGTGAATTGCAATCTACGCTCTTTCATAGTCTGTTTTACGGGATGATTTATGGGGATTAAGATTAGCGGCCCAAACTATTTGTGTGTGTGGGGGGAGTTGGGGTTGTATAATTTATATGTTTTCATTCGTTTTCATTCCTTATGAAGTTATCGTCTATCTTTTGCCAAACCCATGCATCGTTTAGGAATATCTCTCTCTCTCTCTCTCTCTCTCTCTCTCTCTCTCTCTCTCTCTCTCTCTCTCTCTCTCTCTCTCTCTCTCTCTCTCTCCTCTCTCTCCTCTCTCTCTCTCTCCTCTCTCTCTCTCTCTCTCTCTCTCTCTCTCCCTCCCTAGTGGATGACTAATATCCTGAGAAATCACTGTGTGTGGGGATGTGCACGAGTTTGTGTGTGGGGGGAATGTGGCACGAGTTTGTGTGCGCGTGTGCGTGCGTGTATTTGGGTTTGTGTAGGGGGGGTAAAGTGCAGACTCAGGCAAATAACCTATATAGCTGTTTCTTCATTATAATTTACAAAGTTACATAAAAAAAAAAAAGGAATAAAGAATCTCTGCATTAATCTCCGGCCGGCTGAAGGTCTGGCCGCTCACCAGGGACTTGGAGTTCTTCTTGGTGGGGGGCTGGAATAACCTGACGTTGGTGGGGGTCTCCTTCTCGATGGAGTGCCTCCTATGCTGGGGCTGCTTCCTCCGCTCTGGCTGGGGTGTGGACGAGATGGGCAGGAACATGGGGGGAGCTAGGACCAAGAGACAAGGCAGAAGGTGAGGAAAGAGGGGTGCAGAGGGCCGTTAAAGGTTAGAGAGGAGGGACAGGGAGGGGGGGGGGGGGGGAAGAGTGCAGAGGGGATAAATATGAGAGAGACACATGAATCCATCCATTAGTGATGAGAGCCCCCCCGTGTGTGGTGGAGGGAGGAAGCGGAGGGGGAGTGGAGTGGAGGGGGAGAGGAAGTGGGTCTCGCTCACTTTTATTGCCCAGCGCCATCTCCGGGGACGTGTCGTCCCATCACGGACGTTGCCATGCTGGAGCTGCTGGCGGACCTCCGGCCCCAGGCCTCCTCCTGGAGACACAGAGGGGGGGGGGGGGGGGGACATGAATTAATACTACCGACGTCTAGCCGCCAAAAAATGAACAACAACAGACACGTGTGTAAACCAATGGTGGGTGTTGGTCTGGCTTGATCTCTGCCTGTGTAGAACACCTAAAGTTATGCTCCTTGAATGTTTGATTGTGTTTTATTGTATGCTGCTGCCGTCGTGGCCAGGTCTCAGGTCTCTGATTATGAAATAGATGCTCAAGCTCAATGAGACCGACCTGGTGGAATAAAACTTCAATGAACCATCCAACACTCACATCCGAGTCGGAGCTGTCCAGCTCTGCGAGGCTGGGGGCCTTGAGGAGCCGTTTCCTCTGGGGGACCCGACTGCGACCCGGCCGCGTTCCAGGCGGGAGGAGTCCGACACGGCGTTGAGCAGCGACAGCGTGCTGGATGACCTGCGGCCCATGTATGGACTGAAGTCGTCTGTGCAGAACCACAGCAGAGAGACGGGGGCTGATCAGTTTGGGGGCAGGTGTACGACTCCCTCCAGAGACCAACCTAAACGGTGCCATTCCATCCGTCCGTCACGTCCTCCTCGCGTTTCGTTTAAGTATACACTCAGGGGCTATCGGGGCCACTTTCACTTTCAGTTTGGGCTCTTTCCAAAACAGAGAGAATCGTGAATCAGTCTTTGAACGAGAGGACGCTGTGAACGTTGGGGACAGAAGGGCAGGTGTTTGAGGTTGATCCCAGTGAGGTGGAGTGAGAAGGGAGAGGGGTTTTGGTGGTTGGAATGGGTGGATGGGGTGGGGGCAGTGTTAATTTTTAAAGGGGGGGGGGGGGGGGGGGGGGCAAGGGAGTGAGCTTATGTTACACACAGAAACAATGGAGGCCGTTGTTGACGGACATGAAAGCTCAAGTCTCCAAACGCTCCACCGCCGGGTTGAAAGCGTTCTCGTGTACGAGGTGGGGGGCGGGGATGCTTCCAGCCTCCGTCCCAACTCCCCTTATATACTCTCTAATCTGCCTCACAGGCCACAGGGGGAGGTCAAAGGTAAGAGAAAAACTACAGCTACAACAAGGCCATCTAGCAGCTGAATCATCTCGTACTGGCTTTGGTTGACCTACTTGTGCCAAGAAAGGGGTAGATCAATATAAATAGGCTGAGGAGAGGAGAGGAAAAACTTTCTCTCCCATCCAACAGAGGGGAGGGAGACGTGGGGGAGAGGGGGGGGGGGGGTGAAGAAAAGCTAGAGACAGCAGATAAAGAGCATTGCAGGCAGATACAATCTTAGCCTCATCAGGAGTTCTTTCTCTCTGTTCTTCGTCGCTCTCTCCTCAGTTGCTGTCTAACAAAACACCAGCCGGCCAGTGCTGCTTTCTACCGCCTGGCTGGAACAAACCTTCTTTACCGATGCCTCAGAATACCAAGGTAATGCTGTTGCTAGACAGCATCCGTAACTAGGGCAACACAGCCCGCATCAGCTGCTCTTGTGACGCAGAAACTAGCTTGAGCTTCCGATGTTGACTGAAGCCCCTGCAGTTTATTTCATTGCCTTTATAAACCCTGTGTTTCCAATAAATCCCCCCCCCCCCCCCCCCCCCCCCCCCCCCCCCTCCAATCCATTCATCAATCTGAACTTTAATGTTACAGGGGGAGATTAGTAAAGCCGGGCAGAGGAGACAGACCGGGCCTTTGTTGGTTAGGGTAAACAAGGCCCTCCATTCCAGTCCAGTCTGGTTTAGTCCAGTCCAGGACACCGTTTCATACTTTACCTTTACCAGTACGGAACAGATCCTGAGGCATGCTGCGAGTTTTGCCAAAACCTAAAAGCGGGGGATAGCTCCCTTATTATGATGATCATAACCACAGCCAGGGAACCTGTGGACCTCTGGGTCAGATGGCTTCCACCGCCCTGATCATGTCGGCTGATACCCGCTCTGTCAGAGACCATGAGACGCTTCCATGTCACCCATGCCCATGCACACAAACACACACACACACACACACACACACACACAGCTGAGTGGCTCCTTAAAAGCTTACAGTATGGGAGCTCAGGGAGAGATTTATAATCGCACACATACTCGCTCAACACACTCGCACACACACACACACACACACACACACACACACACACACACACACACACACACACACACACACACACACACACACACACACACACACACACACACACACACACACACACACACACACACACACATTGAAAGTGTGCACACTTTCGCATTATGCTTCTTTTTTTTCAGAGCGAACAAATGAGAAAGCATGGTGTTGGCAGAGCTTTGGCTTGGATGGGACTCACTGGCTTCAGCAGGAAGGGGCTTTGGACTGCAGCAATATACTGATCTGCACACCCCAAACAATAATCTCTAGCTAAAAATAAAAACAACTGTCCGATTAGGTTCATCAAATGTTGTTAAATATCCAGTCCCAGCCAGCCCTTCTAACCCTCACACACCCCCCTCACACTAATCCATTTGCACCTCAGATTAGGCTCTGCAGAGTCATACGGACACATGAAAGGGTCTTTTGTCTGAAGTGGAGGATTTCTGCAGAAGGACCCGGGAGGTGGTTCTGCTCTGGAGAGGCTCCTTTCTCTCTCCAATTGGCTGTTGGGCCACATTAACAATGCTCCTCCAATCTCACCGATTCTTGACTAAGGTGACATGTTCGGCGAAAACATAAAAAACGCTTTAGTCCTCTGAGAAGTTACATAAGCAGAGCCTCATTTGTTTGAGGTCCTCTTACTGACTTCAGGGACAAATATGCCCCGTGTTTCCCCAGGGACACCAAGTCCTCTAAAGGAGGATTTAAAAAGAACCGCTGAGATCTGAAACGTTTTCCTTTCGAAAACGGCTCATTCTCAACATCTTTTTAGTAAATGAAACATCAGCATAGCAGAATGTTAATGTGTTCCATTTTTATTCCGTTTCTTACGTCTTACTTTTATGCATTGCTTACTATTGATTCCCTGTCTTAATGCTGGCTTTCTCTCAAACAAACACTTAGCATTTACACTTTTTAATTATGCCTCTCGGCAAGTAAGGCCATCCAAAATGTGGAATTGGCCAGGGTTGGATCCAATCATTCTGATTGTTAAAGGGAATATACAACTTTCCTTTGTGATACACTGAACAGTAGTTGAGGTACTGACTTTATGTTATCCTATGGCATCATTGATTGATGCCATAGTATGACATAGTGAAAAGTCTTAAGCATTGTCTGAGGAATCAGTGCTCAAATCACCCACTTCTTTGCAAAACCCCCCTTACTGAACAAACCAGCGTCACAAATTGCAATGTTTTTAATGGTACAAACCACTGTAAGCATGAAATGAACAGTGTTATCCGCCAGATGTGCATGTGTGTGAGTATGTGAATGTTTGTCTGCGCGTGTGCATGTTGATGTCCATGTGGATGCCGAGGATGTTAGAAAGCAGGTGATGAAGCACAACATCAAGGAGAACAGAACTGCCTGATCAGCAGCGAGGAATCGTTACCTGCCGCATCAAAACTGAAAGACATGCTAAGAGGCCGCCTGACTGGAGAGAGAAACAGTGACATTATGGGACAGTGTTACTGGATGTAGGCTTTCCATTAGTATAGCAGTTCAGACACAAAAGTGGGCTGATGGTAAAGTGTTTTTTTTTTCTTTTTTGGGATAATTGTTAAGAGACTGAACAGGAGCCACAGCCAATAGAAAAGTTGTTCTGTGATTTAGTATTGCATAAAAAAATCTTCTAAAGATTTTTTTTTTTAAAGAATTCTTCAAAAACATTTTCAGGAGTATAGTAGGCTGAACATGGAATTGCAGACACTTCGCATTAACGTTAATTCACATGTTGCTCTACATGTCAAGAAAGCACATACACATAGAAAAAAGTCAAAGCAATAGTAATCATCAAATTAGTGGGTTAACTTAATAGAGTGAAGGTTGAATGGCTGACGTGATAGGCAGAGGCATGGCAGCATATAACGAAAAGGATCAAAAAGCGTAGTTCAGAGCAGTGGAGTTGTGCTTCTCTTGCTTTGAACATCATGGCCAGCCAGTGTGACGTCATCATCATAGTCACACACCAAACCTCGTGTGCATATGAGAGTGTGAGTGTCGGCATGCGTGCACAGAGACTTAGAATACCTTAGAGACACTTGAAAACAACAGCGTCATACAGGAGCCTAGTGATCAAGTTTGATTTAGATATAGAGATTTTGAGAGAGAGAGAGAGAGAGATTTTGAGAAAGAGATTTTGAGAGAGAGAGAGAGAGAGAGAGAGAGAGAGAGAGAGAGAGAGAGAGAGAGAGAGAGAGAGAGAGAGAGAGAGAGAGAGAGAGAGAGAGAGAGAGAGAGAGATAGATAGGGACTCACCCAGCCTGCCCCTGCGGATCATATCTGGAGACACTGGGCGGAGTTTCCTCTCTGCCTTTATTTCCTCCAGGATGCGTTCATGGAGGGTGGGCGGGGCCTGGGCCTGGGGCTTCAGCTTACGGGCTGATGCCTGAAATGAGAGACCCACCCATTACACTGAAGCAAACCCAATGTCCGAATGTCCATAGGTTATTGAACCAGATCATTCTTTACTCACGGGGTTCAAAGGCGGTCTGGACCGGATGAAGTCCAGGATGACCTCGTGGGCACTCTTCTTTAACTTGGGAGGGATGTCCCCGTTCACCTGCAGAGCAGAACCCAGCACCAGGCAGAAGCAATCAAACAGGAGAACTGGGGAACTGATGCTTCCATTTGGATGCATCTTCATATTTATTGAGTTATTGCAGCGTTTCTCATACATTTCAATCCAGCCAATCAAAGTATACTTTAGGTTTTAGGAGGTACAGTGATACATATATATGTATTCTAATATGTATCCTCTGATGTTCTGTTCACAAAGTGTGAATGAAAATGTGGTGGTCCATTGCTGTTGCACAATCACCTTGAGGTGAATGAGCAGCCGAACACAGTAAACAAATAGTTAGCTGCATGTCACCAAAAATGAAATTCAATAGAAAATGACAGATGTTTCTGTGGGAGTGCTTGTAGAAGATGGCTGGTTTAAGCAGCCTCAGCTAGCTGGGTCTGATTGGACTCTGGGGCTGGGTGAGGCTGCACACCTGTTGCACATCGAGTAATCAGTGTGCAAAGGTTAGACCAGCCATTTCCACACACACTGGGGAGATCTCCTGCTTTGCAGCAGTGCACCCTTGCCATGTTCATGAACTACAACAATAAACCGGATTTAACGCCACCATCCTGCGTCCTGTATGTCTGGAGTAGCCCAGCGAAGGCACCTTGGTGGAGTGTAGCAATGGCCCTTTGCTACCATTTCCCTTGAATGTTTAAAGACCCTTTGAGCTGCAAGTGACTTGCTGTTGCTGTGCTGTTCTATTTCATCCTTACTGACCGCCAGAGGCGGTGCTTTAAGCACTGGATTTATCCGTCTCGCGCATGCGCAGTTCGAGTACCTAATATCAACAAAGTTACCTGTGACCCCTGATGAGCTCCGGACAGCCTATATCTTCCGGTGACATCAGAGGATCTGTTCCTTTCATCTTCTCGCTTCGCAGGTATCGTATCACCTTGCTAGCTAAAAGCTAATTGGATATTATTATCATTGATCGTTCGTTGCTGGTGGCCTTGCGACACTTGTCGGAGCCGTGAGCTGCTCACCCTCCAAAGGCCGCAACGGACCCGCCGAGAGGTTCGGATTGCGTGGAACGCATCTCCCTCGGCTGGATAAATTTACTTTGTTATAATTTCGTGTTTCGGTGAAGGCAGTGTACCCACTCCCTCTCCCGGCGTTTGTACTGCGCTTATCATTTAATTTCTCCCAGCGTTTGTATTGCGCTTATCACTTAATTTTCAAGTTGTGTATCGTTGCTATTGGTGACGGCAGTGTGTGCGCTCCCACTCCCGGCTTAGGTAAGTTTTACCTCGGTGCCAACTCGGTTGTGCCCGCTTTGTGTTAACTGGTGAAGGCAGTGTTTTCGCTCCCGCTCCCAGCATTTATAGTTATATTTAGCCTTGTAGTTAGTAGCAGTGCTCCCGCTGAGGCTAACTGTCTGGGCTGTTATCCCGCCAATATTTGTCGGTGAAGGCTGTGCTTTCGCTCCCTCTCCCGGCATTTATACTGCACTTATTATTATCTACGTTTCGTTCTGACCGCTACCCTCAACTGGTGAAGGCAGTGCTCTCGCTCCCGCTCCCAGCAGAGGTGTGACTGTAGTTGGTAGCAGCGTTCCCGCTGAGGCTAACTTTTTTTTTTTTTTTTTTCTGTTCATATATCCATTGGTGAAGGTTGTGTTTTCGCCCCCTCTCCCAGTGTCTATTGTTTTTCTTGCTTTATACAGTGTTATTTTTTCTGGTTGTCAACATGGTTGGCGACCACTCATGCTCGGCCTGTATGGCTCCTCTGCAGATTGAGGATGGCCATGATTTGTGTCCCTCATGCCTTGGCCTCGGGCATCTGAAGGAGGGTCTTTCAGATGATCCCTGCATGAACTGCACTTTTATGCCTCGGGCAGTTAGAGTTGCTAGATTAGCTGAGGTGGAACAACGGTTGGGCCTCGTTTCGTCCCCCGAACTGTTGCCCCCAGCCCAGCGACGTAATCCAGCCCGCAGGCCCCACTTCTAGGAAGAAGGTTAGGGAGTCCGGGCTTGCCTCCAAGGTAGGCCAATTGACGGCAGAGCTCGAAAGCATGAAGTGCCTCTTCCTAGCCTTTCAGGCTGGGACTGGTGCAGGGGGGACAGGTGCTCTTGCTCCTCCGGCAGCCACCTTGGAGCCGGAGGAAGATGTGCTTTCTCTGGCAGCGTCGGCTGCCGAGTTTGCTGAATACGAGCCGGATGGGGTCCTACAGGACGCAGCCTCCCGTGCCTCCGCAGCGTGCTCCCGTCCTTCGACCCACAGCTCTACTAGTGCTTCTGAGGACAACTCAATGGGAGCCATCATTCGTATGGCCCTGGCCAGTCTGCAGCTAGACGTGCCACAAGCGCAGCCGGCTCCGGCCAGTGCTTTCTTCAGGCGTGGCCCAGCCCCCGCCAGCTTTACCGTGCCTCCATCGGAGGAGTATCTGAGGGAATTGCATGCATGCTGGAGGGATCCTAGAGCCCACTCTCATGCAACATCCGACGGTCGGTCACTGGCAGCCATGCAGGATGCACCCAAGTTTGGCTTGGACCGCATGCCAGCAGTTGAGCCAACCATAGCCGCTCTAATTGTCTCACCTGATGAGGCTCTAAGACCGGATGCGAGGTGTCCTCGTCCCCAGTGTCGGGTTACGGATGACTTGCTCTCCAAAGCCTATGACGCAGTGGCACGCATGGGACGCATAGGCAATTCTATGTCCCTCCTGATGCTCGCTCTGTCAGCATCCCTGCAGGAGGTTGCAGTGGGTGCTCCGGCCCACGATTTCAGTGACGCTTCTTTGCAGGCGTTCGCACTGATGTCCAGAGAGTTGGGGCGGGTGATGTCCACTCTAGTCCAGGCTCGCCGCCAGGTTTGGTTGGCACAGTCTCCTCTTACTGAGGCGTGCAGGAGAACCCTCCGCAGTGTTCCAGTTGAACCTGGGGAGCTGTTTGGCTCTGCAGCTCTAGAGGCGCTTGAGCGAACAGTCCAGGCCAGGAAGACTCGCGAGCATCTATCTGTGCTTCAAAGGAGTGTGCCTCCTCCTAGCAGGCCTAGAGGTTCTTCAGCTGCCCCACAGCGCAGCTATCACCCACAGGCTCACCCCAGTGGCTACCTTAGGTCTCAGCGCCCACGTCCACAGCCTGCTCAGCAGCAGGCACAGGCCTTTCGGGCCCCTGAGCGGCTGCCCTCGGGGCAGCCTCAGGTCCCATATGCTGCCCGTCGTTCCCCCAGGACCTTTAGAGGTCGGGGGACCCGGCGCTGAGGGTCAGGGGCCGGTCGTCTGATGTTTTTCCCAGCAGCAACTCAGCTATTGGGCTGCTTCCACCAGGGACCCGTGGGTGCTTTCCACCTTGACCCATGGGTACAAACTTCAGTTCCGACGCCGGCCCCCGGCCTATGGCCGGGTCAAGATGACCATCATACACGACCCGGCCAAAGCCCAAGCCCTCACCCAGGAGCTTTCCGCCCTCCTGGACAAGGGTGCCATCGAGCCAGTAGATCCCCTGTTGCAACCCGGTGGGTTCTACTCGACTTATTTTCTGGTAGCAAAGAAAGACGGCGGACTCCGTCCTATCCTCGACTTGAGGGGCCTAAACAGGTTCCTGAAGATCCTGAGGTTCCACATGCTAAGCACCGCAGAGGTTCTGCGTACTGTTGCCAGGGGGGAGTGGTTTACATTAGTAGACCTGAAGGATGCCTACTTTCACGTTCCCATAGCACCACACCACAGACAGTTTCTGCGGTTTGCTTTCCAGGGGCGTCGTTTTCAGTTCAGGGTGCTCCCGTTTGGCCTCTCCCTTTCCCCACGGGTGTTCACCAGGTGTGTGGCAGCAGCCCTCTCACCCCTACAGTCACGGGGCATGAAGATCCTGCCATATCTGGACGACTGGCTCATCTGTGCACCATCCCAGTCTCAGGTGGCCCTGGACACGACACTTCTTCTCTCCCATGTGGCCCGTCTGGGTCTCCGGGTGAATCTCACGAAGAGTTGCCTGGTGCCATCGCAGAGCATAGTTTTTCTCGGTGTGTCTCTCGACGCAGTCGCCATGAAGGCCTGTCCGTCGCCACAGCGGGTGGACGGCATCCTCCGCCTCCTTCTCCTGTTTCGGGAAGGCAGGCTGTTGCGCTATGTGGAGTTTTTGCGCCTCCTAGGGAAACTGACGGCTGCCGCTACAGTGGTTCCTCTAGGACTGCTGTCGCTACGCCCCCTCCAGAGGTGGCTGCACAGCTTTCATCTGGATGTCAGGTGGCATCGGCACAGGGGACTCAAGGTGTCACGCTGCTGCCTACTTGCTCTGGCTCCGTGGAGGGACAGATCGTTTCTTCTCCAGGGCATGCCCATGGGTTCCATTGCATCCCGTCGGGAAACCGTCACAACAGATACCTCCCTCTCGGGGTGGGGTGCTGTGTGGCAGAACCGGACAGCTCAGGGGGTGTGGCCTGTTCAGGTCCGCTCAGAGCATATCAATGTTCTGGAGCTGCGGGCTGTGCACAGGGCACTGCAGTCATTTCTTCCCTTCCTGGGCGGCCGGCATGTGCTCGTGCGGTCGGACAATGTCTCGGCCGTCTCTCACATAAACCACCAGGGAGGCACCAGGTCTGCACGGCTGTTGCAGGCATCCCGGGACCTCCTGTTGTGGGCAGCACCACGCCTGGCCAGCCTGAGAGCAATGTATTTGCCTGGGGTACAGAATCAGGCTGCAGACTCACTCTCCCGTTGCAAGCCGCCGCCGGGGGAGTGGCGGCTTCATCCGGAGGTCATCCTCAACATCTGGGACGTCTTCGGCAGGGCAGAGGTGGATCTCTTTGCCACAAAGGAGTCGACCCATTGCCCCCTGTGGTTCTCCTGGACAGAGGAGAGCAGCCCTCTGGGTCAGGATGCTCTCGCCCACGATTGGCCAGAGGGTCCCCTCTATGCCTTTCCACCAATCCCTCTGATTTTTCCGACGCTACAGAGGGTCCTCCAGCAGGGTCACAGACTGCTGTTGGTAGCCCCCTTCTGGCCAGGGAGAACATGGTTTCCACTGCTGCGCAGGCTCTGCAGCAGTTCACCACAGCGCCTTCCCGACAGGAAGGATCTCCTGTCACAGTTACAGGGCAAGATCTGGCATCCCGACCCTCGTTGCCTACAGCTATGGGTCTGGCCGCTGCAGGGCCCAACCCGCTGCTGACGGAGTGCTCAGACGATGTCTGCAATACCATACTGAATGCCAGGGCGCCTTCTACCCGGGCGCAGTATGAGAATAGGTGGCAGCTATTTACGGCATGGTGTTCAGACAGGGCTGAGGACCCTGTGCATTGTTCAGTTCCAATGATTTTGGAGTTCCTCCAGTCACTCCTGGATGGCGGCCGGGCCCCAGCTACTCTGAGGGTATACGTGGCAGCCATCTCCTCCAGACATGCTCGAGTAGACAATGACACAGTGGGGGGCCACAGATTGGTGGCCCTTTTTTTTAAGGGGGCGTTGCGGTTACGACCCCCACGAGCACAGCGTGCCCCAGTATGGGATCTGCACCTGGTGCTCGATGCTTTATGCTTGCCTCCTTTTGAACCCCTGGCTCAGGTGGAGCTGAAGTGGGTCTCCACTAAAACTGCCTTTCTCCTCGCCATCGCGTCAGCGAAGCGCGTCGGGGAGCTTCATGCTCTCTCCGTGAGTGACTCATGTCTGAGGTGGAACTCGGATGGCTCAGGGGTTACCCTGTGGCCGAATCCAGCTTTCCTGCCGAAGGTTCTGTCATCGTCGAACCTCAACCGACCTGTCCGCCTGGCACAATTTGTTGCCTCGGAAGGGGAGGACAGGTTCAAACTGCTGTGTCCTGTGCGAGCTCTGAGAGCGTACGTAGCTGCGACCGCAGGCATCAGACGCTCGGACCAGCTCTTCCTCTGCTATGGTGGTCCTAGGAGGGGCTGTGCTCTCTCCAAGCAGCGATTGTCTCATTGGGTTGTGGACGTCATCACCCATGCCTATAAAGGAGGTGGTCACCCCCTGCCATCCGGGGTCAGGTGCCACTCTACCAGGGCTGTCTCAACATCATGGGCTGCCCTGCGGGGCGTGCCCCTGGAAGACATCTGTGATGCAGCATCATGGACATCACCATGTACCTTTTCCAGGTTCTACCGGGTGAACGTTGCCACTCCCCATCCGTTGGCCGTGGTCCTGTTGCCCGACTCTGCTGTTCCCTCTCAATGAGGTAGGTGTTGGAGTTCCTCGTGACCTTGTTGGTATGAGCCATCCAGTGCTTAAAGCACCGCCTCTGGCGGTCAGTAAGGATGAAATAGAACGATAGTTACGTATGTAACTACGGTTCTATGAATCCTGGATGACCGCCAGAGCGCTCTGTCACTCAGAATCCTTGTGTACTCGCGAGAAGATTCTGCAGGAACAGATCCTCTGATGTCACCGGAAGATATAGGCTGTCCGGAGCTCATCAGGGGTCACAGGTGACTTTGTTGATATTAGGTACTCGAACTGCGCATGCGCGAGACGGATAAATCCAGTGCTTAAAGTACCGCCTCTGGCGGTCATCCAGGATTCATAGAACCGTAGTTACATACGTAACTATCGTTTTAACTTGGCCAGGAAACATTTGCAGAATTATTTTAATCTCAAAAGGCTCTCCTGGTCAAATAGATGTAATATAAAAAACAAGAGATGTATATTAGTGATATTCGATTATATAAATGGGCCGTTTTGGGCCAAACGGGACATTGAGATGATCATATACTGATAAAGTCCCTAGCCATCTCAAGCCTTTACCATTTTATTTGCATTAAACAAATGCTAACAGTGACCATATTTCAATAGACTGCATCCGTTTAATGCTGAACACACTTATCAATTGATGAAACACACTATTCTGGACGTTATCCTGGAGCAAACGGTGGGCGACAGAGTGTGCGGGGCCTTACCATGACCTTGCGCAGCTTGAAGCGCTGGGAGCGGATGTCGTCCATCAGCATCTCGTAGGGCGTCAGCTGGTACTCGATGGGCAGCGGGTCGTACCGCCGCTCGTGCACCTTCTTCAGCTTCACCCCGTCCCGTAGGCCGCGCATCACCTGCACCCAGCAGCGTGCCTGGGGACCCACAGGAAGGGGTTGTGGGAGGGGTGAGGTACGGTCAGCCACACCCCTTACCCTAACGTCTCCTATTTGAATAGCAGCGTGTTGGGTTCATTCGCCGGGCTGCATGGAAAGAAGGGCCAAGGTTTAGGAGACAGCCTACCCAGTCAGAGTTCTGCAGCTCATCCAGGTCCCTGCCAGTTTCCCCTGATGAGTCCCCCTCCATCTTCCTCAGGTTCTGGAGGGAATTGACAGACAGCCACAGACACACAGACAGACAGACACACAGAAGAGAGAGATCATTGGCTATTGAGAGCTAATTTGATGATCAAGTTACATGAGCCGTCATCTAACCTAACCTAGTGGCTATTTACTCTATTCTTAATTTGGTTTTTATTATATTATATATATATTTTAAATGCATGAACTTCACTATAAAAGGCAAAAATACAGAAAATACAGTCATCTTGTCTGGGGGGATGATGTTCTTGCCTACGCATGATACAAGCTGTGTCGGCTGTGTGACTGACTGACAGTCAGTCAGTCAGTCAGTCAGTCAGTCAGTCCGACAGACATGGCAGTGCGGCTGAGTAGAGTAAAGACGACAGGCCGCTGTACTAAAAGTTCAACCCCTCATCAGCCACTTGAACTGGCCCACCGGCCTTGTAATACTGTTCCATAAATGAATTATTAAAATGCAGAATATCCCATTACTATGTTCTTACCTCTTCTGTGTCTTTCCATTGTGTTCCACAATGTATTTATCACATTATTTCTTATGCATTATTTAATATGTAGTTAAAATATATATAACTTATTCAGTATTTCAATATTCAACCACTAGTAAAAAAAACAACAATCTATAAGTGTCAGGTGAGTGGTGATCTATGCACTCACACAGAGAGAGGGCAGGAAGAAGTGTTCTGATCCTCAAAGACCATTGCCTCATTGATATGAGCAGCACAAAAAAAGCTTCAAATGAGAGAGACATGACCATACTTAGGGGCTATCGGAGCCATTTAACAGCTGTGTTTTACTTAGTCCACACACTGACCTACCAATAGCAGAGCACCCGCGTGAATAATTAGGGGCAATTACCCGCAGCCTTGGTGGATGAAGCCACTGAATGTAACTCTTTATCCTCATCATTCCCTTTTGTTTATTCTCTCCCTCTCCCGCTCAGTCCCTCCCCGATGGATACCACCACCAGCACCAGCACCACCATCACCACCATCACAAGCACCACCATCCCCATCTCCATCACTACCACCAGTACCACCAACACAACCATCGACCCACCAACACGGTTCAGCTGCTTTCCTGAGACTCCCCGGCAGCCCCAGGGGTCTTTGTGATCAGACAAAGTCAGCGTTTGGAGGGCTGGGTGCAGAGTGGGGCTAGGATGCGTTTCCTTGGGGATGGAGCAGCTCTGCTCACAGACAACACGTCGTGGGGGGAGGTGTGTTGGTGGGTGGTGGGATGGAGGGGTGGGTGATGATGCATCTTATGTTGAGTGCTCATCTTACACCTCCCGGGTATACAGTATATATATATATATATATATATATCTCTCTCTCTATCTCGCTCTCTCTTCCTCCTTGTATTTCTCTCTTTTTCCTTCTCCTTTTTCTCTCTCAGACACACACAATGGATAATTGTACACAGATATGTACTTAGTTTTCTAAAAGCCCTCTCTCCATGCAGCCAAGTCTCTTTGGTAACAGTTATGTAACAAAGTAAATCCTCCATTCATTCATTCATTCATTCATTCTTTACTTCAGACGCATTACGCACTACAACAGGACAGCGACAGTGGGTATATAGCGGGAGGAAACACTATAGCACTACATAACACTATATGTCATGCACACATAAATAAACAGAAATGGAGTCAAGCGCACACACATACAGAAACAAACACACATAATTCCCTGCCAAGGGGGGAACATTTCCAGGTCACAGCTGAGACCCGCGTGAGTCCAACACAAATGCTGTTGTCTTGTGTAGCGGACAAATACGAGGAGAGCTGTATTTGGGATAAGGCAATATATAGGACAGGGCCTTGATCATTAGTGAGTCATAGCCGGCACCAACGGAGCATTCCCTTCTGTCGTCTGGAGAGATGCCAACCCCACACCCAACCTGCTACTACATGCTAGGAAGAAAGGTAAGGGAACATACGATACAAGGAGCCACAAAGATGTCATCGTAGGACAAACACAAGTGATTATGTACCAGAGGACCCGTCATAGACTTATCTTTGTTCAGTGTGCGACCGGTGCCCTGTTACATACAAGAAGCAGACCGGTAGTTAGGGTTATGTGTTATGTGTGTTTGTCTTTGTGATGACACCGTCCATTGTGGTATGTGTAAGGGTGAAAAGACATATCAGCGATCAGCCCGTCTCACCACACCCCTGCCCTCAAAGCGGAATGGTATGGTTCAGTGAACCGTGGTGAAGGTTTACGCAGCGTGAGCCCATGTGCTTCGGGTGGAATGGAAGTCAAACATATCTTCCTGTGTTGTATAATAGCAAGTGACTATGTGTGTACTTACTGTATCATATTAGCTAACAGATACCTCTGTGTGTGGTTTCTGATCATTTTTAATGCATGGCACGATGTGACAAACCCCATGAAAACAAATATTCAGCAAAAGTTGACCTACACACACACTTCAGTCACTGTCTGCCTACATCATCCCATGAAGAAGAAATCACTATGTGGTCTAATCCCAGTATCATCCGCAGGGACAAGCTGGGTAAGCTCTCTCTCTCGGTCTGTCTCTCTCTGTCTCACTGTCTCTCTCCCTTTACCTCTGATTGTAAAGGTTTGGAGAAACTGTTTGTGTATCGGACCGCCTATTCCCTCACCCAAATCACATTGGTCAGTCATGGGCCTCTCTCCGCTCCTAACTGGAGCACGGCTGTCTGGATGGTCTTCTGCTGCTGCTGCCCCCCTGTCTCTCTTCATCACTGTATTAGCCCGTGGTTAGGAAGCCTGTGGTTCGCTTCCCACAGGACTCCCACTTCAAAACCAGGGGCACTCAAGCAAGGGCAATGGCGTACGGAGACGTAAGATGATATAACCGGGGCGGTTCAGAGCCAAACGTCACAGAGAGGTTATCGTTTACTGATATAGTCTATGGTGGGCTCAAGTCTTACTCATCTTGTTTGAAAGCACAAAATGCCAATGGTGACAATATTTACATAGATTGCTGTCACTTGAATGCTGAACATGTTGATTTGTTCAATATATTTGCCTCAAAAATTATGAAACGGGGCAGTACAATATGAAATATTGATAATTTAGAATATCTGATTTTCTCTACCGATAATCCTAGTAAAAATTGAAAGGCTCACTGTGAATTGAAACTGCAAACCAAGATTTGTTCCTCAGACGTTGCCGTCAATGAACTGAAAGGCTTTCTGTCTACTCAGACACAGCAGTGTATTTTCGGGTCCGGTGCTCTTAAAGTATGTCTTGGCAGACAGACAGACAGACAGTAAAGATTAATAGGGCAGGGAGCATTTCCGGTGGCGGTGCTGAATCCCAATCAAGGGGGGTTGCGTCAACCCCGCTGCCCTTTGGCCAATATGTGACACAGAGGTCACATATTGATTGGCTGATGGGTTTATTATGATAACAATGTGATCATTACCCGTCAAGTTCAAGTTCAAGTCTTACAGCCTGGGTCCAAATACATAGTACAGATGATATGTTAGACAGAGAGACAAACGTTTGCTAGGGTCATTGTCGACCCACCTCTTTGGCACTCCTTATCTTCTCCAGGAAGGTGCGGAGCTCCTTGGTCTCTGAGTAAAGAGCCCGGCACACCGCCTGGTAGTGAATAGGAGCATCTGATTGGCCGGGAAGGTGGGACGTGCAGATCTGGAATTGAGAGAGGAAACAGGAAGTGAGAGTGAGAGAGAGAGAGAGAGAGAGAGAGAGAGGGAGAGCGAGAGCGAGAGAGAGGGGGAGATCTGTGTTCAATATTCTGGGGTTTAAACGTTCAAGGACAGAAAATACTTGGAAAGTCAACATACTAGAAAAACAGATAAAAGAGCTGTTTGTAATTAAATTGCATAAAAAATTGCACTGAAATGTTATTGGCACACAGACACAGACAAGCATCGTGTATGTCCTTGTCTCTGGACGATGAACGGACGATGAACAGAAGGTGCCCAGAGCCAGCCCTTGGCAGGGTCTTGGCATCTATTCTCCCACACTGCGCAAAAAAACCTTTACAAAACAATTGGAAGGACACACAAGGGTGGGGCAGGCCGTCCCACACACTTCACAACACCCTCTTCCCAGATATCTGAGGATAAGAGAGTGTACTTAAGATGTATCTATGCTAAAGAGACGTCAACGATGCAAAAGATGTTAATGAGACAGAAGGAAGGGGTGGAATTTACATAACAAATTAACTTGAATGCACCCTTTATTTTTAGTTTGTCCATTGGAAATGTTGATGCGGACATGCCATGGTAAATATTGTTAATGAAAACGAACAAAATAACGAGTATGAGGTCGCTTAAGCATCTAAGTTGACTGAAATAAGAATATAAGTGTTGAAATAAGTGTTGTGTGTTAATATAACTGACTAAAGCTTTACTAAAACTACATAGAACATTTCTTTAGTTTCATCTTTGTCACTTTGTCTTTTATGGATGGTGGTTCGTCTGTCCTAGGTGAATACTTTTTGTTCTTATTACACAATAGTTTTTCTGAACTTGTGTAAATACCCCATATAAAATACTAAAACTAACACTGAAACCAATAAAAATAAACGATCAAACCTGCCGTAACAATTAATTAAACTAAACTGGACTAACAAACAAAAGTCTAAACAAAATAAAAAATAATTTGCATGAAAAATCATGCATAACTATATTAACCTTGGGACCAACACACCCACACCCCTTTGTGTGTTGGTGGTGTGTGTTCTGGTTATGTGAGCAGTGAGCAGGGCAACTAAGGTCCACCAGGCAGCTTCTCTGCTTCATGGGAGGACAACGACAGATAGCACCTAGTAGACAATGACCCTGATCTACTAAAGAGCCCTGGGGTCACAATAGCTGGACTCAGAGGGTATGGGGGTTTACTAGGGTATGGTGGCTAGTCTGATTTCAAAACAAATATGTAAATGCACATTCCTGTCATGGTATAGAGTGTGAAGTGTGTGGAGTGTGTAAACAATACAGATGCGATGTGAAGACCACTCAGTGTTTGTTTGTGCTTTTGTTAAAACCGTTACTAAATTAATAGCAGCATACATAATAACGCCTATATGCACGGTGGTGCAAAATTGCATGTCAAACCGCATGTCAAATCGCATGTTAATCCGCATGTCAAATCGCACGTTAACAACCCTTTCAGAACCGGGTGTTAACCGGACTCCCTCTGAAAATAACGCTGTACGTACAGTATGTGTACGGTGGTGCGCCCTCGCGCTGTGACGAGGTGTAAAACTCGCAGGTGATGGCCGCGGTTAATACAGTTACTAAATTAATAGCAGCATACATTTCCACTAGGTACTTTTCCGTTCTAATTCACTATTCTGTCTGTTCTGGCGTGTTGCGGTGACTGGACTGGATGCCTGGACTCTCCTCATGGTTAACCGGCCAGCACCACATCACCAATTGTGATGTTGTTATGGCACCCATTGCACTTCTGACCATCCCTGGAAGAAGGGATCCCCTACACTGCGTTTCTTCTCAAGATTTCTTCCTCGCTAATTCAAGGGAGTTTTTTCTTGCCCTTGTGGGGGCTTGGGTAAAGGGGGGTCTCAAGTATTTGGCCTGTTAAGCCCTTTGAGACTGTAATGGTGATTAAGGGCCTTACAAATACAATTGAATTGAATTATAGGGTTAAAATAACACACGCAACATAACCTCTAACCCTAAAACTAAAACCTGTCCTACAACAATATTACAACACCAGCGTTCAAATGACAGTCAATGCAGAGCCCTATCAGCGCCCCATTTAAGCGCTCGGTCAACGTATTCACTCGGCTGGAAAACAGGCTACCAAAGTCAACGGTAGGTTGTATTCTCAAATCCCGACGGCGTACACAAACGCAGATCTCACTCATAAATTACAATATAATGAGATCATCATTCTTTGTACGAAGAAACATTTCACGATGGGGCAGAACTATGGCCCAGTATGACCCAGTATCCCCAGCAGGGCTCCGGTGGGACAGTACTGACAGCCCAGTATGACCCAGTATCCCCAGCAGGGCTCCGGTGGGACAGTACTGACAGCCCAGTATGACCCAGTATCCCCAGCAGGGCTCCGGTGGGACAGTACTGACAGCCCAGTATGACCCAGTATCCCCAGTAGAGCTCCGGTGGGGCAGTACTAACGGCCCAGTTTGACCCAGTATTCCCAGTATAGCTCCTGTGGGGAAGAACTAACGGCCCAGTTTGACCCAGTATTCCCAGCAGAGCTCCGGGCACGACGGGACGGGGCTCACCTTGAGCAGGTCCCTGTAACATCTGGTGCCGGGGGCGCACCCGGGCTCATCCTCTGCCTCCTCGTCTTCCTCGGTGGCCTCGTAGCCTTCGTCGTAGCAGGCGTCCTTCTCGGCCTCCGCCATGTTGATCATGTGGTTGATGAGCTGCTCCAGCGGCGCGCTCAGCTCCCGCTCCTCCGTCTCCTTCAGGCCGTAGTCCAGGGCGTTGTACACCATGATGCCCAGGGACTCGATCACCTTGAGATCATACATTTATTAAGCTTGGTTTAGATTAGTTATTTATTATAAAATATAATGTACTCATAATAATAATAAGGGGAAAAAATGCATTCAAACAAATTATAAAATCATGAAAATAAAATTCTGAAGACAAGTGGACCACACACCATAATAACAGATTGAAAGCCTGTTTATATAAGTTATTTTTTAAAAGCTCAACAGAAACCGACAGAGGCTAATGAAAGATGAAAGGGTCGGGGGTAACATGGGAAAGGCCTTGAGATCACTGGGGACAGACAGTAGGCCCTGAACTGCACTGAAGATGTGTAAATCCTTGTCTGACCACTAGGGTTATTACATAACAGTCTAGTGCTATGCTGCACACAGAGGTTTATGCTTGGGTAATGTACGGCTGAGGGTAGAATAACATATAGGGGCTCAGGAAACAAGTAGATTTGGTCGAGTAATGGCAAAATGTACGTATTAAATCATTTTGATTAGTGAAACAAGTTATTTCATACTTTTTTTAAAGTAAAAAATACATAGGAATTAAGGATTATTTATCACTCATAATTGTTTACTAAAGTTAGAAAATAAACTAAAAAAACAATTAAATAAGGATTTAATGTGAATCTCCTACACAACCTGCCAGTATGGATTTGTAATGTGTGACTGAACATGCTTTTATGTCCTGGGTTTCTGCCAAACAGCTGTACCATAGAACATACCATACAGTTATCATAATAACCACATGACACAACCATTCAGACGAACACCCTGAGCCACACGCAAAGACGTCACCACACACACACAGTCTCTCACAAACACACACGCCCACCCCCAGGGGCAGCAGATTACTGAGGATAGATCATGTGATTAACTGACTCATAAAAGAAAGAAAAGATAACTTCTTCATCGTCATAAGAAAATATGTGTTTTGTCTGGAACTAATGGGGATATGCTTTCATGCCCCCTTACACACACACACACACACACACACACACACACACACACACACACACACACACACACACACACACACACACACACACACACACACACACACACACACACACACACACACAATTCCAAAGAAGACTCATGCCACGCCTTTTGAAGATGACTCAGTGTGTATGGATAAACATAGCCTTAGTTCCTTACTGACAGGATGAACACATAATACCCTGCTATAATTGCCTCACCTCTTGCACTTCATATTAAAACAGGTTGACATTTCTGGGAGTTTTTTTTTGCAAGTGAAAGTTGGTGATTAAAATGCAGAGAGATCATTCGAACGCTCTATCAGAGTGAAAATAGGCATATCTATTCCTCTCAACCGGTTCAGGATTGCAACACTGTATTTTCATCTGTAGTTTAAATACAACAAACATCCCAAGCTTCTCTGTGGAACACCTAATCCTATACATTTCAATGACCCGCAACCGTCTCGCCATCTTGCACCATACATCCAAACAACCAAGGGAAGTCTGTGGCACATGAAGCGCTCAAGGAATGCAAAACATTGCAAAACATATAGTACATCATTCGAAATCATTGGTTCATACACAGAATATATATATCTAAATGGACTCTTAAAGAGAAGGGCTGTGTATCAGTGTATGAACCCAACTATTTTAGTGCAAGCATGTTCCAGACAGACTTGAGGCCCGGGGACAGAGTGATTATGAGGAGGGGGGGGGGGGGGGCTGGAGCACCGGTCACATGACCCCCAGATCAATAGGGGGGTTCAGGGCTGGGGCTAGGAGGGCTCTGTCTGAACGCCTGAGAACCAGGTCCTCCACCACCACCACCACCTGGGGTCAATGAAACGTCTTTGTATGCAGGACTCCACACCCACTGAAACACAACCCCTCAAATCCATCCAGGTAGGCACACATAGCCAACACACAACCGACACACGCCTCTGCCAAAGTAAACAACGGGCAGCATGAGTCGTAAATAATCACTTGGAGTCTCCTTGTACTGGCCCTTCCATGGAAGAATGAAGTCAAATGCTAAAAGCACACAAGGAACTGAAGGGATATTGCAGCTCAGACGCTCTAGTGTCAGTTGTTAATAAAGGGTTTTCTTTTTTATTCAAAATAACTAATGAACCTCAGAAATATGATGGTATATATTCCTATTTCTCGTCTACCTGTGTATGCATTGGTACAGCCCAATGCATACACAGGGCGTAATTCAGTCTAGAACTTACGCCCACAAAAACAAATAATCTTTTGCTTGTTGGAATTTACGATCCATATACAGCCCAAAGCTTCGGTCAAATCTGAAAATAAATTAGAAGAAACTAACTGTTAAAAAACTGCTGCGAGTAGATAACATCTCATCGCGCTATGTTTGTCATGCTAGACAAAATGACTGCTTATATTTGTGATGCAAAAATCCATTCTGCCCATCTCTCTCCTCTCCCATTCTCCCTCACTCAAACAACACGTCCTGAGAAAGGATCACCTGTATCAGTGTGAAGACAACTAAACCAAATGTCCAAAACCAGAAAGGTAGCACAGCCTTATAAACTCTCTTCATCGCTTCTCTATTGACGTAAGTCAGTGACTTATTCCCATCAAAAGAGCCAAACATAACTGAATGGAATATGCACGATGAGCGGTTAATCTTTGGCTGTGTGGAATGCCATGCAGCTTAGTTCACACTTCCTGGGCTTAGACTACACCACGGGACGGCAGGGCTGCAGGCTCCAGAGGGTTGGCTCATGACCCAAGTAGAGTGTGTGTACTTTTAAAAATATTCTTATGTAGATCTAAACATACTTAGGTTACAAGCATAGGCTGGCATGTGTTGTTATTTTTATTCAAAAAGAAAATAATGACGGTGAGTGACTCGATGCAAAATAACTAACGTACTGTTTATTTTGGGCTGTCTTTTTTATAAAGTACACTCAACGTCACTGTATTTTCTGTTACAGCCACTGCATTGTTTTGTGTTATGACGTGCTCCCAGTTCACCTGTTGTGACACACAAACACAATAATCTGTCATTCACAGCTGCTCTATCATCCAACACACATGCACACACACAGGTACGCACACTTGTAAACACACACACACACGCATCACACATCTGTCATGTTGTTTTCAATATGAAACACATCCCACAGATAAATAAACCCCAAACCACATAAATAATGTCAACCACATCTCCTTTCACCGGGACATCTCAGGAGTGTTTTAAGCCCTCTCCAACACATTGTTATGTTATAACAACTCATCTATGGTGCCAAGCTGCTTAGCGGGGAGTTAGAGACAACGTCTCACATACTCTACTGCTGTGTGCAGTTGGCGTGTGTTTAATTCAAGATCTCTTGTCACAGTGCTGGGATCTGGTAATT
This sequence comes from Gadus macrocephalus, assembly GCF_031168955.1. NCBI lineage: Eukaryota > Metazoa > Chordata > Actinopteri > Gadiformes > Gadidae > Gadus > Gadus macrocephalus. The sequence continues at coordinate 14,706,734 of NC_082392.1, read as the reverse complement.
CCTTATAAATATGTACAATGTACTACACTTCCAGGTTCTTAACACAATCCCTCTGACCCTAACCCACTCACGATAAGGTAAATCATATAGCAGTAGAAATAAGCCCACAGAGTGAACATATTAATTTTCATCGACGTGTCTTGGAAGCATTGACTGTAACATACACAGTGAGCAGTGGAAGTCCTATTTGGCCTTGATGAAGTCACTCACAGCTATCACAACAGAAGACAGCTCGCTGTGAGGGATTTCCACTGTCAATCAAACAGAACTGCTGTCACTAGGACTGGGGGGAGGGGGGGGCCTGAGATTAGGCAAATAAAATGTAGAGTAAAATAGGCTGCAAAGGCTATTGTTGTTTATAACTACAACTAGAAAGAAAATGGCAACAAACCCGAGACAGAGGAATATTTGGCTATTGTTCTATTTTGACAGACGTTTAGGGGACACTGCTCAGCAGAGCAGCATTTAGAGTTTATGTTTCATTAAGGATATTGGTAAACAACACAACACACCGTAGCAGAACAGGCATGTTATTTCTCTGGATTAACAAACCACACCCTCAGCTCAAGTACTACCAAGATACCGACAGCTCGGTCACGGCTAGCACCTAGACTGTCATCTGTCAACATCATGATGTCGTAATGTAATCTCTAGGGGCATGCTAAATAAAAAGACTACAAAAAATAGAAAGGTTGTGATGTGATCTCTTTATTGTGATTTAGCTCCAAATTGTTTCATAGACTTGGACGATAGACAATAGACGTGTCAATATACTTTTTTGGGGAAACACAGGTGTCTTTAACAACACTAATTATGGTCTGCTCAGTATATTAATAAGTAATCTTCAAAGTTGAATCCGTTACCCGTAAAGTGGCAGACCAATCATTAGTGTTGAGCAACGTTGCTTTTGCTATTTATCTGTAAAAATATAAGGTTTCCTAATCAATGGATGTTTGAAGTATTTAGCAAAAATCCATGTCTCACTAGTTTCACAGTCCAAACTTTTCCTCTGACAGACCTCATGCGTTTCTATTTAAATATCTTTACCAATTTCCTGACTTTGCAACAACAAGGCTGAAATCACACGGAGACATTCTGCCTCTGAGCTGAAGGTAAAGTTGTGTTTGGATGCTGGTCACCCTTTTAGCATTGTGCTTGTACTCAAATGAACAGATGTTACCTCAAGGAACTTGATTCCTCTCGGCTGTTCCTTCTACCTAATGTGTCATGTTTGAAGTTTGTTGCATTATTTTTGAAAGGCCAAATTGACACGGTAAGTTTGTCGGGAAATCAGGCATTTACCGGAAGCAGAACACACACACAAAGACAAAGAGAACCGGAACAAGGGCAGGTACTGGGGGACATGAAACACAGGTGGACTTAATCAGTCATTAACATAGATGGACATAATCAGTAGCTAACACAGGTAAAACACATTACACCGGCAAAGGAAAACAGGAAGTAGCAGGGACGAATCATGACGATTTCTGTCTAAGAAAGAAATATCCTTGTGCTTTGGTTGTGATTGCCTTTCCCCACGTTTAATATTCCGTTTTATTCCCTTCCAATATTTATTTAGATAAAGAGTCACAAATGTGATGACATGGATATTATTATTCATCACAATATAGATTATTCATCACACTGTAGTTTTGTAATAATAAAATCCAATGAGTTTACACAGAAACACTTACCTCTGTTGATCTGCAGGGGATGGATTTAGCTGGGGAGAAACAAAATAAAAAGCTGTGAATATATACTGCATATTTAGAACAGCTTATGGGTCTCATGTCGACTAGGAATGAATAGGAAACACTGTGAACACAAATTGCCACCTGCCTCTTAACACTTAACAAGCACACAGTAGTTATCTAAATAAAATCATTTTGCAAAAGACTAAATTAACTGACTCCCCAATGTGCTCTTCTTTTTCTTTAATCTAGCTTGCTGCAGAAGTTGTTGCAGGTCATTCTGCTGTTGAATCCACCTAATAAGACCTGATTCTGCTTCCACTGCTCACCACTTCGACACTTGTTTCCTGTCACAAAAAGTTTGAGGTAGCATCTGACTAACATTGATCCCTGCTTGTATTTAACGTCCATGCATAACGTCCATGCATCACAGATCAAAACAACAATCCTTTAGTGTCCCCCAAAACCAAAACGATGTCGTCCCACACTGGATACTTCGGTAACATGACTGAGTAGTTCACCAACGGATGACCCTCTCAACAAATGGCAGCATTGTATTGTGACAGACTGCAATGTAGAAGTTAAATTGGGCTGAGAAACACATGACAGCAAACTGCATAAGCATACGCGGTGTGACGTTGTCGTGCATGGAGAAAAAAACTGCTTTTAAATATTGTTAAAGGGTCATTGTGATACTATGCACACTGGCTCTATGTTGTTAGGACCTGTAATGCTATAATATGAGTTCTGGATGAGGATAAATGAAATAAAGATCAAGGACGTACTGAATGATGTATAAAGATATATACACTTATTGTCTGGTTTGATCATGGTTCTTGCATTCAAATGGCGGCAAAGATAATGGCGGAAAATGACTATCCAAGAGACAGACTATTAATGAGCTTCATTGGTCACTCCCCTGGAAAATCTCTAGGCTAGGAAATAATCAATAGTTATTATTGTCTGCCCATGCTGCATAAATATGATGAACGTATTGTCATAAACCCATCAAATATTTGTATTGGTCTGCGGGCTCTTTTACTCTGTACAGGGTTTGTTGTTAGGACCTCAGGAACCCTCAAGCCCTGAGAGGGTGGACCGTCCTGACCCTTTCCGAGGTCCTCCTGGGGGCTCCGGGGCCCGTCCTGGGACTGTTGGTCCCACCCAAAGCTGGCATTTTTCAGAAGAAAGAGAAACAACACTATATCGCTGTCCGTACAGTAAGGACCCTTAAACCCTAACCATTCCCTAAAACCACATCCATTACCCTAACAGCAGTATCCATAAATATGAAAATATATATTTATTAAGAGCAAGTCTTTTTTAAATAATTGTGTCCACCGATGGGTCACAGAGCTTAAGGTGCAGTAGCCCTGGTCTAGACACACAGGTCAAGACCAATGACCCAATCTCGACATCAACACCATGCCACCTCGACAGAATCTTGCTCTTAAGGATTAAGCACATTAAATAGCCAATGTCCAGCAGAAAATGGCCTGTATTCAAAATAAGGGACCATCCTACAACGATTCACCAAGACCCCACGGGGTTCTGGTGAGAAATCATGTCTTGGTTTATCTCTTGAGGTATAGAAACTGACACCAGTGGCATGTTGGCCTCTGATAGGGAAGCTGTAGTTGTAGGCTGAACCAATGGATAGAAATAGGTAAATAACATGTGTTGGCTATTAAAGGCATAGGCTATAGCACTGAAGCGTTTAAATAGCATGCTCCTAGATCTTCTTCTCCTTGATCCATCAGGCCGAGAGGTAGCAATCCAGATGCCTATATAGCCTAAGGGCATTTTTTTCGTTTTTTTTATTGTAAATAGGAAGGCCTATACACGATAATAATCCAACCATCAAATCTGATATTTTCTTATATCACGTGCACGGTAAGGCGAGTGTGCCCGTGTAGATAAGCCTCGTCTCGCATGTATTACCTTGTGAATCCTCGTCGTATCGGAAGCGAACCAATCCGTCTCTCTGGATGATCACGTCCCCGAGTCCCTGGATCTTCCGCGCACGGTGCACCACGGACGCTGTCCCGAGACCCGCCGCGGAGGTCCTCCTCCCTGGTCCCCTCGCCAGCGTGCTGCAGCACTGGTAGCAAACTGCCCATGCCTGCTCCTCATTGATGGGCTGGTTGTACAGCGCTAGAATCGCCTCCAGAGATAGATCTTCTCCTTTTTCCTCCATGGTCGCTCCATCCATCGCGGTGCACCCGCAAGACGAGCTTTGCAGGAGTCGCTGGTCTCGTTGCAACGCTGCCCTGATCAGCTCGGCGTCGTCCTCCGCCATTCTTGCATTCTTCTCTCAACGGCTATTAGGCCGACGACGAGACGATGCCAGCGTAGTGTAGTCCAGACTCCAAGCGACGTGAGCGAGACCACCTGGTGGCATTGATGCGCTGCGCTCTCCTCTCCTCCTCCACTCAGCAGACCGTGGTAAAGTTAGTTTTATATTGGACGTTGGATATTCGACACATTCGAAAAATCTATTTAGCACTGGCTTCGATGGACGAATTTGTGTCAAACCAACTTAGATGTGTTAATACAAGGCATACCTATGTAAAACAAAGCTTATTTCTTTAATAAAAAAATGTAATGTTAAAAAAGGCTATAAATCTATTATGCGGCTTGACCTTTTGACCTACCCATATCAAAACACATCTGGTGAACTCAGCTAACTGCCACACACATAACACAAAGCTTATTTTTTCCAAAAAAACACCTTTTGATTTTATACTATTTTTTTAATGTTAAAAAGGCTATAAATCTATTATGTGGCTTGACCTTTTGACGTACCCATATCAAAACACATCTGGTGAACTCAGCTAACTGCCCCACACATAACACAAAGCTTATTTTCTCAAAATACCTACCCTGTGATTTTATATATTTTTTTTACTCTCAGAAAATGCTATAAATCTATTATGCGGCTTGACCTTTTGACCTACCCATATCAAAACACATCTGGTGAACTCAGCTAACTGCCCCACACATAACACAAAGCTTATTTTTTCCAAAATCCCACCTTTTGATTTTATACTATTTTTTTAATGTTAAAAAGGCTATAAATCTATTATGCGGCTTGACCTTTTGACCTACCCATATCAAAACACATCTGGTGAACCCATCTAACTTCCCCACACATAACAAAAAGCTTATTTTCTCAAAACACCTACCCTTTGATTTTATATATATTTTTTAATCTCAGAAAAAGCTATAAATCTATTATGCGGCTTGACCTTTTGACCTACCCATATCAAAACACATCTGGTGAACTCAGCTAACTGCCCCACACATAACACAAAGCTTATTTTTTCCAAAATCCCACCTTTTGATTTTATACTATTTTTTTAATGTTAAAAAGGCTATAAATCTATTATGCGGCTTGACCTTTTGACCTACCCATATCAAAACACATCTGGTGAACCCATCTAACTTCCCCACACATAACAAAAAGCTTATTTTCTCAAAACACCTACCCTTTGATTTTATATATATTTTTTAATCTCAGAAAAAGCTATAAATCTATTATGCGGCTTGACCTTTTGACCTACCCATATCAAAACATACCTGTGACCTATGCTATAAGTTTGCGTGCAAAAAATGTAGGCAGGCTGTACTTTTTATACACACTAAGTAATTTAATGAATAGGTCAAAAGGTCAAGCCGCATAATAGATTTATAGCATTTTCTGAGAGTAAAAAATATATATAAAATCAAAGGGTAGGTGTTTTGAGAAAATAAGCATTGTGTTATGTGTGGGGCAGTTAGCTGAGTTCACCAGATGTGTTTTGATATGGGTAGGTCAAAAGGTCAAGCCGCATAATAGATTTATAGCCTTTTTAGCATTAAAAAAATAGTATAAAATCAAAAGGTGGGTTTTTTGGAAAAAAATAAGCTTTGTGTTATGTGTGGGGCAGTTAGCTGAGTTCACCAGATGTGTTTTGATATGGGTAGGTCAAAAGGTCAAGCCGCATAATAGATTTATAGCCTTTTTAACATTAAAGAAATAGTATAAAATCAAAAGGTGGGATTTTGGAAAAAATAAGCTTTGTGTTATGTGTGGGGCAGTTAGCTGAGTTCACCAGATGTGTTTTGATATGGGTAGGTCAAAAGGTCAAGCCGCATAATAGATTTATAGCATTTTCTGAGAGTAAAAAAAATATATAAAATCACAGGGTAGGTATTTTGAGAAAATAAGCTTTGTGTTATGTGTGGGGCAGTTAGCTGAGTTCACCAGATGTGTTTTGATATGGGTAGGTCAAAAGGTCAAGCCGCATAATAGATTTATAGCCTTTTTTAACATTACATTTTTTTATAAAATCAAATTGTGTTTTTTTTTTTAAAGAAATAAGCTTTGTTTTACATAGGTATGCCTTGTATTAACACATCTAAGTTGGTTTGACACAAATTCGTCCATCGAAGCCAGTGCTAAATAGATTTTTCGAATGTGTCGAATATCCAACGTCCAATATAAAACTAACTTTACCACGGTACTCAGCAGTGGGTGGGGATGACAGTTTCCTCGCGCGACGCCCCTGCGTGCTGTGTTCTTGGTTCGTCATATGACTGTGTGTTCATGGTCTCAAAGGCTGTCCCATTCCAATTCATTCCGAGCTTGGTTGGTACACCCTGAGCACTCACATGATCGCTTTTGCACTCCTTTACTCGTCCACCATGCACGTCAGACACATTTTACCCCACAGCGAGCAGTCTATTTCAGACAGCATGCAGATTGGAGCCGTTCCTCGAAAGCCTTCTCTACCCACTCTGAGATTAGAATGGAAGTTATACTGTGGCAACCGTTTAATGTGGCATTTAGAGATTGACATTATTGATTAATTTTATTCAATAGATAAACGGGAATAACATAACCAGCCAGAGGTGGGCGTGATAAAGAGCCAAATTATTGGGGCTATCCGTCGCTAATAATTAACTCCTCATTTAATTGGTATGACATTATGCATTTCATGTGCGTATATTATGTACATAGTGCCCTCTGCTGTTCGAGAGGCTGAACTTGTGTTTTTCAAGCTAGTTCCTTCAGGGAGATAGTCCAGAGAGAAGTGGAAACTTTCTACTGCACGTGAGAGCACAACCACCCACCTGCACCCACACACAACAAATAAAAAGGAACTTCAGAGCTAGTGAATCATGTGGGTAATCTTCATATTTATTCATGTACAATCAATGGCAAACACAATACTTTCACAATAGATCTATAGATCAAATATACAGAACATGGGTACCACATCATTTTTTTTTTCCATAAATGTTTGCCATGGCAGGCAGAAACACATACCAGATGCATCACACACACGCACACAACACACACACACACACACACACACACACACACACACACAAATAGAAATCTCCGGAATATCAACTTGGAACAAGCAGCTATCGATAAGCACAAACACAAAAGAGGAATGAATGTAAATGTAAAAACACAACTCGTCATCTGAAGCAAAATGAAATCCACAAGTGGTTCTTAATACATGTCAGGTCACGATGGAATTAACAACAACAACCAAGTCATAAAACAAGATATTCAGGTTTCATTATTATCTTATGTGTCAAAGTGGCAGCCATTTTGTTTACGGGTCTTCCACCACAGTGAAAGAGCATGCCCAGAGTTTTACACGTTAGACTAAAAGATGAAGAAGGAGGGACTGAAAGCACACACAGAGCCCAATGACAAGGATGAAGGGGGAGTTGTTGGGGGATATATATATTTATATATATATATATATATATGGATTTTTAGAAATATGGTTAACAGGTTTGAGATGTGCACTCAACGTACCGACTACATAACATAGACTGTGTTACAGTTTGAAGTCCAATAGGTTGCAGTCAATCTTGTAGTAAACGTAGGGGTAGTACTCCTGCTGGCTCAAGTTAAGGCCGGGAATGTCCATCGCCGACTGCGGAACAGACACACACGACCCGTGATGTCATTCACCAGTGAACGGGGGGAGCATTTCAACAGGATGGAAAACATGATCTCAGCTACTCAGTAAACCGCAACTGTTCCTCATATTCAGGGGAAGCGGTAGCACACACAAGTTTTGTGAAATATTTCCCACATGCATGTACGCTGAATTCCAATAAGCAGAAATGGGGTGGGATGGGGAAAACACCTTCTTCTGCTAACTGCTGTTCCTGACCAAATCTATATTCAAATAGTTTTACTGTGCATAATAACCTTACAATGAAACATAACCACGAAATACAAACACACAATGAAAATATGAAACAAAAAATCAATATAGTAAACAAAAGCAGGCCGACTCACATCGATGATGCCGGCGGCACTGCTGTCCAGGTGCTTGTAGAGCTCATTCAGCACCTCCCTCAGCTTCTTCATGGTCTTCTTAGTGGGCTGGAGGAGCATGGCCTGGAAGTTGACCGGTAGGCCGTACCTGGAGAGGCATAGTGGCGTTGCAGCTTAGCAAGAACTATCATTAACACGTCGGCAGGCCGGTCGGATCAAAAGGTTGATTTGGTTGATTTGTTTTTTAACCACAGGGGTGGTGGACCTTTCAGTTGGCACAGTCATCAAGAATTTCATTACTTTAAATTGTTCTTTAAAGAGACAAACCATTTCATTGTCATCTCGTATTTTTATTCCAAAGTAGACATGAACTTTTCTGGCCATTCCTGTAATTTGTGATATTGTATTATGGTAAATAGAAGTTGTTGAATTTGATCTGGAAATTAGACTATCTCTGTGGCTTTGTATTTAGGAATACATTAATAAAAGAGGTCTCACACCTGCTATACAGCATGGACACATCCATCACTACAAGGCCATATGTATAATTCATATAATAAAACCCACAATTAAATCAAGGGTTTAGATTATAATAAATTCTAAACTAATAACTGTACCTCAAGACGGACTCGACGAAGACCCGTAGTGCTTTGATGTGGACCCATGCGATGAAGGCCTCACTGAAGTTCACCTTCAGCCAGCGCACTAGAGGGCCCTACAGGGGCGGAGGATCCATATCCAACATTAGGAGTTATTCCTACTGTGTGGTCAAGGCCAAAATCAAAGCAGAAAGTGAAATGAATTGAAGTCTACTCCGGGCTTTGGAATCGACTCCAAATAGTGGAATCGACTATTCAAATTGAGTGGGTTTGTATGTTTTTGTTGTTTGTATGCAACAACCTACATAAAACACACCAATCTGCGTTTGATTATTTCAGTCTGATCCATTTCTCATATCAAAGATGACGGAAAAATGCGTGATGTAATCTTTCATCCTCCATGCTACTAAATGATTAGTGCCTTCCACTAGGTACATTTGTGCCATTCTCTCCTAGACACAAAGGGCCCGTACAAACTGCTTCTTCTTGTCTGTGGAGAGACGCGTCATCTCCTCTTTGTCAGCCTTCAGCTCTTCTTCGTTGTACTGGAAGTCCCTCATGGTGAACCTAGAGACAACAAGGTAAAAGAAAGGTCAGAGGTCATCTTGATCATTCCCGTTGACTACCTTCACAATCACTCTAGATTGTACATTAGAAAACATGTAACCTTTTCAAAAATATAACAATATGTAACAACATTAAAACAGAAAGGTTTTAATTTCGGAGACCTATTAATGTAGGTCTCCGACAATGGCAATGAGGACTCAAGTGATCCAGTGTGGTGATATGTGTGCTGTCGGTGCAGTGAGACATGGCCCTTACTTGTTTTCCCTGGCCTTGTGTCTGAAGTCATCGAGGGCCTTTCTAAAGAGGGTCACACTGAACAGACCGCTTTCCTGGTCCTCAAACAGCAGACTGGGAGAAGCAAAGATGTCACTTCAATAACACTATACAAATAACCCACAAATGACTATAGCATGAGAATAATGTTGACAGATGATCCCTAAAGTAGTTCAACCTTCTTTTAGCATACCAGGAGAAAATGTGTGCATGTCAGCATATCATATGACTACATCGCACTAGTTTGTTCAGCAATACCAACATAGAGAAAGCGAAGAAACAAGCCCATGAGCAGATGGATAATGTTTCTGCCACAGTCCAAAGATCCTGTTCCACCGTTGGGATGCCAGAAGAGGAGGTCCCCAAGACTTTTTTAATGAGCAACTGCTAATGAGCATCTGCATAGCGAGGGTGTTGCTAGGCAACGTCACCAGTAGGGATGGAGGATCTAAGTGAAAGAGCAACGGTTTGGCGGCTGCCAAGTGAATTCATAAGTCACACCATTTTCAGTGTGGGGCCTGACATGTTAATGAGGTTTGCATGCACTTCTTTCTTTGTCCTTTGTGTTGACAAAGAAATAAAAACGAAATGTGGGTTAATGGTTTTAGAGAGATGGTGTGGGGGGGGGGGGTATAGATTGTAGGTTGTAGAAGAGATGTATAGGTTGTAGAAGAGTTATGAACTCTAACATTTCTCTCAAATCTCTAATCTTTCTGAAGCATTTCTAGATGTCAGAATCAGGATTTTGCAATTTATGTTCCATCACATATTTTCTCACGTCTGGTTCTAAATAATACATAACTAGGTTACAAGCATTAAAAAATCTCTGTTTTGCCAGATCACCAGCAAAACTGTGTAACCACGTGTAACTTACTTTGTGGATCGCGGAACGACCATCTCAGCAAGTGTTTCATACGTTTTCTGCCAGTCAGCATATCCAGTCCTACCAGGCATGAGAACACCCATTAAAACAGAGCTCAGTTTTAACTCAACCAACCATACATTCAACAGACCCACATTTATCTATTCATGCCTTTTTGTTTTACAGCTAGGCTAAGTTCTTACTTCGGAACCACCACCAGCATCGTGATGAGGTACTCTGAGTCAATTACAAAGTCTTCCTTTTTAACGATGTCTGCCAGGCTTCTGGTCAGCAGGCTCCCCCTGGTGGTATAGGAAAGCATAGGTCATCACTGAAAAAGTAAATATCATCCCTCACATACCATGTAAAACGCCCTTGAGAACACACACACACAATAAAGAAAACACTTACGCATTCTTCCTCTCGAGGTTCTGCAGGTTTCCCTTCAGGTTGTTGTAGGCTGATGCCCTGGCCTTCAGATCGTTGTCAATCTGACTCACTTGCTGGGGGGGGCGGAGAGGAGAAATGGGATGAGGTTGCAACAAGGCATGCTTTCAGCCCTGCTCTCACACAGACACATCATGATGTATCCAAAGCACAGGTAAAAACATGGCAACCTAGCAGCATGAATCACACGTTGACCATAGAGAGGTTAGGGGCCATCCGTTTAAACACTGCCAGGTCTCCAGAGTTAATTTTGTGTTGAGTGGGAGCGCTACCTTGGAGATGATCTCTGAGATGTTTTTCAGGGACTGTTTGATGGGATACTTTGCCATGTCCCACTGAAACCGTGTGATGTAGGTGACAAGGTCCACTGGAAAAAAAAAACACGTAGGAGGCGCAAAAAGGAGATTTATAAACCAATGGTACTCAAACCAACAGAAGTCTTTCAGGTCAGAATGAACTAAACAGTCTTTATGAAAACAGTATTTGAGTTTACGTACAGCAAAAGCTTAATATTCTTTGAATAAGGCAGATTATTTTCTACTGGGCCGCTCACCATAGATTAGCTAAATTTGATCTATTACATTCAAACAAATCCTAAATGATTGCAAGCATAGAGATCCCATATCATCTCAATGGCATTATATGTGCAGGGGGTTGGACTACCTCCATTGGCCAGCAGGTTCTCCTGGACTTTGTCTCTGCTGTCCTCCAGCACGTCGGCCATGTACTGAGCCACCTTCTTCAGCACACTGTGAAGAGCCGAGAGAGATGTCAAAACCCCTCGGCACTAGCACAAACACACATCAAAAGAGTTCACAGTACCCCGCTATAACAACGTATCCCAACCCCTAAAATCAATACTAGATTTATAAGCAGACACACATTGTGCTCCAGAAATAGTATGTTTCACCGCCATGGCATAGCCACACGCCTCTTCATAAAACACCATAGCATACATCATTGGAATATCAGCAAATACATTTTGTTACAAGGACACGCATTTGGTTTGTCTAACTACAGCTTTAAAAGAGAGAGCTGATCATGCTCTATGTAGCTTCAATGGCAGCCATCACTACTCGTTCACGAAAGCAATTATTTTTGGTTATATTTATTTGATCAAGGGTTTACGAACCGCCTAAAAAACGAAATCCTCCTCCCTAAATCCATATGAAATATACAGGAAGGACATCCACATTTGAAAGAAGATAGGTCAACACATTGTTTAGAAGGACAATGTTGGTCATGACAAGCAGGATCGTGAGATCACACGGAGTCTCACAAGGTTCCTTGTGGATGGGGAAATGATAAAAGAAGTGTTGTAAATTTAAAATCCCCTTCAAAAGTGAAACCATGATGTAATTTTTGACTTTCTATCTCTGTAATAACCATAGTGAAAAGATTCAGAGGTGCAATCAGTAAATTACTGTGAGAGATTTCTCAACTTTTCCAGAAGACTACATATCTATGTGTCAAACATCCGAGAGGCCCATTAGTCATGAGCCTAAAATACCTTTTTTTCCCAGACTGTGAAAGATGCCGCCATGTCACCCAACTGTAAATTGCAAACTTTAGCCTGCGTGCCTTCTTAGCTTTAGACCAGTGTGAAATTCCCCACGGTTATAGGGGAAGGTAAGCAGAAAATAATAATAGGTCCAAGCTTTACATCAGAGGATTTAGTGCTTAAACATTTAGTGCTTCATCAACAGTTCAAACTACCCATGTATATCAAACATATTACATAGGATGGAATCACAAAGAGGACACCAACTCAGACAGAGGGTGTTGGGGCAATGTACCTTTCAACAAAGCCGTCTAGTTTGGCCAGCTCATCCGACAGCCCAACCAAGACGTCCAGAGTCCCAACCTGCAACAAAAGGAAAAGAGCCCTTCAGCACAAAAAATGCTTTGAAGAACATCTCTGGTCCAGTAATGTTAGGCCATTTTGAAACAAGGTTTTGCATTTGAACAACGGTATCTGAGTTTTAATCAGCGGGCCACCAGGGGATTGTCTTTAGGACGGCACCTCTTTTGTCAGAAGCCCTTCATGCATTAGGGTTAGGGTTAAAGGTGGGGTAATCTCATCTGGGTCTTGCAATGAATGACCAAAGCAGTAGCCAACCGAGAAACTGTAGCAAGGAACACTTTATCAAAGCAACATGTAACCTTACCATGAAGACATAGTATTTATTATATACTAGAATGCTTTAGACCAGCGCTGTTCATTCATCATGGTGTGTTATGATCATGGTGTTGAATTCGTTTTAGATCTAAATTAATTGTGGAAACTGTATTCAGTGGGTGCTGCTGCTAACCTTGAGATCGGGGATGTTGAACTTGTGGTTGGTGGACAGGTTGTTGGTGCGAGTGGTGGCCACCATCATGTGGTCCCAGGTCTGCTGGCATGTCTTCTCGCCAGGAGCCGAGATCAACCAGAACTCTGACATGTTTACAGTGCTCCTCCGACCAGTTGGCTTGTTGAACTAACAGCATGTGAGACAGCAAGTCCGTTATAACCATATTTTGTGCCATTAATAATTTAGTAGAACGACCACTGTATTCCTCGATGTGATGTAAAGCACAGAAGACTCAGAAACTGTCAAGGGCAATAAAACATGATTAGCCCCGTTTCTTGATGACATATTGGCAACAGCATTAACGGTACACCGTGTATGAAGTGATTGTAGGACGTGTTTACCATTTGCAGCTACCATTGAGTTTGATAAACAACCATACACTGCGGGGTGCAACGTGAAGCTGTCAGAAACCAGCTGGTCAGTAACTACACACGGAAGGATTAGCTGCAGTATATTGACCCACGGTACTAGCGACAAACACAGTGTGTTCGTTGTTGGTTCACTATTTGCGCTTACCTGAATAAGAAACCAATAGGATGTTTTCAGGAAAATATATAGTATTATTTCTTTAGAGCTTGCAAGTATTCATATTTGCCATTAGTCCAATTCTTGAGATCTTGTCATAGCAGCATTAAGTCACCTGATTATTCCGTAAAACAGGAAGGCCTCTCTGCGCACTCAAGCATGCGCACTCGTCACCCACCAAGCTCACTAGCGTCCACCTCTGGTTGGGATGCATACTGCAATCAGATACCGTTCCATCTCCACCAATTAATTTAACTATTAGACATGTGTAAAAAGTTGGTAAAACAAATTCCCAAAAGTTTCAAAGTGAATATATTACTTTGTGCCATTAATATTGGTAGGCTGAACATGTTACCTTTCCCTTCCAAGAAGGTACACATTAGAACTGCTGTCCTAACTTTAGTGGGGTAGATTTATCTGACAGCAGCTATAACTGTTCTGGACACCGATGGCTACAGTCAGCATTGAGTCGTCAGTCAGACACAATACACATTTGACTTTCCAAAATTGGATAAGGTTGACTCTGGTTTCCTGAACTTGGGTGTCTCCTCATGGAAGTCTTGGAAAAATGCAGCCGATGGGATATGTTTACAGTTCAGTGGGTCTGGGGTTCATTGTTTCCAACACAATGCTTGGTCTGAGTGGAGCCAACCCTGGAGATCAAACAGCGGGATTGATTTTTGTCCCTATGGCTGGCCATAGGCCAGTCTGCCTGATGTTATCACTGCCTGCGATAGGTCTTAATCAGCCACTTTGTAGAGGAAGACGGCTGTCCATGCAACTCATCAGTTGTCAATTTTAAGCTTAACAAAATATTGCACCTGTGTTTTTATGTATTTTACTACCATTTTGTATGCTACGTTTAAACTATAAATATCCATCACATTCATTCGACAAAAAGAGCTTACATCTGAATATTTTTGCATGGTTTTTGAAGACGAAGGCTCTGAAGAACGTTGATCATTTACAACTATAAAAACGTACAGAGTATAGAGTTATTGTCCAGCAACACCTAAAAACCTGTTTGATTCCTAAACTCTAAAATAGCTGCACCTAAACACACAGACACACACATCCACACACACACATAAACCCACGCAAGATAAGACAGACAGACAGGCCGACAGGCAGGCACACTCACACACCAACACACACGCACACCCCCACCCCCCAACACACACACACACACACATACACACACACACACACACACACACACACACACACACACACACACACACACACACACACACACACACACACACACACACACACACACACACACACACACACATGAAACTTAAACTATAACAATATGAGATATTTTAGGCGGTCCTGTTGATCAGCTCTAATAATACAAATGTATGAAACCTGCTGGCACTGAGTGATGCCATGAGCAAAGTGTAATGAATTGGGCCCTGATTATTTGTGGCAGAAAGAGAAAGAGGGGTGAGAGGTTGGACATGTTTAACATTCTGTTACTGTTTGAGTGACATGGCTTATCTTCATATCTCTTGACCCTTGAAACTATTGTTACAATGACATGAACAGAGAAAGCCTACTCAAACAAATATATATTTTAATATATTATCTGGCTTATCACATTATTTGACCCTGAAGTTCCTTCCTTTATTATTTGCTAATATAATATCTTTGTCATCAAACTATTACAAGCTACGTTCGTTTTTCTTAAATATCTTTTAAGACCCTGGAGGTTAACCTTTAAAGGAATTTACATTTGCACAATCATTGAACTTAGACGGCCAATGGCTTTCTCTAACCCTGCTTAGCATTCACCACAGAACTCAGGAAAGATGTGTCTGGACTTCTTTCTACTTAGCAACATTCTCTCACAAAAGAGGTACAAGAAACAGGTTTTTAAACGCACACTGCATTACAACAAGCACAATACTAAGCTCTGTTACATAATGCAGAGAATTAGCATAGAGCAAATCTATGAATCTTATCTAATTTATCATTTAGGGGGGTTATTTTCTCATAACTAGTCAAACATAACAGAAACAAAGGCTGTTCCGTGCCTGGTGTTATCTTTGTATGACATGATTCTGAGTGTTTAGATTCTTTGAAAGCTTGAAAGTACGCCTGTCCATGGGCTTTGGTCCTATGAACTGTATCTGCAGACCTCGCTGAGCCACAGTGTTGATGTAATCTTTTGGCAAATCTTGTGGATGAGAATTCAATGCAGCCACTGAGCCCTTTTTCCTCCCAGTGGGCCACACACACGTCTGGGCCGCCCGTACCCGGC
The DNA here is from genome assembly GCF_031168955.1 of Gadus macrocephalus. Taxonomy (NCBI): domain Eukaryota; kingdom Metazoa; phylum Chordata; class Actinopteri; order Gadiformes; family Gadidae; genus Gadus; species Gadus macrocephalus. Next base: position 14,690,861 of record NC_082392.1, on the reverse strand, counting down.
GGCTGTTGGAGTTGTTATTAGGATCTAAACAATGAAAATTAAACATTGGGGTTTGCCGGCATGCCAGTTCAGATGTTATGTGTGATTAGACTAGCATATATAGCATTTACTGTCAGAATCAGAGGGACAAAACACGGAACAGCTTTTGTGTCGTGGTCTACAATGACTTCCCATCTAAAGAGGTTACAAAGGACCATATGCAGCACTTGTATGAGTGAGGCAAACAATGCTATATTGTGTAGGACTATTTTGTCCTTTGCATTGTGGAGTTGCTTCAGATTTTAACCCTCCTTTACTGATGTCAACAGAAATGTACAATTGGTATGCCTTACAAATGCACAGCACTCACAAACCAACAGAATATTGAATACATGTGTGTAGCTTGTAAATTGGATGGTTCCCCAGACTTTATTAACTGTATAAAAAGAGTCACATATTCAAAAACATTTTATTTAAATGTTTGTCGCAAAGCAACTTTTGTGTGTACCAAGATTTCCCAGCTTTTGCTTGGCTCTCTTCAAATATGCTAAAAAAATATGATTTGTTTTATGACTGTGATTATTAAATAAAAACAATGATATCCTCAGTGTAATGTTATGAATTGATGGAATTGCATTACATTTATACAGAATATTAGTAGTGTATTGTGTAAAATAAAAACTGTAATTAGAAGGACAATATCGGTCATGAGAAGCAGGAACCAGAAATCACAAGGAGTCTCACATAGTGCCTGCAGGTCGATGGGTAAATTATCAAAGAAGTGTTGAAATTCTACTAGATTCAGCAGTGCAATCAGTAAATTACTTTGAGAGAGATTTCTCAAGTTTTCCAGAAGACTACATATCTCTGTGTCAAACATCCGAGAGGCCCATTAGTCATTAAATTAATTTAATTACTCTGAATTATCCATCAACTCTTATAGATTATTATAGGCCCTTACTTCTTAAAGGACATGTAGGCTATTCATTTTCCAATGACGAAGCCTAGCTAAAGATGTTGTCACTTTTTCATTCCAGAGCCGTTTTGGAGACTTGCCTGAATACTTACTCTCTGTTTAAACAGTAGCTCAGCCCTGCCCGCCACCGTCACGCGCTGTGTTGTAAAGGAGAGAGAAAAAAAAAACGTCTGTGGTGTTGCCGCCTTCAGGGACCGACTAATATCTTCACCATTTCAAAACAAGGGCAAAGGACGGAGGAATCCAGTGGAGCTTAATCTGAAGACAAATGTACACCGCTTGCTCTCCATTGAGGAAGACTGGGAAGATGCTGAATGCAGCCGCAGAAAATTAATTATCTGGAGACTACTGGACAATGTTCTGACATTGTTAACTAGCCAGAGGAAAGTAATGAGGAGACAATTCAGGTATTTAGTTGAACATTATACTGAACTAGTTAATGCCTTTAATTAATAACATTAATGAAGGCAGAAAATTAATCTCATGATATTATTTTTTTAATATTGATATTAGAAAAAGTGAATTTATTTCCTCTTCATAATACATTTTCAAGATTGATAAGCAAGAAGAAGACAAATATATGTGTTTGGTTATCTGACGTCCTCTTTTAAGTGTATGCTTTAAGTTCATAACCTTTTTTTAACACCTATAGTAACAGCCCAACCAAAATACATGTATGCAGATTTACATACATTTTCCTATATTATTATTATTATTATTATTATTATATATTATATTATTATATATTGATGTTCAGTTAGTTTTACTTCATTAGTATTTGTGTTATGGTTAATAAAAGTAAATACTAACTAAGGGCTTGACAGCTCTGAAAGCGTTAAGCCCCGCCCACCGAGCCTACCTCCAAGGCATATTTGATAGAAAGGATCCAGAATTGCAGCCATATTCCGGTCTACAGCGCTAATGCCGGTCTCACTTCCTATGATATGTGTCCGCCAGTTAACAGTCCCTCGATCTAGAAGAATAAAAATATATGAATAACAACAAAACCAACCACAAGAACGACAAGGGGATTATGTAGAAGTGACGAATCATTGTATAAAGCAATGTCCTAAATGTTAAAGAAACGGATATCTACTATCTGTATCGGAAGAGTGGCGAAGTCACGCCCCTTCCGGTAGGGCTCATGGGACCTATGAGATCGAAAAATATGAATGGGTGTCAATGGAGAGAAAATAATTATTTTCTGGTCCCAGTCTTTATATGCCCTGGATTACACATATGTTGTTTGTGGATTTAAATGATAATTTTTCATGCAAAGAAAACTAAAAATGTTCGTGAAGAAGTTTGATAATTTTAGGTTTTATGTGAGGCCGCTTTGTGAACTACAGCTCTTCGCTGCTCTCGACGCATATGATATACGTCACCACACCCGCCCTTGGAACTCGGCACAGAGATGGCGATCTCTCTGCCCCACTTCACCGCTTTTTCCAAGGGGAGGATAAAAGCATCGAAAGAGGTGAAAACCATTATAAGTCGGGGCACGTGCAGAGTTTCAGTTATGCCGATGGGAAGATTGTCGGTCTTCTCCACGCCAGTCGCAGGGAGCGTGACGTCACATACGAGCCGTGTAGTCTTTCTCGTTGTGTTTTCTCTACAGCCTTTATCTGAACTATTGCACAATAAACGGTCGAACTCTTTGCATGAAAAATTATCCTTTAAATCCACAAACAACATATGTGTAATCCAGGGCATATAAAGACCGGGACCAGAAAATAATTATTTTCTCTCCATTGACTCCCATTCATATTTTTCGATCTCATAGGTCCCATGAGCCCTACCGGAAGGGGCGTGACTTCGCCACTCAAGTAACTGAAAGTCCCGCCCTCTCTCTCTCTCGGCCATAACGCATATTTTGAGCATCCGGTTCAAGAACAAGAACTCCTGGGTACGACGTTTACGCCTACGGTGCTTTCATACATCCATGGTGACCGTCCATAGCTTGTTAAAAAAGCAGTCGAAGTAGCTCATTTTTGCCGCGATCAACGACGTGCATGGCAATAATTATTTCATTCTATAGTAGCCCCACTACTCTTTAAAAATTCCGCCCAAAAAGAAAAAGGGATCCATCCCCAGCTTTGGGCTTTCTGCACACGTAAGTAACGTTAGACGCTGTTAGCTCCAGTTGTCCTCCGTTAGCATGTTGTTGATATGAAACTGGCTTCGGCTGGTTTGATGGCCAGATGGGTGCCTGGCATTCAACGGGCGGACATTGTTATAAATATATTCTATACATATACATGTTGATCGATGCTGAAAACTATCTTCTCCAGGTCCGATGAGATGTGTTGAAATACAAAGGCCGTGGTGACGCTCGGCAGGCTGCATAGTTGTAGTTTCACGGTTTATAACGTGAACCTCATGTTAATGGGCAGAAATCAAAGTAAAGAACTCATGTTTAACTCACTCAGCTCACAGTTTAAAATTAAATGGCTGTAGTTATCTATCGCGTTACTGGATTTACATACGTGTTGCATGGATGTTTTTAAATAACAAGTAAATCTGTGCTACTTTTTATTTTTTACCCGTAGGACTGTTCAAATCGTCTAACATATTTGGTATAACTCTCGGTCCAGTCATTAGATCGTTTGCCAACGTGTGCAATGTGCATAGATCATCTTTCAAAATACGTGTGCTTTATATAGCCCTAAACTCTAGGTTTGTTTGCAGGCTTACAACTACCCAGAAGGCTTAGGGAAGGCTCTCTACCGAGAGCCGTTTGACTTCAACGCCGAGCCTCCTTGGGATCCCAGCTGATAGTGGATGAGCTCCATCACCGGACTCCACCATGTATGTATCGTATTATGTAGGCCTAATGCGTCCTCGTCTTACAATTTTCTAATGTGTGGATATATGGTTTCATGTGAAAACATATATTTCATGTTTAAATGTTGGAGGATGAATGAGTTACTTAATATCAAATGTATGGGATTAATTATACGTGCATTTTCCAACCCAATATTGAATATTGTCTTTTTTTTTTTTTTTTTTCCTTCTGTCTTAATTCATATTTAAACTATAAAATTGTCTTTAATCTCAACTACTTCTAACTAATTTATTATTTGATTTGACATTCCTTCGCTTTTTTTGGAGGATAGTCGCAATCATAGTTTTAATTCAACACTCTATGGGTATTCCCTGATCAATTTAGTCAGACATTGATGTTTGTAAATGCTCAGTTATGTTCTGTTCCACGATTCCCACAGTGAATTTTCTTTTTTACACTCTAATAATTTGGTTCCCATCTTGGTTCATTTGAATACCCAGTCAGACAACTCGTTTCTTCGCACTATCCCTAAAGCCACACACAGATCCCTAGAAAACTACACAGTCACTTCACATCTGTTCCTGAGTGGACAGCTCTGTCCTGCTGACGCACTGTGTAACATTATCGACGCTGGCATCTGACGCTGAGGCCGCCTCCATTGTACCTTGGTTAATGCCATCAAAAGCAGCCTTTTACGGGTCACCAGCACAGGGATTATGGGTGATTGTGTGGGGTAATTGGTGGTAAAGTAAACGAACTCTGTGCCCCAGACTCTGTGTTTTCCTGATGGCCATTCGGATGAATGAGCCTCCTCCACACACTACAAGCGCTAACACCGCTGGATCCATTCTGTGCTCCGATTGGCTACTCGTTGAAAATGGCTTGTCTCAGTCACATTCTTGTCCACCAGAGAAACAATTTAAATAAAAGTTTGAAGCACCCATGACGATATTAACCGCCCTGATCTTGGAAATATTTATCTTGTTATTGATATTTATCTGTTTTTTTTACCCAGTTGTTTGCATCTAGCACCCCAAGGGCTGAAGAAGGGCCAAACCAGAAAGACCTGGACCTCTCCGTATCACACATGTTTGTTGGACAAGCGGAGGTCATTTGACAAGATGAAAGGACTATACGACGAACCGCAGTGCTCCATCGACCTGCTGGACGGAGGCACGCTCCTCCAGCATGTTGTCGACAACCACATCTCTGAACAGTCCCTGGTAATGCAGTTGGAACCTTGTGGCACTTGCACTTGTACTAAAAATGTGTTTACTACTCCGTCGACACGACAACATAGTTCAGAAACAGGATTTGTGTTTCGCTAGAACCTGTGATCAAATTAAATGAGTGTAGTAACTCTCACGTGTACTTAGTCAACCTTCATTTAAGTATATTTCCTTGAAGAATATCACTGACTAGAATTGGCTAATACTGCATTTATTTTTCATTGGTCCCTTAGGCCGACAAGAATGCGTTTTTTGTGGCGGATCTGGGAGTCGTAATGCGGCAGCATGTTCGCTGGCGAGCCTGTGTGCCCCAGATTCGGCCCTACTACGCTGTCCGATGCAACAGCAGCCCGGCCCTCATCGAAGTCCTTGCCGCCCTTGGAACAGGATTCATGTGCACAAACAAGGTACCCTAGTTGTGGGAGTTCTCGTCTTACTTATGATCTATCTGGTCTGTGTTTGGCTGTTGGCTGTATCCTAAGATCTTTACAAGGGCAGTACAAAGGGTTGAAATGTCTCGATGAGAACCCGTAGGACATTTATAAATGAGTCATACCAGAGCAGTCAGAGTTTGTCAGCAAACGACTTTGATATATTTTACGCCTGGAATAAACAATTTGGGCCAGCTGCCAAAATCACTTTTGATTGTTGGATCAAAGGATTGTGCAAGGTTGTGATTCTTGTGGTTTTGTAATACGGTAACCAAGCAACACCTATTCATTCAAAACGGCGCAGCATTTTTGGCCACACTTCCAAACACACGTTCCAAACGCAAGTTACCCTGTGTTTTTATCTTGGTATCGTACTACCATCATGGTACGCAATGAACCGCCCACCTGTGCTCTCACTGGTTCCTGCCAGGTCTCCCTTCTACATTACCATAGTAACCCGTATGTCCCGTCGTGCTTGTCTACCCCTGGGGGTTTGTTTCAGTCCGAGCTGGAGATGGTGCAGAGCCACGGCGTTCCCTCAGAAGACATCATCTACAGCGGCGGTTGCAAACAGCTCTCCCACATCAAGTACGCCGCCAAATGCAGCGTGGACCTCCTCGTGTGTGATAACGAGGCGGAGCTACGCAAGATCGCCCGCTGTCACCCGCGTGCCAAGTAAGTGCCTTCAGACCAGAAGGATTGGCTTTTAACGACCAGCACCCATCATGTATGTGTTACAGAGTTGCCATGTGTCCATTATGATAAACCTCATCCCTCAACTTAATCTGTTACATATTGTTATTGTCTGTTTTGCTACATGAATGATGATGTTGTTGACATTTCTACTAGCAATATGAAAATGCCAGTATGCTTTGAGGATTCACAAGCTCTGTCTGTTGGCACATAATGAAAACCCTTATTTTTCCCTAAACCAACACCCACTGAGATTCTGAGAAGTAAATGCTGGCATCCGTTAATAATTTGTCCATCTGTGCGGTTGATCATGGATATAAACCGGAAAATTGTCTGCTGCGGCGGGTGTTCTGAGAACTGTTTTTTTGTGGTGCATTTTTCCTGGTAAAGAGCTAAAAAGATCAGCTCATTAAATACAAGTTACGGCATTATTTTGTATCCATAGCCATTTGTTAAATTCAATTAAACCATCTTTTTGGTCTGTACATTTTCTTAATAGTATATTTTATTTGGTATTATTTTATTCCCAAGGCTGCTGCTGCAGGTGTGGACGGAGGCGTCCGGCAGAGGGGATGAGATGAGCATGAAGCTGGGCTGTTCCCTGAAGGATTGCAGACGCCTGTTGGAGAGGGCCAAGGAGCTGGGCGTCCAGGTGGTGGGAGCCAGGTAAGACCTGCTCAGGACACGTGGACAGGGAACTGGACCAGTAGAAACCCCAGCACCTCCAGGAAGTAGAATCCCTAACCTGACATGCCCTCCATGATTCTCATCAGCCTTTGTCCTTTTTTAGAGATATCGAGAGAGGAGAACTATTGGACTTTCTTTAAGTAAAAGCTGTGCTTGATCTTTCTTATCACCATTGCTTTTTAATGCTCCTCGGTTAGTTTAGACTATACTATCAAAGTACTGTTACTAAGTAGTGTTACTAACACCCTGGGCCGTCGGACTGCGGGTATAAGCTACACAGTTGTGGGGGGTCCCAAGGCAGAGGGGGGCCCATGGGAATAAAAAAATGATAATAACAAAAAAAAAAAGTAAGTCTTTAGAATTTGCTAGCATTCCCAAGTGGTAGGAGCCGCACACTGCGCTCGGCGGCAAATTGCCGCGAGGCAATTCTATGCAGGGCGCTGGTAGGGGGAATTCGGGGGGGGGGGGGGCCAGCAGTACCTCCTGTATACAGGGCCCAGAATTTGGTGCTACGGCCCTGCTAACACCTAGTATCCCTGGCCTCTTAACAGGTTCAACATCTCCAGCTGTGATAACGAGCAGGCATACGCTAACGCCATCTCTGACGCCCGGTGCGTGTTTGACATGGCGGTGAGTTTTCAAAAAGTTTTTGTATTGGTTTATTTATTTTTTATTTCGATGTTGACCATATTTATATTAATATGTAAAAATGTGTACTTATTTGTATTGAATTAAGATAATATTTTAGATTTATTTTAATTATTATTCATATTTTCTTAAAGATCTCCTATTATACTACTTTTCTGCTCTTAATTTCTTAATAATGACTCCTATAGAGCAACCTGACACGAATCACAGCACAAAAAACTATGTCTATTTTCGGGGAACTCTTCCTCTCATCTGGGCGCTTTCAGCATTCTCTGTCAACACTCGGCTTAGTCCTTCTCCGCCCCCTCGCCCCCCTCCTGCCAACCCCACTCCGTTGTGATTTGTTACCTTCCGGAAGAGCATGCTGCAGCATTACCATACATGGAAAATCCGGATTGTTCTACGTAGATAAATCCCGGAAATTTGAACAAGTGAATCGCGACCGGCGTCCCTAGTGCTAAGCGCTCTTCACAGCCACCCCAGACGGTCAGCAGGGAATATGTCTAAATGCATGTACGTCATTATTTGACACTTTAGTATGGTTAAACATGACTATAAATCATTACAACAACGTTTATAGGTCATAAAGTCGAAAAAGCATAATAGGTGCTCTTTAAAGGGGACCTATTATGTTTTTTCGACTTGTATGACCTATAAACGTTGTTATAATGATTGAGACGTAGAGGCACTCCTGCCACGCCCTCATATGCCTGGTCAAATCTGCCCGCCCGGTGGAGCTCGACTTCCCTTCGCAGGTCTTCCGGAAGGTAACCAATCACAACGGAGTGGGGTTGGCAGAAGGGGGGCGAGTCCTAACACAAGGACGACACCGAGCGTTGACAGAGAATGCTGAAAGCGGCCAGATGAGAGGAAGAGTTTCCCGAAAATCGACATAGTTTTTTGTGCTGTGATTCGTGTCAGGTTGCGCTATAGGAGTCATTAATGAGAAATTAAGACCAGAAAAGCAGTATAATAGGGTCTCTTTAAGGTCATATGCCAGTAGATGTTTTTCTTTTGTTCATGGTGTTTATCCCATTCCCCCAGGAGGACATGGGGTTCACTATGAACATCTTGGATATTGGAGACGGGATCAGTGGTTCAGAGACCCAGCTCAAACAGGTCAGTGGGCCTTCCTTTCCCTGTGTGTCTGTGTGTGTATCTGTTTATCTGTGTGTGGACATCTAAACCGATATAAAAGCAAAGACATCACTATCACTTAATGGAAAAAGGTGATCAAATCAAACTTTATTTATCGGGCGCAAATGCATATGAGAGGTACGATTTTATAAAAAAAAAAATATCGGGATGATTACGGAGTAATTTAGGAGAGAGCTAAACAAAAATGATGTGTTTTTTTGTTTTTTTTATAAGTTAAGCTTGATTGTGTGTGTAAATAATAGTTCACATTAGTATGACATGCATTAAAATATCATTACATGACATTCATGTAATGCATCAATCAATGCGACTTCCCTGAATCATGAACATGTAATTCTCTCTGCTTCAGATCAACAGGGCTGTAATGTCCGTGGTTGACTTGTACTTCCCTCCTTCCACTGGGGTCTCCATCGTGGCTGAGCTTGGCGGCTATCTGGTGGCCCCTGCCTTCACATTGGCCGTCAACATCATCTCAAAGGGTGTTGTAGCACGCGATCTGCAGGAACTCCACCGAGGTCAGTAATGACTTGTTCTGCTCTGAGATTCTTCAAGAAGAATGAAACCCTAAAACAAAATTGAAGACCCCTGGATGAGTCCAATATTGAGCATTTTAAAGGCAATCAGATTCAGCTTGGGTCAGTTAAACCAGTTAAAACATATATGGCTTATGGATGTATCGGACCCAATATACAATTAATTACTTTCTATTAAAGCTAGGATGGGGCGTTTGATTTTAAACCCATTTTTGTCATATTTGTGGAAATTCTCTTAACATCTCTACAGCAATCCATAAAAAAAATGATATCTGTGGTTATCACAGACCTTTAATAAGCCTGTTGAATCATTTAATTTGGCCCAAATGAATTGATTGGATAGCCTCCCTGTCTTACTTCCTACTTACCTAGATATCTTCTGCATGCACTCTTCCCCCATACATCTATTGCACATGAACGGAATCTTGCACAACTTATGCTAGGCAGACCTATTGCTAAAGCTAGCGAGCAAGTCATGCGTTTTGGGGAGTGGTAGACTGGGTAGCCCCGCCCATTCTGCCGGCGATGTGAGTTCGCCCTGCACAAGGGTCTGGAGAAGAGCAATACATTTCGTTCTGCCTCCGATACGTTTTTGCGGCAGCCGTTTAACAAGCTGGCTTTTCCCTCTGGCGCGTTATTGGCTGGTTTAAAACAATGACGACAGGAAAGCAACGGCAAGCAGCCAATTGTGTACAGAGTCATTTGAACTAGGCCCATTGACCATGCCTCTTGTCCTGAAGAAAATGACGGCAGCTTCCCCAGACCAACATGCAATCTACGATTGAGCTTGGTCTAGCACTAGCCAGGTTATGGGAGTGGCTCTTGAGGGAGGCCAGACGAGAGGTTTTTTTAATGGTGGGATACATTCAAAATATAGCTGTCTCTAGCTTGTTTCTCAAAACTGCCTCCACTAGCTTCAACCTCCTGTCATTGTCTTCTGCCCTCTTGCCACAGACGCGCCGTCTGCCAATGACGAGCCAGAGTTTCAGTACTACATCAACGAGGGCGTGTACGGATCCTTCTCCTGCAAACTCACTGACTCTGTGATCCCAGTGCCGTTGGTTCACAAGGTGAGTGGAGGAAATTACCTCCCTAGTGAGGGAAGATGTAACTTTTCAAGGTCTATGCATCTGAATGGTGGTCCTTTCAGCAAGGATAGGTCAATCTGCGTCACTTGAAGGCAACTACCTAGGCTGTATGTATCCTACAAAAATACCATTAATATTATAGTACTCCAAATAGCACTAGGAGTGTTTAGAGAGCTGATGCCTATTACATATCTAACATGGCCTAGTCTTGGATCAGATGATGAACTAATAATAATGAACTAATAATGACAACAAAGCAAAATTATTTAGAACATTCAAATGGAAAACAAATGGCGGCAGTGGAAGTAAAGAAAAATGGAGACTTGAAAGTAATCACCAGCAACCTTGGTGGGATCAGCAAAAACAAAATTTTCCGAGTCCTCACCCTTCTACCCCGTCTCCCTCTGTGTACTGCCATTGGCCTTCCTATAGCAATCAAAGTACCTTCTCTTTTCGGTCCTACCAGAACATCGCCCCAGATGAGCCGATGTTCAGCTGTAGCCTGTGGGGTCCATCCGGGGACGACATGGACCAGGTTGTGGAGCAGTGTGTGTTGCCTGAGCTCCACACGGGCGACTGGCTGGTCTTCGCCAACGCCGGGAGCTTCAGTCTGGGCCGGCCGATGGCGGGAGGCGGGGTCAACACGCCCGCTCCCCCGGTCCACTATGTCATCTCCACCAGAGACTGGTAAAAGTTCCAACACTAAAGGAGAACCAAACACTAAAACAACTTATTCTTGCGATTGGAGAAAACTGAACGGCAATCAGCCCCACCTTTTTAAATGGAAAAAAAATATCGACCAGGAGGAGGCCAGAAGGCGTTATATTTTTTTTAATAGGGGGCTGGGACTAGCTCAACGAAATCACATGGTGCTTCGTTTTATAGAAAAATAAGCAAGAGGTTATTCCTTTCTTGTTTTAACACTGTATTCAATTGTAACCAGACATTGTTTTGTTTCCATCTCAGGTTTGAGATGCAGGATACTGGCGTCACGCAAGAGATCAACCTCAAGAACTTCTCTCTGGTCCCTTATTTCTTCAAATCCTGCCAATCAGGGGCTGCCTTCTCTGTCCCAGCTTAGTGATTGTTCTGGTATACATTTTGGAAGGACTTAAACGGACAGTGTGGCTGGAATTTGGCTGGTTTGTTATAGTTTGCAAACTCAAAGTATCTGTCGGATAATTATGCAAAAAAAAAAAAAGGACGAGTCAAAAAGTTAACTGAAAACGTAGCGTATCCTGTTGTATTAGTGATTGATTTAAATTTGTCCTGTTTGCAAGATTTATTTCCAGTGATTGTACTACATGCATTCAATTGTGTATTTATATTTATGTGTATTTATAAATTAAGGGGTTGTATATTTGTTTATTTTGTCTAAAAAGCCTGATTCCAGTATTGCATCTTTGCTTAGTTTTCAGCACTCAGTAATTTCACTTCAGGGCTTAAGGCATGACACAGCTGCACAGATCAAAGTGCAAATTTTTCTTCCAACTTTTGGTTGCAGTAAACTGTATCCAATTGTGCCTCAATGGGGAAACATTGTGAAGAATGAGCACGTTATGCAGCATGAGAGCTGTCTCTAGGGGACGCCGTGGCTATATACTGCTTGCTGCTCATTTCTCACATTGGGCTAGAAGCGAGAAGGCTCACTGCTAGGTGTGCACCAATCGACTGGTGTGTTTCAGAGTGCTAACCCGCCGAAGTGCGGCGTGCTGTCTTGGCGAGCTACCATACTATCGGAGGACCGGGCTGGTAATTGCTGTACCTCGACCTTGGCAAACAATGTTTTTTTTTATATCTTTTTTTAAGACTAAAGAATGTGCTAAAGGTGGCACAGGGGATGTGAAAAGAGGCCTAAAAAAATGCTGATTATTGAAGGAAAGGGACGCTTTGTAGAAGGAATCTCTAATCTTCCTATAACTCTTAACAAGCTGTGTGCCATGTTTAATATTTATAATGGCTGCTGGTTGAGCGTTCTTCTTCCTTTTTCAATAGCGATTCCTTGGATTTACCATTATACCTAGTTTTAACTAAACATGTTTATCCTTTGTGAACCGGCTAACAACCAAAAGGACAATACACGTTAACCTGTAGCTGTGCGTGTCATCAAATGATCATTATTATTAAAAACCTCACTGGGTTGATTATCAATGGCATCGTCCTGTGTTTTCTTAATGTTATGTCTTTTATATATCGAGATATCTATATGTATATGCAATATAACATGTTGTCATATTGAGTCTCCAATTCTTGTGCATTGTAAAAATGTAATATTTTAAAGGAGTCGCATACATGTAAATAGGCTACTATGGAAACATTACTTTTATTCTGTGTAATGAAAACAAATGTTAGAGATATCATTACAAACATTAGATCACTCACTTTTTCAAGTATTCAGTCGATTAAGTAGTAGTTGTACAAATGTAGAATACAAGGCTATATCTCAGGTCTGGACATGTATTATTCAACCGGAACACTAAAATATATACACCATATATATACGACATATATATATATATTGTGTATGTATATATATATGTATGTACAGTATATGTAATGTGTGTGTATCCGTATATATATTTGATGTCAATTTAAGATTGCACCAATGATCTTCAATGTCAGCTGTGCCCTCACAGAGAAACGGAATAACCCCAATCCAAATCGTGGAATACAGTAGGCCTACATGAAATCTGACTGGCATGCAATCTGACGTGAGTGGTGTGTCTCCCCTCACATTTTACCTCAAGATTAGGGTAACGTTAGCCTGGAATTGGTCTTGCGATCTGGGCTTAACTCACTTAAGCATGCAGTCGTGCAAATTTGACCTCATAGTTGTTTTAGCGTGGGCCCTCTTTTTAAATGATCGCTCACGATTAAGATTTTGGAACAGTTACATCCAAATCGACCACTTTAATCGCCATGCTCGACTCTCTAGAAGTCGCCAGAAATGCATGGGTTAATTGCACAATTTCGAAATAAAAAACATTTGTATACTTCCGCCTTAATAAAATCAGTTGAATCTGAATCCCACCTTAATAAACAATTTGTTAAGTTAAAATAGTTTGAAAACCACTGTCCTGGATACTGCGGTCAAGTGAGCCGCCATTCGTTCATCCGCGGTTAAACCAGCCGTCACACAAAATCTTCGTGCGCCTTTACTCTAAACAGAACAGCCTTTGGGTGGTATCTCGCAACGTTTTCAAAATAAAACCCTTCACCTACGCGTGTAGATATATAGAACACTAGCTGTCTTACGGCGGCGTCTAGAATGTCAGCACTTGCGGACATCTTGCCAGTCAGCTGCTCACCCATAACATTGTGTTAACTTGGTAGTGGTACTGTATGTACTTTATAAATAACAATAACTTGCTACATTTTCAACCGTTTTCCCAACGGTTTGGTTTCTTACAAACCTTATTAACGTGGTTATAATATTGTACCTATTTTAGGTACATTTCACATAACATTTCAATTTTTTTAGAATCTAACATAATTATTCATCAGTATCATGTATGCAGTGCCGTAACTACATCTCTGACGTTTATAACAAAACAAACCGTTTGAAAATATAGCAAGGTGGTTAAGGTTATTTAAAAAGTACATGTACCACTACCAAGTCAACACAGTGTTATGGGTGAACAGCTGACTGTGGCAAGTTGGCCGCCAGTGCGGACCTTCGACTCCATTGGCCAGCAGAATATGCATGTGTACGTTTTTCAAATGACATTTTCTCTAAATCTATACAGTAAAATGAAATGGTCCCTTGTGTACAAGTAGTCAGTACAACAGTTAGTATGTTCCTATCAGTCAGTGCCTGAACTTATGTGACATTCGGTCTATAGCCCACTTCAAATTGCTGACATAATGCAAATTTGCAAAGGCGAGAATATGCATGTGTACGTTTTTCAAATGACATTTTCTCAAAATCTATACAGTAAAATCTAATGGTTCCTTGTGGTCAAGTAGTCAGTACAACAGTTAGTATGTTCATATCAGTCAGTGCCTGAACTTATGTGAAGTTCGGTCTATATCCCACTTCAAAGTGCTGGCATAATGCAAATTTGCAAAGGCGAGAATATGCATGTGTACGTTTTTCAAATGACATTTTCTCTAAATCTATACAGTAAATATCAAATGGTCCCTTGTGTACAAGTAGTCAGTACAACAGTTAGTATGGTCATATCAGTCAGTGCCTGAACTTATGTGACATTCGGTCTATAGCCCACTTCAAATTGCTGACATAATGCAAATTTGCAAAGGCGAGAATATGCATGTGTACGTTTTTCAAATGACATTTTCTCAAAATCTATACAGTAAAATCTAATGGTTCCTTGTGGTCAAGTAGTCAGTACAACAGTTAGTATGTTCATATCAGTCAGTGCCTGAACTTATGTGAAGTTCGGTCTATATCCCACTTCAAAGTGCTGGCATAATGCAAATTTGCAAAGGCGAGAATATGCATGTGTACGTTTTTCAAATGACATTTTCTCTAAATCTATACAGTAAAATCAAATGGTCCCTTGTGTACAAGTAGTCAGTACAACAGTTAGTATGGTCATATCAGTCAGTGCCTGAACTTATGTGACATTCGGTCTATAGCCCACTTCAAAGTGCTGGCATAATGCAAATTTGCAAAGGCGAGAATATGCATGTGTACGTTTTTCAAATGACATTTTCTCTAAATCTATACAGTCAAATCTAATGGTTCCTTGTGGTCAAGTAGTCAGTACAACAGTTAGTATGTTCATATCAGTCAGTGCCTGAACTTATGTGAAGTTCGGTCTATATCCCACTTCAAAGTGCTGGCATAATGCAAATTTGCAAAGGCGAGAACATGCATGTGTACGTTTTTCAAATGACATTTTCTCTAAATCTATACAGTAAAATCAAATGGTCCCTTGTGTACAAGTAGTCAGTACAACAGTTAGTATGGTCACATCAGTCAGTGCCTGAACTTATGTGAAATTCGGTCTATAGCTCACTTCAAAGTGCTGACATAATGCAATTTTGCATTGCGAGAATATGCATGTGTACGTTTTTCAAATGACATTTTCTCTAAATCTATACAGTAAAATCTAATGGTTCCTTGTGTACAAGTAGTCAGCACACCGGTTGATATGGTCATATCAGTCAGTGCCTGAACTTATGCTACTTGTACACAAGGAACCATTATATTTTACTGTAGGCTATAGATTTAGAGAAAATGTCACTGACTGATATGACCATACTAACTGTTGTGCTGACTACTTGTACACAAAGAACCATGTGATTTTACTGTGTAGATTTAGAGAAAATGTCATTTGAAAAACGTTCACATGCATATTCTCGCCTTTGCAAATTGCATTATGTCAGCAATTTCAAGTGGGCTATAGACCGAATGTCACATAAGTTCAGGCACTGACTGATATGACCATATAACTGTTATACTGACTACTTGACCACAAGGAACCATTTGATTTTACTGTAGGCCTATAGATTTTGAGAAAATGTCATTTGAAAAACGTACACATGCATATTCTGCTGGCCAATGGAGTCGAAGGTCCGCACTGGCGGCCAACTTGCCACAGTCAGCTGCTCACCCATAACACTGTGTTGACTTGGTAGTGGTACATGTACTTTTTAAATAACCTTAACCACCTTGCTACATTTTCAAACGGTTTGTTTTGTTATAAACGTCAGAGATGTAGTTACGGCACTGCATACTTGATACTGATGAATAATTATGTTAGATTCTAAAAAAAAAAAAATGTTCTAAAATGTGTACAATATTATAACCACGTTAATAAGGTTTATAAGAAACCCAACCGTTGGTAAAACGGTTGAAAATGTAGCAAGTTATTGTTATTTATAAAGTACAGGTACCACTACCAACACAATGTTATGGGTGAGCAGCTGACTGGCAAGATGTCCGCAAGTGCGGACATTCTAGACGCCGCCAGCTAGTGTTCTATATATCTACACACGTAGGTGAAGGGTTTTATTTTGAAAACGTTGCGAGATACCACCCAGAGGCTGTTAAGAGTAAAGGCACACGAAGATTTTGTGTGACGGCTGGCTCAACCGCGGATGAACGAATGGCGGCTCACTTGACCGCAGTTCCTGGATGATCAGTCAACTGAGGATGTACTGCCAAACTACAAAGTGCATTCAATTAAAAGTATATCAGAAATGAGGATTACATTTTACATTAGGCCTACATTATGATGAGCATGTGGATTAATTTTAATTAGGCTTTTTAAATCACCCTCGGGGGTGAATAAAGCAACACAGACAATTGAGAGTTTGATCCACGCGTAAGCTTACATGTGTGAAGCCTCATGTGCATTCAGACTGGACTTCGTGTAGACGAACTTTCCGCAGTCCCCCTGGGGACCAACATGCCCACAACTACCCCTCTCCGGGTGCGATGACTCGAGCAGAAGGAGAGTGGCCTGTTACAGGCACAATGGGCGGTGGTAAAGGTATGATGGGGTGGCAACTTGCTGCCACCAGGTGTCACCGCTGATTGCTAAACAAAGAAAACAGGGAGAGCCTGAGGGGTCAGGCGCCCGAGGGCCCCACTGAAGTATATGGCCGCTCAGGCTCTCCCTACCTCTTTGTGAACAGTGCACACCAAGTCATTACCCACAAAATGGAGAGTGAACCTGACATTAAATCTGATGTGAGGGAGGAAAAGGCAAAAGAAGATGTCCTTGAAGATAACATTGAGATAGACGGATAAAGAGAACCAAAAACGAATTCACTTCAATTCTGAACCTGTGTTTAGATGGAATTTGTGGCCAGACTTTATTAAATGATCATAGGATAAGAGGCTAGGTGGTTTGAGTTTGACAGAAGTGTCAGGGTACCTTGCGGAGGTCCCAGACAGCCATGTGGCTTCATTAAATGTCAGTTGTCTGGATCTCCATGCAAAGACTCAGAGAACAAAGGGGAGGTTGTAGACACACAATGGATTCATGCACACACAGGCAAAAGGGAAAGGCAGTGGTCAGTCTGGATGGTATGCCGTTCTGTGGTGGTACACATACAAAGGAAAACCAGATATGTATTAATCAGAAAAAGATATGCATTGAAAGAGATGGATCCAAATAGCCTGGCCCCAACATACCAATTGCAAACTGTAATTAGTCTTGAACCTCTCTTTTCATTTTCGATTTCCAAAGGGCGTCCACCACGAGATGCAGAGCAAATTGCCTCTGGACGCAAGGCCTATGACCAATCACAGCAACGAAACAGATGACGCAGCACTGAGTGATGAAAAAGTGCAGTCGTACCAGGCAGAAATCTTTTTGTATGAAGCCAGACTTTATCCACAGAGCAATGAAACATGAGCTTGCAAGATTTTTCTGGTTCCCAGGCTAGGATCCAAACTGCAAAACAAAGAACACTGTGTTGAAACACAGTGTTACAAACAAACATATTTGCTTTGAGAATTATTAAATACGATATCATTATTTGACTTTACTTAAATATCAGTAAATATAAATGTTATATGCTATATGTGTCTTTCAGAAAACCAAACTAACCCAAACCCTTTTATTAACTATCTAATTTTATAGATAGATTATATTGTGTGACGTTATGTCTTTTGTCTGCTCATTTATCTTGTGTTTACTTTTATGTTAACTGTCACAGATTTATTTCTTCTGTTTGATGCAAGTTCTTTACATTGTGGTGCTGTAGATCATGTAGTGTTAAAGAGCTATAAATTACACAGATTTCATTTAAATACTTTATTTGTATCTTATATAAAGCTCCTATTTATACTCTAAAAAACATATTTGCTGGCCAATCCCTGGTTAACTCAAGCATCCAAGATAATAGCATGTCATACATTTCCAAAATGAGACGAAAACCCAACTTGATTTGGAGCCATGTTAACTGTCCCCAAATGTGTTCCACTATCAGATGTTCTAATTGCATGAGTTAATTAAACATCTAAGTATTTTTTATGCAATGCACAGGTGAATCCTGTTGTGCCCTTTGTGGAAACAATACTGCAGGCAATACTTTGACCAAGATGATTGCCATGCCTAATCATTCTGTTCCAAAACCTCTCTCAATGAAAGTGACTTTAATTAATTCATGTATCTCTTAAAAAAAGTTCCCTTAGATCTAAACTAAATTTAACTAAATTTCCTCCCTGGGGCTACCCAAGAGGCTTTAATACTCTGTTTCCTGTATTCTCATGGAGCCATAATCCTATCATGCTCAAAGGAAATATGAGTAGCTAGGCAGAAGATTAGCAGTTTTGGGCCCTAAGCTTCACATGAGCAATTGGCAATGGACAAATCAGTCCCGCCGCTTGTTCCTTAAATATATGTCTGTGTCCAGGGCAACCGTAAGAGGAGTTATTTAAAAGCCCTTAGCTTATGATCGTGTTACCTCCCTGGGAATAACCTCTACTTCAGAGGCCTGAGTGACAAGACATGGTGCTCGTCTAATTAGCCTGCAATAATTAACTGTATTCTTCACTATTCAATATCTGGTCATATTCAGTTGAACCTTGTTCAATGATAATTCCATTATAGATTATTCAATCATTATTATCTGAACATATTGAGTAAAACACCTGGTGACCCTGACAAAAAAAATTGCTGTTTACAGCCAGTAACTCTTTCATGGCCTAACAATGACCAAGGTAATTTGATAACCAACTGCCCAACTTGCTAAAGTTAGCTCACACATATAAGAGGTCCTGTTTGGGTTCACCCTGAGTGAGGCTAGACTCGCTGAGCCCGAGCGAAGCCATCTCGAGCGAGGCTAGACAAGGGAACTAGTGCCAACAATCTCATTAGCTTGTATTCAGGCCAACAGGTTTAGGTTCTTTATACCCTGATGAGGACTCTTGTATCTGAATAGCATCTTTGGAAAGAAGTTCTACTCATTCCAAGGTTAGATATTGCTAATAGTTTTGTCAGATTCATTTTACCTAATTTACAGAGAACATTTCAAATTCATTAGCTTAAACAAGTGAAGTTATGTTTGAAGAGAAGTTCTTTATTTGTCATTGCACGAGCACAAGTAGCCTACTGTATAACAAAATGTGATCGCTACCTTTACCCATCACTAGCAGCACCAGGAGCAGTGGGAAGCCACAGTGCAGGGCCCAGGGACCGACAAATTGGTAAGTGTTCTCATTACCAATCTCTAGTGGCTTGACCTGTTGCTACAGATGGCTAAAACATTCTCAGATGAGGGGCCCAAAGTGGACTAGAATAAATCAATTAATGGAGCAAAACCCTATGCTTGAGAAACTTGTATTTCAGATTTTTTTAAATGGGGTAAATCGCTGCAGTAGAAAAGTTACATAGTGAAGCCTTAAGTATTTGGCCTCATTTTATAATGTGTTTACAGTTAAAACATTGAAGATAACATGAAGGTAGACCTGCCTGTTATTTTCGTTGGTGGCATGTATGCTTAAAGGCACCCAGTGCAACTTTATGTAAACATTCAATGAAAAATAAACATTCAATTTCTAGTCTTTTTTACACGTAGTAAGTTTCAATAACTCCATACCATTACATATCGACATTCAAGGAGCAAAGAAGAGACGTCGTTGTGTGGTGAGAACTGATAGAAAATCGTAAACAACAACAATCGCCGGTGGGGAGAAGCCATTTTTCCATTGACTGGAAGCCTGCTTTATTTATTGTAGGTTACAAAAAATAAAGAAAATGGCGGCATTGTTGTTGTTATCGATTTTGTATCAGTTCTCACCACACAACGACGTCTCATCTTTGCTGCTTAAATGTCGGTATGTAATGGTATGGAGTTATTGAAACTTACTACGTGTAAAAAAGACTAGAAATGTAATGTTTATTTTTAAGCCTCGAAAGTTGCACTGGGTGCCTTTAATAGTGTATCCACCACCAGTATACTTACCTCTCGTTCAATCATGATTGCACATCTCATTAATAGAGGTAAATCCTGCCATCTGCTGGTTAATCAAAAAAATATTATTATTGGATTGTCACGCGGTCATAATTATACAACAAAGAATAATGCAGAATCAAGAAGAATGACGATTATTCGTTTATCCATAAAGAGATTGTTTGAATAATTTCCTTTCAAAGCTCATTTAAATTATTTATTGTCCTATTAAGATCAATATTCAATATTTCCCTCAGGCAAATAAATATATAAACAAATGTGGGTCTTTAGCAAGCTCCGTACTTTCTAAATAACCACAAAAATATGGTTATTCAATTATAACAAGCAACATTTAGATTAAGGTTAAATCCTTAAGTGAATTATATTATTTAATAGGAAAACTGACGGGCAGCTTTTAGAACAATATAAGACTGAATGAGCCTTATCAGCCCTTGAAATATATTACTGCAATATGGGTACTGCAATTTGCTCAAGGCAATCTCATTATGGTTTTATCCTGCAGGATTTCACAGTGTAGCCGTTTGATACAAACTCAGTAGTCTGCTACTAGGCAGCTATTAATGTCATCAACTGAATCTACTGCCTCTGAAATACGGCCCTGGCTATAATACTGGTATTATGTTTCCTACTCTGACCAACTTTTGTTGCGCATCCTAGCTGTTGAATCATTGCTAATATGAGGTTTTATTCAAGTTTTGTGACTGCAGTTTGATCCTAATCTAGTAGGTAGTAGGCCATGACAGTTAGGCCTTCTATTGACATTAGCCTTACCTATGCCATATATTACCAGGTGAAAGCAAGAAAGCAAACAATACAAATGCAGCTTAATGCATGACGAAAATTGATTAATCAACTGGCCCTAGAGACTATAGGCTTTGTACTGTTAATTACTAGTGATAATATTTAAATGAATAAATTACTACAGCATTTCGCCACCATAATTTGTCAAAGTAAAGTTTGAAACTAAAAGGACCGCAATTGAGGCTTGTTATTAATCATTACAAACATTAGGATGTAGGCCTATGTCAAACTATGAGAACAAAGAATTTGGAGTTTGAATGGATATTTTGGTTACAGTGGCATAGCCGTTCCCTACAACCAAGCCAATCCAATCTCCTGTAACACAGTTCCTGTCGCTGCTGCGGGTCCAACCAACCAGCAGGGCTGTTACATGTGCGTTCATCAACACAGAAAGAAGAAGCCTGCTAGAGTTAAGATGGCGGCATGTGGGTGAGGAGGCTGTGGATCTAAACTCGTGTCTTTCGCCATAAAAAAAGTCATATGAACCTGCATCTACACAGAAAAAGAGAACATAACAATTCCCATACAATTCATGCATTTGCGTGTGATTTTGGATTGACCTCATGACATCCATACACTTCGTGGTCCACCCGTTGCCCGGGACCGAGGATCAGCTCAATGACAGGTAATTGTTGCAGGCCGCGAAAATAAGTCTTACAACTAATATTTGTGTTTGTAATGTGAATTGTCTACGCTCCCGTGTTTTCCCGATGTATGACACTGTCATTGTGTGAATTCTTTGAAGAATTAATTGTTTGAACCCCCCCCCCCCCCGGGGTTGAAACAAGGCCCCGGCATCTTGAACAATCCTTGTTAGCTTGTTGTAGCTAAATAGTCCCATCAACCGTAGCGAGCAGCAGCAAGCGCCAGTGCTAAGATCAGCTAGCGTTCGTGTTGAGAGCCCCTAGGGTCAGTTAAGAGCAGCTAGAATCAGTGTTGGGAGCTGTTAGCGTCTGTGCTGAGAGTTGCTAGCGTCAGTGCTAAGAGTAGCTAACGTTACCCTTAGGAATGATTGGCTCTCAGTCAAAGTTGAGATGGACAATGCGGATTGGGGGATGGGAGAGAAGAGGGGGAATATAGGTCAATAAACACCAAGTCATGTTATTATTTGGAAGGGATTTATACCCAGTCTTAATCAAAAGGGTTGCTGTCCGGCTCAATGTTTGTTTTCTGGGCGTCTTTGTTATTACCAAGTGTAACGAAGTAGCTAACGCCAGCTAGCTGATGGTAGCTGCTAATGCTAACAAGCTATCAGCAATCAAATGATGGAACGCTAGCACCACGTCCGCGTCAATGGCACATTTATCACGATATATTGCTGTGCACTTGTGCATTTCTTGTTTACAGTTTTCCACAACCAACCCGTGCCACGAGTTACACCCTAGACAATTAATTAAAGAAAACATACAGTACATGATATTTCGTATCATGCTCGAGTCGCCATTTATTTTGGCAAGTAGTTGACATACCGAGACATAATTTTGGATGTGCGATCACAGCAGGACACTGGTTTAAAGTGACGTTGCCGAGCTTTTTCTTGTTTTTGCATAGATTGGGGTTCATGGCTGATGTATAAGATTCACTCTGTCACCTAAATATGTGACACACGCATTGTTTTGCCAATTTTCTCAAGTATCAAATTACGGTGGTGATTGGTTAACAGTAAGACGGTGCTTATGTTCAGTATGCCTTGGTACGACCTGTATTTTGACACAGGTGACTTTAAGTTAGGCTATTTATACTGCAGAGATTGAACCATTTAATGAGCTGCTCAGCCTGCTCTACTTAAAACAAAGAGGTTGAGAACATAAAATGCCTAATATATGAATAATATATAATATACACCTAAATCTTTAAAAAAAACTTCGCTGACCTTATAGACTTCATGCAAAAGTGATCTACTACATTTGTGCATTATATATTATAACGGAAAACAAGAACTTTCTTTAAGTTACTGAGGTGGCCATGTCTGTTAGGTCTTTAATGCCACTGCACTATCTATGTCCATGTTCGACATGTGCTAATTGGCCCCTATATTTCCTCTGCAGTTTTAACTTGCAGAACTAATAGTTGATGATGGAGGAGTGTTGCATCTACATATGCTCATAAAATATGAAGCATGTTGAATCGCTTTAGTTTGCTTTCTTATTGGTCACATTGACCTAACCAGTTGGATTCCTTGACCACCATATATTATAATATATTGTCCAGAACAGAATATTAGAAGAAGGCTAATTAAAGGCTCAGGCTATTGTTTGATGTGGTATCTTTCTATGCTATGTTGGTTGGGTTGCACTACATTTTCCCATGCTGGAATGTTCCGCTCCGATCTAATGTGGTAATATTTCACTATTTAAAATTCTGTACACAAACAACATTATTCATATCCTTAGGTCTTACTAAAGCAAAGCCTTTTTACTAATTTAGTGGGGAAAATTTGATTTAAAATTGAAGTATTTCAATAAATTAGACAGACCGGTGCTTGACCTGTCTACAAGTTTTTATTATATTTCTTACTTTATATATTTTATATTTGAGTTGGTAACAAAACCAAACATACCATACTCATATGTTCACATGCTGTCTAAAGCCCTTTAACACTAAAGTCATAAGTGTTCTTTTTGCCTTTAATGCTATGAGTGTGATGAATGTGATACATTTATTTGCTCCATCTTTCCCCCAGGCTCCGTGAAGTCTCAGAGAAACTCAACAAATACAACTGCAACAGGTGAGCTTGTTAGGTTATCAAGAGTGTGAAATCTGGTTTTCCGCCGTGTATTTATTATCCAAAACTTACGTTTTCTTTCTTTTTTCAATGCAGTCATCCACACCTCAGTGTTCTGGAACAGTCCACTTTGAAACAATGTGTGGTTGGACCAAACCATGCTGGATTTCTGCTCGAGGTAAGGCTGAGACATGAACCCATTCAAATTTAAGGCTCAGAACTCATTATGTTACCTTTTGTCTGTCTCTTATCTGAATCTTTTACTGAAACATCAGCTCACAGATAAAATATGCATACGGAAGAGTTTCTGCCGGTTCAGCAAGGAGGCTTGCTACTAAATCATCAAATAAGATGATATAATCCAATGTTCTTTTCAATCAAAATGGAAAAACGTTCATTATTAGAATTTATGACATGTACGGCAAAACTTTGCCTTCTTCGTGGCCTCTTTTTGTGCTGCAAACAGGTTTGCAGCACAATGCAAACCCATATGAAGGACTTTTGGCCTCAAAGCAATTTTTGGTGACGTGACGTCCATATCTTTAATGTCATACAATGTTTGATAATAAAGAACATCAATCATTCTACTGGCACAAAGTCTTTTTAATCAGACTGATGTTCAAAAGATATATCAGTGCATCTCTACATGATATGATAAAATGCATCACCCTTTCTCCCCAGGACGGACGTGTGTGTCGAATCAGCTTTGCTGTCCAGCCCGATCGCTTGGAGCTCAGCAAACCGGAAGGGAGCGATGGGTGAGTGATGTCTTAATGTTGGGATTCTTCCAGTGTTCCAGTCTTGGTGTTTCCCATGGCGTAGTTGTAATCTATTAGCTTGTTGAATTCGCTGTCAAAGGATACATTGTACGTGCCTAGACCTAATGTGGTTGGCTCTTCTGTGGTTGTAAGGCGTTGCTATTCTATCTACACCATGGTTTACCATCCATTACGATGCTCGTGTACTCTTGATGGCAGACGTCCATTGTAATAATAGTCTTCATGCCCATACAAAATATTGCTTCTGTACTGCAGAATAGGGAGACTAGAAAAGGCCGTAAACCAAATGGTTCTACATTCATCCTCCATATTTGGAGCACACAGCTGCAAGCTAAATCTCTGTAAGATGAGGTGCTATTCTGGCACTGTTACACTCTGCTAAAGTAAGCTTTTCACCATTTGCAAGGGTTTGTGTTTGCTCTTGGCAAGAATCTTTTGTTGAATGTCTGTCTCTTGAAAGCCATAGACTTCCTGCCAGCAGAGCAGCATTCAACAGTGATTTCAGCGTTTTCAAGGCCCCTTTAGCTGCCATCCGTGCATGTGAATCAGGCTTGGGCAGTGTGCGATAGTGGAGCAGCCTGGTCTCAGCTTTTTCTGCAGAGCACATGTTTTGTTGCTTGGTGCAAAGTTGCAAAAAGAAAATGAGACTGTTTCAAATGGTAATAACCTTGCCTTCAGCATCCTTGTGGGCTGCAGGAAAGCCTATGGAAGAAGGCGTCAGAATGGTTTATTCGGAACGAGGGATTGCTCAACAATGCACAATTTCTTTAGTTTTTTTTCTTCCTCTATGGCACCAGTGCGACATCTAGTAACCCACCCTGTGCATCCTTCTAATGAGCTCTTTTATTCCCATGCGCCAGATTTAAAACTTTGATCATGTCGAAGTCGGCCTTAGTGCTTGCAAGATTTTTTAATTTTTTATACTTATTTTGTACTATTTTCATCACTTGGAGCTTGGATGTCCTTATTCAAATTTGTTTTAAATTTATTTTGCCTGACACTTGCATTAATACAAAAGCAGAAACATTGGAGAAAGCAATTGCAGCCCAAAAACCCCAAGATCCTTAAAACGGAAATGTCTCAAAGGCGGAACAAGTTGCAGTAATTTCTGATTCCCTAGGGTGTTGCTGTGCTAGTCTCACCAAACCTCCTCTTTGAAACCTAAAAGAACATACTCAGATCGAGGGGTGGGGGGGGGGGGGGGCTTACTAAAACCTTGGCTTGTATGTGGAATTTCAATTACTCAGTTGAAATAAGACATCAGTATAGTTTTGGTCCTATGTGGGGACCATGATAGGTTTGTCACTGATCTCTCATCTTTTGTTTCCAGTTCAAAGTTGAACACTGGTTCAGGGACAGGAAGGAGCTCCAGGCCAGGCAGGACCAGTGATCCACCCTGGTTCCTGTCTGGTTCTGACACACTGGGCAGACTGGCAGGCAACACCCTTGGGTAAGTTCTGGCAGTTGTCGGAGAACCCAGCTCAAGCAAAATTATTCAGTGCATGATTCTGGCACCACTGGTTGGGTTTTTATTGCAAACTGGTTCACCCTTTCTTAAATAAAAACCCATATATAGACGAAATGGAATGACTAAAAGTGATCCAATAAATGGGATCGTTTTTTGGGGAGCTATTTTTCCATAGAAGAATCCATTACTCCTCCAAAGCAGTGTCTGGAAATGGTAAAATTGGTTTTCATGCTGATGTATTATATATAACTAGTGCATGACAAATGCAGACCACACAATGATTTAACCCGTACTGCAGCTCTTACAAGTTAATCATCATAAAGGGCAGGAGAGAGATTTAAATCATAATCATTAGATCTGCCCCAGCAAGTATCTGTTAAAATTAGGGGGGAAAATGGCCAACTGATAATGACTATTTTTTCTTTCCGAAATTGCGACTTTATTCTTTTCCCACCTAAGGGGGGTGTGGGTGTGTGTGTGTGTGTGTGTGTGTGTGTGTGTGTGTGTGTGTGTGTGTGTGTGTGTGTGTGTGTGTGTGTGTGTGTGTGTGTGTGTGTGTACATTTTCACACCGAGTAATACGCTCGTGTCAACACCGGTATTAACTTTGAAACTATAGGTCAACCGCCAGCTCTCCGTCAACTCTCCTCTCACACCCGGTGACAGCGGCTGGCAGCGCTCCAATTCTCGGCGTCTTATAACGTTCTATATATAATTTTATATATCATAATATCACAGCCATGAGCTCTGTGCGCCTCCGGATGGCCGTAGCGCGGGGAGCTCACGTCGGGATTGGGCTTCGCGGGGTTAGTTTACCGGCGTTGCTATGGTTACCGGTCTTGTAAGGAAGGAATTCTCGGCCCGACAATTCTCCCGCACAGAGCAGAACTGTGGCCTATTCTACACATTTTAATTTTCTTAATTATAATTATATTATTCATTTTTACTGAATTTGTTTTTTATTACTGGAAAAAAATAAATCGGTGTTGGCCTCAACACCGGTAATACCGTATACCGCGGCAACCCTAGTGTGTGTGTGTGTGTGTGTGTGTGTGTGTATTCACCGGGCGCTCTTGACTGTGGCTTTGTGTGTGTAACAGGAGTCGCTGGAGCTCTGGTGTAAATGGAGGCAGCGGAGGAGGTGGTAGCGGTGGCGGAGGCTCCGGGGCAGGTGGAGCAGGAGGAGGGGGAAGCAGCGGGGGTGGTGGTGGTGGAGGAGGGGGCAGCAGTGGAGGAGGTGGGGGCACCTCGGGCAGGTCCTCGACCGCTGCCCGGGACTCCCGCAGACAGACCCGGGTGATCCGCACCGGCAGGGACCGCGGCTCTGGCCTGCTGGGTAGCCAGCCCCAGCCTGTCATCCCTGCTTCAGTCATCCCAGAGGAACTCATTTCTCAGGTACACAGCCGGCGTTTGCGAGTAGAGCTTTGCAATGTTCTGCTGCCATTATTTCTTGCTCTTGGCAGCCATTTTGATAATTTCTTATGTTAATGAATGGGAACAATGTTATTGAGCCTTTCCTTTGATGGCTGCAAATTGCATGTTTTAATGTGATGGATATGTATTTCATCCAATATTTGGAATTACATTTAAGATGCTGAAGTCATGTGCCTTAAAGAGATACACAAGGATATCATGGCGTAAGCTAACCAAATAAACAATATTATGTTGTGGAGTAGTCATCTATATTATTTCTTGTATAGATATTCAAAATATTTTCCATTGATAGATTTTGTTTACCTTTTTTTTTTAAGGAATGCTCCCATTTGTAGTACACCAAGCTTTTTTACCTGCTTTTTAACTGTTGTGGTACAGTAGCTGGATACACAACTGGATGCTATACAGTTATATCCTTTGGCCACCTTTGGCCAAACATGAGACCTATGCAGTTTAATTGCTTTTTAGCTTTTTCATATGTTAGTGCAGGGTTTGTTATTCGCCTAGTGTGTAGAAATATTGATCAAATGATGGCTCTATAGAGAGCCGTGCTGCTGCCCGAACGCTAGACACATGGGGCCGGTGTTAACGTCTTTAGTTCCCCACGTCCGATCGCTGTAATTCATGTGTGAATATCAGTTGACTATCAAAGGTATTTTTGACTTCAAAAATAACAGACTCTCAGACTCTCAAAATACCACCAAAGTGCTATACTGCTAGACATTTGACCTTCAGTCGATGTCAGAGTGTTCCTGTTGGGCGGTCATTATTGTAAAACTGTTCGAATGCACAGTCACTCAAGCTACCTTGGCTAGCCAGTAAATGTGGCATACAAACTTATTTTAGTCTCAACAACGATGCATCCTGGGGAGACGATAATAACAGTGAAAGCATGTGCTTATAACAACAAAAAATGCGGCTACTCGTCAAACAAAAACCTTAGTCAGCCAAGAGCCCTAGGACTAATTATTCAGCTAATGGACTGAGTGGTCAGTCCTGGTTTTTCATTATCCAGTCCCTACCCCGATTGTCAACCATGACTAACTAGAACCACCTGCAATGTTTGCATCCCTTCTTTCCATCCTCCTTTTTGTACGATCGCGACTGCAAGGAAAACTAACCTGCTTGTGTCCTTCACCCGACGCACCCCCCCCCCAGGCCCAGGTGGTCCTGCAGGGCAAGTCCAGGAGCGTCATTATCCGGGAGCTGCAGAGGACCAATCTGGACGTGAACCTGGCAGTCAACAACCTGCTGAGCAGGGATGACGAGGACGGTGACGACGGAGACGACACGGCAAGCGAGTCCTACCTCCCTGGAGGTGAGTGAAGCACTGCTAACCGGGGCCGAGGGGAAGGGCACATCTGCTCTGCACTCACTGGCTGTGGCATGAACAGCCGCCGGAAGGCTCAGGGGATCACTGAACCACGTGTGCCCTCTTGTTCCCCTGGTGTGCTGCAGAGGACCTCATGTCCCTGTTGGACGCAGACATCCACTCGGCGCACCCCAGTGTCATCATTGATGCCGACGCCATGTTCTCAGAGGACATCAGCTACTTTGGATACCCCTCCTTCAGACGCTCCTCGCTCTCTCGCCTGGGCTCCTCCAGAGGTAATGCAGCAATACAGAGCGAAGCCTTGAGGATTTAGAGGAGCTTTGGTGGTTTTCAATTCTGTCTGTTTTAATGGGATGGATTTAATGGCTTTGGAAAACGCGCACAACAATCATCGGTGAACAGCAAACATCGCTAATTCAGGACGTTTCTGTATCCAAAGTACGACACAAGCACTCTTTGTTGTATTTGGGTAGTTGTGGGGGATTTTCCTCCATGAATTTGATTTGATTTTTTTTTGATTTTTAATTCATAATTTCCTATTTTCTTTAATTGAAATCATGGATTTAGTCATCCTGGGGGGGATCTTTCAAGCCTTTCTTTCCACTTGGTCTCACTGTTGAGCTTGTAGGTAGAATGAATGTCTGGTGTTGCAGTGCATGGCTAAAGTACCTTGTGTGTGTGCCCTCTGAGAAAGGCCCGCTAGTGCCGCGTTTCCACTGCAGGGTGCGGAACGGATCGGATCGCAAAGGTGCGGTAGGGAGGGGGCGGTATAGCCCAGCTCAGTTCCGAGGTCGCGTTTCCACTGCCGACAGTACCCTTTGTGGTAGGCCGGATGACGATCGCCGCGGCAGCTACGTAAACATCGTAAACAACGTCTTCCTCCCCAAGAATGCAGACGAACGTCTCCACTTCCTTGTTCGCCCAAGCAAGCGTTTTACGCGACATGTTAATTGTAAAGAATAATACCTCGAGGCTACTGTTTGTTTGTTTTTATCCCCGCGTCACCCGGAAGTGATGATTCTGTCGACCAATCAACGGAGGGGGTGTGTAGCTAGAATTTCCCGGGACCCTTTCAGGCGTCTCGTCTCGTTTTCGGTACCCCAACGGAGGAGTCCCGAGAACGAGGCCGGAACGGGTACGGCAAAGTCCGGGTCACGCCCACTTTTGGCGGTGGAAACGCGACCCGATCCGCACCGTTGCGATCCGATCCGTTCCGCACCCTGCAGTGGAAACGCGCCATATGTCCTCCTGTCTTAACCCTCCAACAATGCCTTCTCTGAAAGCCTTACTATCGCTCCTCTAGACCACCTGCACGCTTACCCTCCCCCGACCCTCCTCTCGTCCACCACTCTCAATTTAATTCCCCCCCCTCCCCCGCAATCTTGAACTTCCAACGCTGTAACTCAAACTTGCATTACTTTGACCTTAAAACCAATACCCCTCACCTCCGACTCTCGTATCCTCTTAAAGATTAACAAGTCTGTTACCGGGTCCTTCCCAGAGTGGCTTACTTTTATCCCGCTGGTGTGACCTTATTGCATACCAGTTCTCCTTCTTCCCTTAGAGCGTGACTCTGAGCTGCTGCGTGAGCGGGAGTCCGTCCTGAGGTTGCGCGAGCGACGCTGGCTGGACGGGGCCTCGTTCGACACCGAGCGGGGCTCCACCAGTCGCGAGGGTGAGCCCAGCCTCGACAAGAAGAGCATCCCTGTGCAGAGCCCCGTGTCCCTGGGGGAGGAGCTCCAGTGGTGGCCTGACAAGGTGGGTGTATACGTCTGCATAAAAACGCTGTTTCGCTTATAAACGAGCGTGTAATGGCTACTTTGACACAGAGTTGTTATTTTTCCTCCTTAGGATGGTGTGAAGTTTGTGAGCATCGGGGCCTTGTTCTCTGAGCTGGTCGCCATCAGCTCCAAAGGAGAGCTTTACCAGTGGAAGTGGAGTGAACCCGAACCTTACCGGAACACACAGGTTGGGAAATGAGGCCTTTTATAGGTGGGATGCATTTACAAGGAGTTGGCAAAAGGGATAAAAATAACTAGATAAATAC
The DNA here is from genome assembly GCF_031168955.1 of Gadus macrocephalus. Taxonomy (NCBI): domain Eukaryota; kingdom Metazoa; phylum Chordata; class Actinopteri; order Gadiformes; family Gadidae; genus Gadus; species Gadus macrocephalus. The sequence continues at coordinate 14,660,174 of NC_082392.1, read as the reverse complement.
TGAATAAACTCCATTAAAGGTTAAAATATTTTAAATCCTTGTCTAAGCTTTTCATTTATTTATATTTATCTATTTGGTTACTCTAGCCAACTCAATATATTTTTGCAAGTCGGTTGACTAGTTTCTACTTGGCCTTGTGTGCACTTTCAAGAAAATGCTAACCCTCAAATGTAATTTGTCCAAACAGAACCCTTCTGTTCATCACCCGCGTGTTTCCTTTCTTGGCCTGGCCAATGAAAAGATTACGCTGTTGTCCGCCAACAGCATCAGAGCCACCGTCGCCACAGAGACCAACAAGGTAAAGAAGGCTGATTCTTTCAAGAAACCATTTTGATATCCAATTGTGTTATCTATCCTCAAGTTGTCAAATTAGTTTAGTTAGTTGTACTTGGAATATTGGTTGGACACTGGCAAAACGCCTCAAAATTATGCTTTTACCATGTGTGCTTGTAAATTAGTGTTTGACGACCATCAGCCATTCCTATCCTCGGCCCCAATACGGTCTCCATCTCACAAAGTTGTGTTTTTCTGCAGGTGGCCACCTGGGTGGATGACACACTGAGCACTGTGGCGTCCAAACTGGAGCACAGCGCCCAGACCTTCCCCGAGCTGCAGGGCGAGCGCATCGTGTCGCTGCACTGCTGTGCCCTCTATACCTGCGCCCAGCTGGAGAACAGCCTCTACTGGTGGTGGGTGTTACATAGTGCATGGTGCCGCCGTCGCAGGGCCGCTTCCTGAGCGTGGCGCTCGGCCCAGCCCAATCATACCCTTTTGCTTCCGTGTTCCCAACACTGATTCAGTTCCCTGCAGTGAGTCAGTGTTTGGACCAGTCATCCAAGCTTCGTCTACTTGGCAGAAACATTTATGAAAAGGAAATCTCCAGTTGATTGAAAGCTTACAGGCTTCAATCGTCATAGTATTTCAAAATATGAAGACGGGTGGATGCCAGTGCAAATCTTGCCAAAGAAATCTTTTATCTAAACTTCTTCTTTCAGACTCTAGACATCATGGTACCTTGCAACTGTAATGTTGAGTTAACATCCTATGTGCTGTAACAAATTTTTTCACCTTGGAGGACCTGGGAATTACTGTGACACTATTGCTTGTGTCTACAGGGGAGTGGTGCCTTTTAGTCAGCGTAAGAAGATGCTTGAAAAGGCCAGAGCCAAGAACAAGAAGCCAAAGTCCAGTGCTGGCATCTCCTCGATCCCAAACATCACTGTTGGAACACAGGTGAGTTCAAGCAAACTGCACGGTTGGGGACAGTCGTCATAGATGGAAAACCTATGATCAAGTAGGGCCAGCCCAAGACCTACTCTGGGGGTCAACTCTTAATGAGAAACAAAACGATGAATATAATAATACCCAACAGTTTAAACAAGGGAAGTGAAAAGAATGGATTAAAAACTGAAAGTGCCTCAGGATTTTTTTTTTTAAGAAGGGTTAAAGGACAATGTACCGTTAAGAGCCCCACCATGGGAAGCAGAGCCTGTATCCTGGTTGGTGTATCTTGATATCGGCATGCAGTGGCTGCTGGGAATATGAGAGAAGCGCATTAGCCTTCTGAGTGACTCACTTGGTAAAGAGAGGGGGAACGTGGAGGCTCACGTTGATGATCTTTGGCTCACTCTCATAGGGTGGCTCAGTTTATTTTTATCCTTCAGGCTGAGGCTTCCGGATCAGTGCAGAAGTTCTGACTCAATAAAAGAGGAATAAAACCCATTCATTACCATTTTATCCACATTAACCAGCCTCAGCTTTCTTACAGATTATGTCTGAATGCATGTATTTAGGACCGATGAACCCCTTTTGGACTGTATGGGGTATGCTTTGACTTGCTTTTAAGGAAAAAGTCATTGGACTGGTCCTGACAAAACAGTGTTTGTTCTTTTTCTTTCTCCTCCCAGGTGTGCTTGAGAAATAACCCACTCTACCATGCCGGTGCAGTGGCCTTCTCTGTCAATGCTGGAATTCCCAAGGTGGGCGTCCTGTTGGAGTCCGTGTGGAACATGAACGACAGCTGCAGGTTCCAGCTGCGCTCACCAGAAAGCCTCAAGAACATGGAGAAGACCGCCAAGACCCAGGAAATCAAGTGAGTGCATGATCAAACTGCATTGCATCTTGGGAATGGGTTACTTGGGCAGGGTTTTGTTTTCAAACCATTCATTTAATGTCCACTATTGAAGTGCTGCATTCACGTACCGGTAAACAAATCAGAAAAAGGGTTCCAGATTGGTCAGAAATGAACCTGGACTAATTGTTCTAAACTAAATTGTCTGGTAAAGAGGCAGGTACATATTGCACACAGCATTTCACTCACTAAAAGCTGACGGATGGAGTATAAATCTCAAATCTTGCCTACATCATATTTTTAAAGTTCTTATGTTTTATTGAATCATCAAGAAATGTGATTTCCTTGTTACCGTTCTTAACACACTGCCACTTTGACACTGCCCCGCTTTCCCTCCCAGAGCGGAGAGCAAGTCAGAGCTGGTGAAGACGGAGATGGGCCCGCCCCCCTCCCCCGCGTCCACCTGCAGTGACACCTCTTCCATCGCTAGCAGCGCCTCTCTGCCCTACAGTATGTCAGCAACACCCTCCTCCTCTTTCACATTTTATCTCCGGCTCTTATCACAAACGCGCACGCCCAGTTTTTGTTCGCTGCCCTTGTGACTCCTTTGACTTTGAGGCAGATGGCGCAGTGTTCCCCTTCTATTGGTGGCCCTTTTTATGTCCTTATTACCTGTTAAAGCACATGTCAAAATGGGGGTCATTCATTTTGCCTTGTCTAGTACACACGCTCTATTTCTCACACGTACACACACACGCGTATACATGCACACATGTACACACACGTACACACACAGACATTCACACGTATTGAAGGAGATTAACTGTCATTTTATATCTGTTTCAACCATCAACACACCCAAACATAACGCCAGCAAACGGCCAGAGAGACACACTAAGAAGCTGGTATGTGTCCTCCTTTCAGAACGAAGGCGCTCCACCCCCGCTCCCAAGGAGGAGGAGAAGGTGAACGAGGAGCAGTGGCCCCTGAAGGAGGTGGTCTTTGTGGAGGACGTCAAAAATGTCCCTGTAGGAAAGGTGAGTGAGCGGATGCCAGCACAGGACTCTCTCTAACCCTGCATCTCGATGCGTTTTGCACCATGTGTTTTATTAAATACCCATAGGGTTGGGGGAAATCAGGATTAGCGTCCGGAAGTATTTCTTCTCCGGACGCTATTCTTGCATCGTCGGATTGACTGAAAGATATATATATATATATATATATATATATTCTACTTCATCTGAGAATGCTCGATTCTGATTGGCTGGGAGGGGTGCATTAATCCGGCATATTGCCCGCTGACTTGTCGGTTCTACTTGCTGCTGACTGAGCACAGTAGATCAATACGCCGCTTGTATCGTTTTCTATCACATACATTTCCAACATGAGGTCCATAGTAAAAATAAACCAAGGAGTGCATGTTTGATCGATAGTCATTAAAGCTGACTTGATACGGATGTAGTAACTACGTTATTAAACTAGTTTGTGTGTGTATATGTATATGTATATATATATATATATATATATATATTGGGGCCCGACCGATTCATCGGCCTGCCGATTTTATCGGCCGATTATAGCCTTTTTGAAAATATTTTATATATTTTTTTTTAAATGTTATAGCGCTTAGTATCCTGCAGATTGCGCTCCTACTCGCCTTGCTAACTAACAACTTTAGCTGGAGTAAAAAAGAGGAGATTGAATTTTACCGTACAACATGAAAGCACGCTCGCTCAGGCAGCTGCGCGCTCACCTCACCAATGTACACAAGACGCGTTGTTTGTGCATGTTGTGCCTGTTTTTCTTTAGGTCCCAGGCCATGTTAATTTGTTATACTGTAGACTCTAACGGTGAGACCATACTGCTCAGCACGCACGTGTTAGTCACTGCTCACGAGCGCAGCGCATTGGGAGTTAGTTATTTATTTTACATTTTACATTACACTCATTTTTGACTGTAAATGTATTCTAAAACACTCAAAGGTTCTGCATTCAATTCACATATTCGTCAAAAGTGTTTAAAGTATATTTACGGTATCAAAAACTACGTTTTATATGCTTTTTTTGTTTTGTTTTTAATCGGCCGAGTAAATCGTAATCGTAATTTTTCTCTGAAAATAATCGGCACCGGCACTCAAAAATCAATATCGGTCGGGCCCTAATATATATATATATATATATATATATATATATATATATATATATATATATATATATATATATATATATATATATATATATATATATATATATATATATATATATATATATATATATATATATATATATATATATATATATATATATATATATATATATATATATATATATATATATATATATTTATTTATGGCAGTAATGTCAATGTCATCTTATCCAGTTTCCACCAAAGATGAGTTCCAGTAGAGTACGCCTTATTGTCAGAGGGTGCTATAGTGCATTTCCCTTTAGTTGATCCGCATTAACTATGTTTTGTTCTGTTCAGCCTCTCTCAAATGAAAACAAAACAAGGGCGGACTAGTAGAACCCATGCCCCAACGTTGCACCCATCAGTTAAACCAAAAATCCTGAGGTGCTGCTTGAGCCATCCATCTCTGACCTCATGGATCTTCTTTTTCCCTAACCTCATTCCTAACCATTATAACCCCATGCATTGTTTTTATTTATTTATTTTGTACGTATTCCGTCTGTTGGCCGCCCAGGTGCTAAAGGTGGACGGTGCCTATGTTGCGGTGAAGTTCCCCGGGACGTCCAGCAGCGTGAGCAGCCAGGCCACGGCGGTGGCTGCCGACTCTGACCCGTCCTCCCTCTTGCAGGACTGCAGGCTCCTCAGGATAGACGAGCTCCAGGTAGGCCCACAACCACCGTCCCGGAATAGGGCACTAAACGTGTCGTTCTTGGTAATCCTCAGCTGTGTGTGTGTAGTCTACTTTTGGGAGAAGCTGAGACCATTCAACAGTAGTTTCGGGTTTCAAAGCTCTTTCTCTAACCCTTCCTGCTTTTGTGTCCCGATAGGTGGTTAAGACGGGCGGAACTCCCAAAGTTCCTGATTGCTTTCAACGCACGCCTAAGAAACTCTGCATCCCAGAGAAAGCAGAGATCCTCGCTGTGAATGTTGACTCCAAAGGTATGTCTTACCAACAAACCGCTCTTCAGTTGCCGGTAACATCATGTCTTTTTTTTCAGCATTGATTCCCAGAGTTTTTGACCATGGAACTGTGAAATCTTGTGTTACCCCAGGAGTGCATGCGGTGCTGAAAACCGGCAGCTGGGTCAGGTACTGCATCTTCGACCTGGCCACAGGCAAGGCCGAGCAGGAGAACAACTTCCCCACCAGTAACCTGGCCTTCCTGGGGCAGAGCGAGCGCAACGTGGGCATCTTCACCGCAGGACAGGTGAGACGAGCTCTATGGTGCTGACGCACAGCGAATAGTGTGGATCGTTGTGACATTGATGTATTGAAGCAATTTAATGGCATTCTATTGTATCGGTGCATCTGCAAATATTCACTGCATATGCAAATACTGTAATACAAGTCTCAATATGTCTGAATGACAAAACACATGCACAGCCGCAAAGGTTAAACTTTCCAAGTAGCTGCTCTATGTGGTACAAGCGCATGACTCGTCTATGATCTTCCTTGCAGGAATCTCCTATCATCCTCCGGGATGGAAATGGTACGATCTACCCTATGGCCAAAGACTGCATGGGTGGAATCCGGGATCCAGATTGGCTGGACCTACCACCCATCGCTAGCCTGGGCATGGGGGTGCACTCCCTGGCCAATCTCCCCTCCAACTCTACCATTAAGAAGAAAGCTGCTATTATTATCATGGCCGTCGAGGTTGGTAGCACAAGCATTACTAGTTGTTTGCTAATTAGGGTGCCAAGCACAAAGTGCGAAGGCAACCTAATTGTTAGTTTTATTATTATTAGTTATTTGTTGTTCTACTATGCAATCGGTTATTTTTGCATGGTGTGTTGTGTGGTATTTGCATGGGAAACTAGGTGAATGACCTAACATTTGCACAAAAACGTATTTGGAGTCCCATACGAAGAGTGAAAAAACACAGCTCTGCATTAAATTTGTTCTCTTGTGGGCTTTGCTCCGTTTAAACAATACAATTTGCTTTCTTGTTTGTTTCACAAATACAAACCAAGAGAAACAGAGAGCCCCAGTCACTAATTCCTGCTGTTGGTCGGTGTGTTTCAGAAGCAGACCTTGATGCAGCACGTCCTGCGCTGCGACTACGAGGCGTGCCGGCAGTATCTGGTGAATCTGGAGCAGGCCTTTCTGCTGGACCAGAGCGGCCAGGCGCTGGGGTCTCTGCTGGGCCACCGCTGTGACGGCAACCGCAACATCCTCCACGCCGCCGTGTCGGTCTGCTTCCCCGTCAGCAACAAGGAGACCAAGGAGGAGGAAGGTGAGCAGGAGAATTTCGACGCCGTGCGGCAAAACGCTGCTTACAGGCGGGCACGAATGAGATACGGTTGTCGAGGGGAATGGTTCCCAAGCTATTCCTCTTCACTTATTTTTATCTTTTTCCATCATTAACAATCTCACTACAAAGTCTGGTAACAATGGAAAATAAAGGCTACTGAAATTCAGTCCTCGCTTTGATACAGTCCAATTATATCTTCTCAAAGTGCCTCCTCGCTCTTGTTCTTGTCTCCATGGTAACTGCTGGTGCGGTGTCGATCCCAGAAGCTGAACGGTCTGAGAGGAACACGTTCGCAGAGCGCCTGTCTGCTGTAGAAGCCATCGCCAACGCCATCTCTGTGGTCTCCAGCAACAGCTCTGGCAACAGGACCGGCTCCTCCAGCAGCAGAGGGTAATGTGCTTGATTATAGGGCTGCACAGTAAGCAGAGAGAGACCTTTCTCTTTATTTTTGCGGCTGACATCGCATGTTTGTGATTAGTTTTGCTTCTGTGAAACACACGTTTCCTCCCATAACATCCCCATGTGCAAATGATTTGGTTATCCTGCAGAACATTTTTCACCCCAGACGAACGCCGTCCCCATTTGATCCTTCCAGTCCATAGCGGCAGAAGGGTACCATAGGCTAATAACCGTGAGGCTGTTTTTTCCAGCTGTATTGAACATTGGCATGGCTTCATATATACCACCCCGGTCTCACCCTCCAGGCTTCGGCTGCGTGAGATGATGCGGCGTTCCTTGCGAGCTGCTGGTCTTGGTCGCCATGAGTCGGGCCCGTCCTCCAGTGACCATCAGGACCCGGTGTCCCCACCTATTGCCCCTCCCAGCTGGGTGCCCGACCCGCCCCCCATGGACCCTGGTGAGTACGGCCCATCCCACACCCCTCCTATTAGTAGAGCACTGAGGTGTAGAGGTTTGTTTTGACATTCACGCTTTCGGTCGTACCTCTGCTGCCAAGGACTCTCATTAAAAGTCTACTCTTGTTATTTATTTCTGTTTGTTCCAACAGATGGTGACATTGACTTCATCCTCGCCCCAGCCGTGGGCTCACTCACTACAGCCGCCACCGGCACCAGTCAGGGTCCCAGTACCTCCACCGTACCAGGTCAGAGCCCATGGACTCTCCCCCTCCACCAGCCCCCTGCTCCCCATCAGCAGACTGTTTATCTTCAGCAGACTATTTATCTTCAGCAGACTTGTGAGGCATCCTGTCGAGCCAGACATTAAAGCAGTCTGTCTGATGCCCTGCGGGACTTTATGCTCTCTCTCGTCTCACAGGTCCGTCCTCAGAGCCGTCTGTGGTGGAGTCTAAAGACAGGAAGGCCAACGCCCACCTCATCCTCAAGCTGATGTGTGACAGCGTTGTTCTGCGGCCACACCTGCGAGAGCTGCTCTCTGCCAAGTACAACTCTTTCTTTTCCATTTCATCTTCTTTATCTGACCCAAATTTGTCCTTTCTTATCCCAGAGAGCACAGACGTCGCTTTCTTTGCAAGCTTCACTACCAGGAAGCCCACGGCTTGTTTTTGCACCTCACAAGCGTTGACAAGCATGTGTGTTGTCTTTGTTCCCCAGGGACGCCCGTGGAATGACACCGTTTATGCTGGCGGTCAGTGGGAGAGCCTACCCTGCTGCTATCACTGTTCTGGAGGCTGCTCAGAAAATGGCCAAGGGTAGGTCAGCCAGAGCTCAATGGCAGGTCACCCAGAGCTCAATGGCATCATGGAGGACATAAAACAGGCACACAGTACCCCATATTTAGTGTCTTGGGTATATACTACACAGGACTCCTTTGTAGTCTACACAAAACTACAAAGAGCTGGCCCATGGTAATAGATGTTCTATTTTGAGAGCTTGACAAAGGGCTTGTTCTCCCTCATTATATAAAACAAATCCAAAGGCTTGTTAAGGATGGTTCTAGGTAAGGGAAGCCCAAACCGCGAAGCCAGAGAAAGACAAAGCACTGTTTACATAACGGCTCAAGCAGCACAGGTTAACCATAGGTCAGCTGCATAACAGCCTGCGGTAGCCGTGCCATAACAGTGCCTGTTCTTGTGGTCACAGTGGGCGACCCGGGCATCGTGGAGAAGGAGGACGCAGACTCTGTGTTCATGGAGATGATCTGCCCCTCCGGGACCAACCCGGACGACTCCCCGCTATATGTCCTCTGCTGCAACGACACCTGTAGCTTCACCTGGACCGGAGCGGAGCACATCAATCAGGTGAGTCCCCTGGGAGCAGGAGGGGGGGGGAAGCGGTGGGGTACGTCACACTGGGAGAACAGCAGATGGGCTGTTTCTCACTCTGCTCTGCTGAACACAAAGCAAGTCTTTAATGGATTCTGCACGGAGATGTCGCATTCTGTGATTTAATTCATGACGACGTTCATTCTTGACTTCAACTTTTAAGATCTGAGAAACAGATGGATAAACAAGTATTTCATTAATCCCCAACTCTTAATTAGATTACCTTTTGGATCATGTTGAAAGTAAATCCTAATTCATTCGGCCCCAATGACATGTTATTGGTGGAGATGTAGCTTCATTTTCTTATTGTTGCACTGTATGGCCCATCTCATCCAATTCATGATGGAACACAAATCGGCTCCTCACGTGCCCATTCATCAATGTCTGCAGTAAAAGTAGTTGTCGTTTATAAAGAGTAATGACTGTTATGGTTGTTGTGGATCTCCCTCTAGGATATTTTTGAGTGCCGAACCTGTGGCTTGCTGGAGTCTCTCTGCTGCTGTACGGAGTGTGCAAGAGTGTGCCACAAGGGACACGATTGCAAGTGAGTGACGGCTTTATACTAATTTTTTTATTTTTTTATTTTCAAGTTTATTTTCATATTTTATTGAACTGCACGTCTTGTCTAGATCTCTAATTCTGTTTAATCGTCCCTCTTCCTTAGACTTAAGAGGACTTCTCCCACTGCATACTGTGATTGCTGGGAGAAATGCAAGTGCAAAACACTGATCGCTGGCCAGAAGGCGGCTCGGCTGGACCTTCTGTACAGGCTCCTCACGACCACGGACCTGGTCACCACACCAAACAGCAGGTAACACCCCACCTTCATAACACACTCGGGACATGAAAGGAATTTTTTTTTTTTTTTTTTAATGATATTTGTTAAATGAAGGCTACTTTCTTTTGGCAATGAAAGGCTATCCGTAAGGCTACATTCTTATTGTTTTTACCCATCTTCAGTGTATAGCGTTATTTGCTCTAGCGTATGCATCCGACCCCCTCCCAGTAAAGAATGATTTCCAGCAGACCTTGCCTGGTTCGGTCAAAGTAAAGCTGTTGATCTAATTTGGGGCGTGTTCTGACAATGAAACAGGAGCGCCCAAAGGGAGCCCTGTTGAAGCACTTTCATAAAACAACCAAGATGTCTAGATGCTGCTGCTGTGTCACACGTTTTGCTGCTCCTGTATGTCTATACAAACGGCAGACAGACATATCCTTTGGTCTCCAGAGGCATTTATGTATGGACCCGTTGATCCATGGAAATTGATAGGTTCCAGACTAAGCCTTTGTGAATTTGTAATCGCGATGTCGGGGTTCAAGGCACTCATTAGCTTAGAGTACGTCTCATAGTGGTGAGTTGACTTCCAGATGTTTCCATCCCTAGGGGAGAGCACATTCTGCTGTTCCTGGTGCAGACTGTTGCCAGGCAGAGCGTGGAGCACTGCCAGTACAGACCGCCACGCATTCGAGAAGACCGGAACCGCAAAGCAGCCAATGCAGAAGGTTTGCACATTCTCTGTCCACCATTTCTTAGTGTCTGTAATCCTGGCTAGTACCATGACTCCTAAGTCTTATTCCCCCTCCCCCCTCCCAGACTCTGACATGCCGGACCACGACCTGGAGCCGCCGCGCTTCGCCCAGCTGGCTCTAGAGCGAGTCCTGCAGGACTGGAACGCCCTCAAGTCCATGATCATGTTCGGCTCGCAGGAAAACAAAGACCCGTGAGTACCGTGCCAAACGACCCCTCCGTGATGATAGAGTGGCTGATGGGCAGAAGCAATCAAGGTCCCATTACACTAATGTCTACCCACCTGGAGAAAATCAGTGCCACTTCTGAGTGCTGATTTGACTTGGGTCTTTCTCTGTATTTTATTGTTGCTTTTGCTCTGTTTGTACAGTGTTATGAGTTTATGGAAAAATCCTGTACATAAAATAACCATTTATTATTCTAACTTAATGAGCGTGAGAGACGTGTTGTCAGGGGAGCTCATGCTACTGTGCCGTGTCTCCGTTTCTCCGACAGGCTCAGCGCCAGCAGCAGAATCGCCCACCTTCTGCCTGAGGAGCAGGTCTATCTGAACCAGCAGAGCGGCACCATACGACTGGACTGCTTCACACACTGCCTCATCGTCAAGTGTGCTCCTGACATTACTGTGAGTCTCACCGCAGGAGGATAGCCCCTCCCTCTCTGCCCACAGCATGCAGGATCCCATCTGGAACAACTACTAACTCGCCATTTTAGTTTCCTTGGAAACAAGCTTCCATTGAATTGCACACTTATGTTTCGGTCTGCTTTCTTGCCGATCGTTCTTCACACTTTTGAGATTAAAGTCCACTTTTGTAGCCTTATCCCCTTAAGAGCAAGGTCTTTGTGAACAAGCATTTTCACAGGCAAAGTGAGTGCACCTCTACTCAGCTGTGTGTCTATCCGTGCACCAACACTGTCCCGTTTCCCTGCCAGTTCATCGACACTCTCCTGGGAACACTGGTGAAGGAGCTGCAGAACAAGTACACGCCCGGCCGTCGGGACGAGGCCATCGCCGTAACGCGGAGGTTCCTGCGCTCCGTCGCCCGCGTCTTCGTCATCCTCAGCGTGGAGATGGCCTCTTCGAAGAAAAAGAAGTACGGGGAACATATATAACATACATCTATAGCCCTGTTTGTGGTGGTGACTTCTGGCTGATGGGCTTTGTTTCTTAAGTCTGTAGGTCAGATTCCTGCAGGGCTCCTGATTGCCACCGTATTTTATTTTGATCATTTGTATTATTACTACTTCGCTTTCTTATTGAAGATCAATGTTGTCACTTTATTACCATTTAAAAAATAGTTTTACCAACCATGGTAATGTTTCAATCTGAGATGCAATCATCCACTCTTTGTTTGACCGTATCGGAGTCCCCTGTGTCAAGAGTAAGTCTGCAGCCCTGAGCCACTCCTAACTCTGCCATCATCTCCTCCTTTCTGTCCACTCAGCAACTTCATTCCCCAGCCCATTGGAAAGTGCCGGCGTGTGTTCCAAGCCCTTCTGCCGTACGCCGTGGAGGAGCTGTGCAACGTGGCTGAGTCGCTGATCGTCCCCGTGCGCATGGGCATCGCCAGGCCCACCGCGCCCTTCACCCTGGCCAGCACCAGCATCGACGCCGTGCAGGGCAGCGAGGAGCTCTTCTCTGTGGAGCCCCTGCCCCCGAGACCCTCCCCAGACCAGTCCAGCAGGTACCCAGGCCTTCCACACCCATGTTTGTTGTCACTTTGTCTGATATGTGTGCTCTTCGTTACACGCCCTTTCTGTTATTGATGCTAATGAAGGACTTTAGCAAAAACCAGAGTTGCCTCGATTTTGAATGTATCCAACTGAAAATATCCCACACTTCAAGCACTCGCACATGACTATCTGGTTGGCTTTAGCAATTAGGTTGCATTGTGGAAGACTCAGTCATGTGCAATGAGTGTGTTCAGGTAGTGGGGTACACAGACAGCTAGTCCAATAATTAAATCCGGGACAAATTTAATTATTGGCCGGGCTTATTACACGCACATTTTTTTCATTTTTGTCAGGGCATTTGGTAATGTGCCTGCTGTCGAATTTTATGACAAAGAAATATGACAAAAAATGCTTCTCAAATAAATTGCCTACCGTACCTTTTTAATTGTTTTCATCGTTTTACCTCTTCGCTCATTAGTGAATGACACTAAATGTATTCATTTTTTTTCAAAGATATATTTTGTAATTCCCATCCCAGATGTTCAATCCACAGGCTGTACGGAGCCTCTTCATTAGCAGACTCACAAGATTAATGATTTTTGTGTTCATTCGTCCTCAGCTCCAGCCAGACGGCGTCCTCCTACATCATCCGGAACCCCCAGCCGCGACGCAGCAGCCAATCCCAGCCCGTCAGAGGGAGGGATGAGGAGCAGGATGACATTGTCTCTGCAGACGTGGAAGAGGTTAGGGACGCTCGCATGTCATCAACCTGAGATATGGGTTTTCGCTTTAGAACAGTGTGGCAAATAAACATTTCCTGATGATTTAAATAGACTGGCTTATTGACTATCTATTTAAATCAATCAATTTAAAAGTGGATGGGAATTAACATTTTAATTAAGGAGTGTATTCTAGGCTCCATCTATCTGTTTTTGGATTGGAGGATAAATGACATCATTATGGTCTTGTAACGGCTGTACATCATGAGCAATCTTTAAGTTAGCTCTTAAATTGCTTCAATCTAAAACATAATGAGCACAATCCTCCCTGAGTCACACCTTCCACATGGCCGTGTGCGTTTGCTTATTTCAGGTTGAGGTTGTGGAGGGTGTGGCCGGGGAAGAAGATCACCATGACGACCAGGAGGAGCAAGGAGAGGAGAATGCGGAGGCTGAGGGCCAGCATGATGAGCATGACGAGGACGGTAAGACGATATGGAAAAATGTTTTCTCAAACTTGGGGAACATAATATAAAGTAACAAAAAATTCATATGAATTCTAATTACCCTTCTATGTAATAAGATGTTCATTACATGGACGTTTATGCAAAGTTAGAATAGTATTGACCAAATCTACTAACTCAGACATTTCATGTGTGGTGAATATGCACACCGTGAGGGAAGGGCTGATCCACGTTCTCTACTTCCTCATTCGCAGGAAGTGACATGGAGTTGGATCTGCTGGCGGCAGCAGAAACCGAGAGCGATAGCGAAAGTAACCATAGCAACCAGGACAACGCAAGCGGCCGCAGGAGTGTAGTCACGGCAGCCACAGCTGGCTCTGAAGCAGGTTAGTCGAGACGAAAAAATAGACCTTACATTTGTTGCATTCTTTCAGGCCTTGGGCTTTTCCATTGCATTGGCCAACCCATAGTTATGCTTTCAAAACTACTAGTCATTATAATCAATCGCAGCCTAATTCGATTTTATGTGGAATTAATTTTAGGTTGTGGGGATTACTGATTCTCAGCAAATGATGCAGCAAACAACATGGTCCCTGGCTCAATCCTTAATGTATTTCGTTCGCAGGCAGTAGGGTGTCCCTGGCATTTCCTATTTTTGGTATGGGCTCCCCTCTACTTCAATGCATATACAGTATGTTAGGGCAAGAGTGATTTTTGCAAAGTGCTCAGTTTCCCCTCTTGAGAATTCCTGCAAATTAGTATTCATCCTCATTGTTCACCTTTTGTTGTATCCATCATTATTACTAAGTCAAGTCTATCAATCTTCATCTCTTCACCTCCCTAACCAAATAACCAAAAATGTCTCGCTCTTCAAAACGGCTTTTCTTTTACCTTCACCCTCCATCTAGAATAGCATTCAATACTAATGTCCTTTTTTGACACGCCCCGGTAAGTTTGTTGCTTTTGATTCTTTCCTGCAATGTGACTTTCAAGATATGTTTATGGATTAATAACCACAATTGCGAGCAGTGTTTCCTCTTCATAAATTGACCCATCGAAGCAGTGCGGTCGCTTGGTCGTCTCCGCTGTCGCCTGTCTGTCTTTCTTCGTCTGTTTTGGCCTTGTGGTGGCGTGTGTGTGCGGTTCACTAACCCGCACTCAAGTCTGGAGAACGATTGCTGTGTCGTATGAGTAAAATGAAAAGGAGGAGAGATGACTGGACCAACTCATTAAACTCTTGTCCTCTCTTCTCCTCCTCCTCCTTCTCCCCCCCCCCCCCCCAAAGGTGCCAGCAGTGTTCCTGCCTTCTTTTCAGAGGACGACTCCCAGTCCAATGACTCGAGCGACTCTGACAGCAGCAGCAGCCAGAGCGATGACGTGGAGCAGGAGACCTTCCTGCTGGACGAGCCCCTGGAGAGGACCACCAGCGCCTCCCACGCCAACAGCGCCGCCCAGGCGCCGCGCTCCATGCAGTGGGCCGTACGCAACGCGCCCAGCCAGCGAGCCGCCGGCAACGGCCTACCCAACACCTCCACGCCGGCCGGTACGCGTGTGTGTGAGTGTGTGTTTGTGTGTAGGCCTCTCCACCATTTTGATATCTTGGTTTTGATGTGCTTTTGTGTTCACGTGAATACCGTGGCAACCGATTTTAACAACTTTCAAGAAGTGCTTCTTGAAAGCTGTAACTCTTCATTTCTTAAATTTATAGTCGATGATGGAGCGTTGGATTAGGTTACATTTTTGTGTCTTTACAATCAAAAAATGTGTTAAACCAGCACTATGTAGGCGTTTCATTAGCAGCTTCAAGTGGCTAGTTATCTATATCATTATCATACTGCATTATCACAGTGTGTTTTATTCGAGAGAAACTTTATATATAGCTGCAGTTGAAAAATGATAGTGCAGGTTTAAGTCCCAAAGTGCTTTCATCAAGGACCTTTTTCATACTAGTTAGCAGAGATCCCATTAAACAAGCCTGTTTCAAGGGACTGACATGCGTTCCCCTGTGTCGACAGCGAGCTCCACGGGCCTGATCTACATCGACCCCTCCAACCTGCGGCGCTCCAGCGCCATTAGCTCCAGCGCAGCGGCGGCGGCGGCCCTGGAGGCTAGCAACTCCAGCAGCTACCTGACATCTGCCAGCAGCCTGGCCCGCGCGTACAGCATCGTCATCAGGCAGATCTCCGACCTCATGAGCCTCATCCCCAAATACAACCATCTGGTGTACTCCCAATACCCTGCTGCTGTCAAGCTCACCTACCAGGACGCCGTCAGCCTGCAGGTGAGGCTCAACGTGTACTGTGTTGTGTAAGGGCTTGCTGCGGGGCTACCGTATAGTGTGTTGTGTAAGGGCTTGCCGTGGCTACCAGCATGTAGAGTGTTGTGTAAATGCTTGCCGTGGCTACCACCATGTAGTGTGTTGCGTAAGGGCTGGCTGCGGGGCCACCATATTGTGTGTTGTGTAAAGGCTTGCTGCGGCGCCGCCATGTTGTGTAAAGGCCATTTGTTGATACTAGCATGTAGTGCGTTGTGTAAAGGCTTGGTGTTGATTCCAGCATGCAGTGGCGCTACTTCAGGTCAACATTGGGGGGGTCATAAATATTTAGTTCAAATGTGTTCCACCAAAAAACAGGCTATAATACTTCTCCAAAGTCTTGCTTTCAGAATTGTAGGTTCAGAACAGTAGTTCATTAATTATTTACGTATTATTTATCTTTTTGATTTGATTGATTCCAAAATTTGGTGTTGTGTAAAGGCTTGCTGTCGGGGCTAACATATATAGTGTTTTGTAAGGGCTTGCTGTGGGGCCCAACATGTAGCGTGTTGGTAAGGGCTTCTGTGGGGCCTAACAGCTAGTGTGTTGGTAAGGGCTTCTGTGGGGCCTAACAGCTAGTGTGTTGGTAAGGGCTTGCTGTGGGGCCCAACATGTAGCGTGTTGGTAAGGGCTTCTGTGGGGCCTAACAGCTAGTGTGTTGGTAAGGGCTTCTGTGGGGCCTAACAGCTAGTGTGTTGGTAAGGGCTTCTGTGGGGCCTAACGGCTAGTGTGTTGGTAAGGGCTTCTGTGGGGCCTAACAGCTAGTGTGTTGGTAAGGGCTTCTGTGGGGTCCAACATCTAGTGTGTTTCGTAAAGGCTTGCTGTGTTGTTGTGGTAGACGGTGGTGGTGCTACCACTGCAAAAACACTAAGATTGAATTTATTTAAAAAAAAAGTATTAGTGGGTAGTCGCGTGTGAGTCATCTGAGTGGAGTTGGTCACAAGTGTGTTCTTCATGAAGAACAGAAGTATGGTTGACTTGATAACTAAAATAAAGAACGTTAGCAGTGTTGCATTAAAGCTCGTCATGTTTTTTGTTTTCAAACCTGACAATAAATCAAAATACGAAATCAAATTAGATCAAATTAAATGAGATGAACTACCTTGCAACCTGCGCACAATCTGCTTGTGCATACATGCACATGACAGCAGTCATTCCATAGGGATTTATAGACCCGTTGCTAAAGCTAGCGAGCTAGTCCCGTGTTTTGGTTGAGTGGCATTGGATGGAGGCCTGTAGGGAGGGGAGAGATTTTGGTTCATTTTCAATCTAGCTTTATAAATATGGTTTCTCCAAATCGCCATTCCCCTGCTTTAATGTCATTGATGTGTGGATGAGCGTCAACACTAAGGTTCTCATCCCCCGTGTGTGTTCATCCAGAACTACGTGGAGGACAAGCTCATCCCCACCTGGAACTGGATGGTGTCCATCATGGACTCCACGGAGGCCCAGCTGCGCTACGGCTCGGCGCTGTCCTCCGCCGGGGACCCGGGTCACCCCAGCCACCCGCTGCACGCCTCGCAGCACTCGGCACGCCGGGAGCGCCTCACCGCCCGGGAGGAGGCCAGCCTCCGCACGCTGGAGGGACGCAGGTACAGGTCTCTCTGGAGCAGAGAGTATTCTCTAGACACTACCCCCTATCGCAAGAAAGGCAGGTAATTACAATGAAGTACATATGTTATGCATTTGTTTGCTGAATGTGAGGCACTTTGAGCTGCATCTCCTGTAAGAGAGGATGATGTATGACTATAGAGTATTAATATGATGAAGTAATGTCATTCATTAGAAGTAATGTCATTCATTCTTTATGTACATCCTCCACGGTAATAATAATGGTTAAGATAATTGACCATAATAAACCGGTGACGACAGACGGGTGCTATGTATGTAATCCCAGCATGTAAGCATGGTTGACCTGATTGCGCTCGTGTTGATGTCGCAGACGAGCCGCCACCCTGCTCACCGCACGCCAAGGAATGATGTCCGCCCGCGGGGACTTCCTCAACTACGCCCTGTCCCTGATGCGCTCGCACAACGACGAGCACTCGGACGTGCTCCCTGTGCTGGACGTGTGCTCCCTGAAGCACGTGGCCTACGTCTTCCAGGCCCTCATCTACTGGATCAAAGCCATGAACCAGCAGACCACCCTGGAGACCCCGCAGATGGACCGCAAACGGTAGCTTGGGTTTGTGGTGGGGGGCTGAGCAGCACTGAACAATGCATTGCATATTGACAGAATTGACAGAAAGAAATTCTTGTAGTCACAGATTTTGACTTTGTGAAAGGTTGTAAAACATTGAAATATATATGTATACTACAGTATCATTTTATAATAATAATGATATTGTTGATTATAAGTGAATACAAATTGCATAAATAATTGTATTTTGTATGCCTGTAACACTGTTAGAAACATACTATATTTTATGTATAGCACGTGCTTCAGAATATAAAATTAATCTCAATCACAATATTGGGCAAAATAATCACACAATTTGGAGTCTCAAGTGCTGGTCTACCTCGGGGACATCCACAGACACATTCTTGGCTTTGGATAATTGAGACATGGCTATACTACAATGCCCTTGATTAAGTCTTGGGCATTACTCAATGTCGGTCGAATATATCCATTCTGCTTCTGCTTATCAAGTTTGTTTTCACGCATGTACAATAAATATATTTATTTTGTGATGCAGTGGTGACATAAATGGAGCCCTATACCATTGTCCTGTGTCTCTTTGGGATGGTATGACTCACAAAGGGGTTATTTGTGTTCGCAGAAACCGTGAGATTCTTGAGCTTGGTCTGGACAATGAGGACTCTGAACATGAGAATGACGACGACACCAATCAAAGTGAGTGGAGCGGAATTAGATGTGACTGTAATTGAACAGGGTTAGGGTTAGTTTTGCTTGTAATGCTACCATTTCTCTTTCCTTTATGGAGGCCATTTCAATACTTCCTTCCCTTAAACAAGCCACCCTCCCTTCGTTGCTTCTCAAGATTTCTGCCTTGATGGTTAAGGGAGTTTTTCCTGGCCCTTTGAGAGGATAGCGTGCGAACGGTGTCATAAAATGTGGCCAGTGATGCCCTTTTGAGACTGATTATAAATGAAAGACTTGACTCGAGACAACCTTGACTCTATGAAATCAGTCTTTTGTTTGGCTCTGATAAGAGTCCTGTGTCCTCGCGCTATTAAATCCTGTCCTCCCTCGCCAGGCTCCACTTTGCAGGACAAGGACGATGATCCGGTTCCAGCCGAGACCGGCCAGAACCATCCCTTCTTCCGTCGCTCCGACTCCATGACCTTCTTGGGTTGCATCCCGCCCAACCCCTTCGAGGTGCCCCTGGCCGAGGCCATCCCCCTGGCGGACCAGCCACACCTCCTGCAGGTCAGACCGCGCTCATGGCTGAAGGTCACAGCGCCACTCAACTTGAGCTGCATGGGTGTCCCTGAGACCTGCTTATCTTTGGGACAGTCATTTTGAAAGCACGAGAGTAAAAGGAATGTTTGGTAACCTTATCATGGCCTTGCTTGATAAGAACAGGCTTTTATATGTCACAGTTGTTATGCTTGGAAAAAGAGAAAATGCTTTAGGTACACTTTTGCACGAATGGATACTCGCCCTATGATTCAACATGCTGTTATACTATGGTCAATACAGCTCAACATAAATCATGTCGAACAACTTCAATAACAACTTCAATCCTCAATATTCACATTTTAAGAAGCGCTCATTTCCATTGCTGTGTCCTGAATGCATGCATGACAAGTCTCTCTCGCTCGTAGCCTAATGCCAGGAAGGAGGACCTGTTTGGCCGTCCCTCTCAAGGCCTGTACTCCTCCTCTTACATGGCCACCAAAGGCCTGGCCGAGGCCAGCATGGACAGGAACTGCCTGGAGGTAAACATGGGCTCCTCTGTACCCTCCTCCTCTCAGGTATACCACCCCTCACTCACTGTACAAACATCACCTGCCCCGCTGTGCTCCAATATCCACCGTCCGCCTTAAATCTACAGTAGAACATAATTCGAATGTAAAAAGGTGAATTGGCTTGTAGTTGGAATCTGTGAAGGCCGTTCAGGAGTTGTCATATCCTCTCCATTTCCTGCTGGGAACTGAAGAATATGCGAGAAATTGTCTCTGGATATTGGATCACAGCACTGCTCTGGGGCGTTTTCCATGTTTCCATTCATCAAAAGTCACCTTAACTCAACAGTTGTCCAATCTGGAGTGACTAAACAATTCCTCTGTTGTCCTGCCACGCGCCAGATCTTGCCCACCAAGATGTCGTACTCGGCCAACCTGAAGAACGTCATGAGCATGGAGACGGGCCAGCGGGGCCCCGAGGACCACCTGGCAGCCGCCCAGGAGCTGGAGGCCCCCAAGCCGGGGCCCTCCCCGCACGACCTGGCCGCCCAGCTGAAGAGCAGCCTGCTGGCCGAGATCGGTCTGACCGAGAGCGAAGGCCCCCCGCTGCCCTCATTTAGGTATGTCCCGTCCGTGGTGGTGGGGGGGGAGGGCTACATGTCAGCTTGTGTAAATCTCATTCTGTCATGACGATCCACAACGTGATTTGCATGTAGTTTGTTGATTGAAAAGCCTTTGTACTTTTTTCAAGCGACAATACGTTGTTGGTAGTTTTGGACATTTTCAGCCTAAAGCTTTTGACCAGAACATTCCCTAATCCTCTTTCCCCCCCCCCCCCCCTCTGTCCAGGCCCCACTGTAGCTTCATGGGCATGGTGATCTCCCATGACATGCTGCTGGGCCGCTGGCGTCTGTCCCTGGAGCTCTTTGGGAGGGTCTTCATGGAGGATGTGGGAGCAGAGCCCGGTTCGGTACGGCCGTTATCTAATGTGTTATCCAGATCAATACATAGAGGCTGCTTTGTTTTGAGAGCATTTTAAGTACTTGCCATTGCCTCATGTCCCCCTCCTCCGCCCCCTTCCACCGTCAGATCCTGACGGAGCTGGGCGGCTTCGAGGTGAAGGAGTCCAAGTTCCGTCGGGAAATGGAGAAGCTCCGCAACCTGCAGTCCCGGGACCTGGCACTGGAGGTGGACCGCGACCGGGACCAGCTCATCCAGCAGACCATGCGGCAGCTCAACACGCACTTCGGCCGGCGCTGCACCACCACACCCATGGCAGTGCACCGCGTCAAGGTCACCTTCAAGGACGAGCCCGGGGAGGGCAGCGGCGTGGCGCGCAGCTTCTACACGGCCATCGCGCTCGCCTTCCTCTCCAACGACAAGCTGCCCAACCTGGACTGTGTGCAGAGCGTCAGCAAGGGCATGCAGGCCAGCAGTACGTGTCATCACGATTACAACTCAAGTATGACCACATATGGAAACTAATATCATGGTGCTCAAATTTAGCGTACAATTTTTTTTTCTTCCCTGCCGTGGTTTATCTTTACGAGAACCGCGCTACAGTAGCATGCCTGAATGATTCAACGCGGGTACCTGTGCTCTAAAGCCCCTGTGCTCTAAAGCCCCTGTGCTCTAAAGCCCCTGTGCTCTAAAGCCCCTGTGCTCTAAAGCCCCTGTGCTCTAAAGCCCCTGTGCTCTAAAGCCCCTGTGCTCTAAAGCCCCTGTGCTCTAAAGCCCCTGTGCTCTAAAGCCCCTGTGCTCTAAAGCCCCTGTGCTCTAAAGCCCCTGTGCTCTAAAGCCCCTGTGTAATGTGGTGTGTGCGTGTGTAGACCTCATGCAGCGGCTGAGGAACCGGGACCGGGAGAGGGAGCGGCGGAGCGGAGGGATCCGGGCCGGTTCTCGGAGAGACAGAGACAGGTGAGCTGGAGGAACGATGTGGGAGATGCTCCATGTCACTAATCTATAGAGAACGCCAACATCTACTCACCACTTTTACTAAAGAATTGTAACCTTTTTTTTTTATAGCCTATATATCTTCTTTTATATTTTTTTCTTTATTTGAGTAGAAAGTCAACAGGTGCATAACTTCTTATGTTGCACACTATTTTATTCAAATCAAACTGTGAATACAGATCAAATGGAGAAAAAAGCTAACAAAATAAAATTTCAGAGACGCTCCCTGAGCAGCGCAAATAAAGGCCCCTTATAGTGACTCGGATGCACAATGCTCAAAATGCAGTATTTTCAGCGGCTACCCGGTATAACCGAGATCTGTGTGTGTGTGTGTGTGTGTGTGTGTGTGTGTGTGTGTGTGTGTGTCAGGGACTCCAGGAGACAGCTGTCCATTGACACCAGGCCCTTCAGGCCAGCCTCTGAGGGCAATCCCAGCGAGGAGCCGGACCCCCTGCCGGCGCACCGACAGGCCCTGGGAGAGAGGCTGTACCCGCGGGTGCACGCCATGCAACCGGTAACCACCAACACACTGAATTAATACAAATACAATCCAAAACATGGATAGAGCAGAGGACAATCTAGAGCCTGTGACCATAGCGTGGTATGTCTTTCCCTCAGGCGTTTGCCAGTAAAATCACAGGCATGCTGCTGGAGCTGTCCCCGGCCCAGCTACTTCTACTGCTGGCCAGCGAGGACTCTCTCAGGGCCAGGGTGGAGGAAGCCATGGAGCTCCTCATAGCACACGGAAGGCAAGGCATTGGCTGGATGTGCTGCGTCATTATAATGCGTTTAATGTTTGTCCTTATTCTTGTCTGGGTCGGAGTCAATGTGCCCAACGCTGTGCTTTCTGACTCTACTCTACTCTCCTACAGGGAAAATGGTGCAGACAGTATACTGGATCTCGGCCTACTGGAGGCTCCAGAGAAAGCACAAGTAAAAGCACAATCTATCCGTTAGGCTTTTAGAAATAAACAGACATTTCTCAACGTTTGAGCTCCGTCTTACACCCAGTGTCCTCCTCCTCTCCCTGCTGTGCGACAGCAGCAGCAGCAGCAACAACAGCAGCAGCAGCAGCAGCAGCAGCAGCAGCAGCAGGAGAACCGCAAGCGCCACGGCTCCACACGCAGCGTGGTGGACATGGAGCTGGACGACCCCGATGACGGCGACGACAACGCCCCTCTGTTCTACCAGCCCGGCAAGCGGGGCTTCTACTCACCACGGCCCGGCAAGAACACGGAGGCCCGCCTCAACTGCTTCCGCAACATCGGAAGGTAGGCGTCTTCAGAGATCTGTTTTTAGTCAGGGGTTTGATAACCGGGTACAACACTTCAGCGCACCAGTGTCTGTTTCTGCGGACACAAGCTCGAGAGGTTTTACAGTAATTCAACTGGAAATACTTCATGTATAATTCATGAAAAGTAGTTCAGCTAAAAGGTGTGGATCCTTCTATGCTAGACATGACATCAGTAATGTATAATTATGCCTTTGTTTGTAGGATACTTGGCCTGTGTCTGCTTCAGAACGAACTCTGCCCAATCACCCTGAACAGGCATGTGATCAAGGTGCTGCTCGGCAGGAAGGTAAAGAAATGACCAGTGCTCTAGCCCCTCCATCCAGCACACATGACCCATAGTTCTTTCTTTGAATGAGGAAACTAAATCATCCATTTCCTTCAGGTGAACTGGCATGACTTTGCCTTCTTCGACCCGGTGATGTACGAGAGCTTGCGGCAGCTCATCAGACATTCTCAGGCTGGTGAGGCGGAAGCGGTGTTCGCCGCCATGGACCTGGCGTTTGCAATTGACCTCTGTAAAGAGGAAGGTGCCGGACAGGTAACCGCTACATTACTTTTGGATGCCATCGTATGCTCCCATCTTCTGGAATATCCTACTAAGGAATCTACAGGAGCAATCCTCTTACACAATTGATCGCCACCTGACTCATGAATACCTTTTTTTTTTTTTTAAAGCATAATTCTAATAAAAAAGTTGTATAAAGTCAACATTTCTGACCATGGGGATGGTCGTATTTGGTGATGGTTTTGTTCATGTTGGCATGTGTTCACTCTCATAGGTGGAGCTTCTCTCCGGGGGCGTCAACATGCCGGTCACGCCCCTCAACGTCTACGAGTACGTGAGGAAGTATGCCGAGCACAGGATGCTGGTGGTGGCGGAGCAGCCCCTCCACGTGAGTCATGGTCACACTCACACAACCGGCATTACTCATAGGTGGCTGAAATCGTTTGTATGGGAAAATCTCTGGAAGATATCAGCCACGCAGTTAAAGGATGTGGTTTTATTGATAACATTATTTAAGACACTGTTGATCCATATTGGACACATCTGTGTCCTGGTACATTTTAAGGTAAGAGCTACTTGAAATTGGTCTTTTTGCATCCATCCCCTGTGTACCACCTTTAGGCCATTAGAGGACTTAAACGTTAGTCACTTTCACCTTAGCTTCACAAACATGGTGTCATGGCTGCCACTGGCAGGCACGGCAATAAACATGCCTTGGTAGAGGACTCCATTAGTGGGTGTCGAAGTTCAATTCAAGTTGAACTTTGTGCTACTTTCCAAGCAAATGCTTGTTACAAGTGTTGCCAGACTTCTGACAGAGTGCAGCTCTGCCATTCATTGAAAGCAATCTTGTTTGTGCCCTTGGGCCTCCACACACCATTCACATGGCGTGTCTACATCTATAACTCATGGTGACTAAAAGGCTCTGCTTTGTGACTGTCCACCCCCCAGGCGATGAGGAAGGGCCTTCTGGACGTGCTTCCTAAGAACTCCTTGGAAGATCTGACAGCGGAGGACTTCCGACTGCTGGTCAACGGCTGCGGGGAGGTCAACGTTCAGATGCTCATCAGCTTCACCTCCTTCAACGACGAGTCTGGTATGCTCCTACAGCCTCATTATCGGATTCATGTCTCTGGATCTCTTTTTGCCCCTCTGTTTCAAATCGGTCTTACTTTTTAGTTTGGTTCTAACTTGGTTCTCTGCGTCCACTAGGAGAGAACGCGGACAAGCTGCTGCAGTTCAAGCGCTGGTTCTGGTCCATCGTGGAGAAGATGAGCATGACTGAGAGGCAGGACCTGGTGGGTCTCCGTTTCTTTTATCCTAAATTCACACTGAAACCTTTAAGTTCAGTCATTTACGGTCTCGTATCCAAGTCACAATTGATCTGTAAAGAGTTAGTGATCAGTAGTGACTATATTTCATTGAACCTTTCCGTGGCCGTTTTGCAAAAGAGAAAAGTCTCCCCAGGGCTCGCCTTTCCACTACTAATTATTTGTTTCCTTTTTGGTCCTCCCCTGCTCTGCCTCCTATCAACTCACAGGTATACTTCTGGACCTCCAGCCCATCTCTCCCCGCCAGCGAGGAGGGCTTCCAGCCCATGCCCTCCATCACTATACGGCCACCGGATGACCAACACCTGCCCACGGCCAACACCTGCATCTCCCGACTCTACGTGCCACTCTACTCTTCCAAACAGATCCTCAAACAGAAACTCCTGCTAGCCATTAAGACCAAGAACTTTGGTTTTGTGTAGAGTGTTTCAACAGGAGAAAGTGTAAAACGATTAAAAAAGAAAAAAAAAACATGTTTACCGTTGTGTAATATTTACCTAGCTCCATTTTTGTAGATTTCTTTTTTTTTTGTCTATACAATTTTATGAAAATTCGACGAAACTGTTGCAATCTTCCCTGGCGGTAATATTCGTCTGTGTTGTTAACGCAGGCTCCTTGTTCTCTTTTTTTTTTTTTTTTTTTTGTGTTTCTAAAGAGGTATACAGTCTGGAACATTCCTGTATTGGCATTGTAAAGATGTAAAGCCCTCAGCCCTGCTCTATTGGCTTAGACCTTTACTTCCCAGGAATTTGGCTGGACAGTAAAAAGTCGGCCAAAACCCAGCCAAAGATAACAGCAGTAGTATTTAAAAAAGAAAAGACACTGTGATTATAATTTTTTTTCCTGCCCTGAAAATAATACTTGTTATTAATGACGGTTCACTTCTGCCTTTGTGGAAAGTCATTTTTCTTGTATAGGGGGAGTAGGGAATTTCAAAATAAACTTGGATGCAAAATACTTTGTTTTTATTTTCGGGAAATGTTCTTTTGGTGTATAAGTGTTTATTAAATATGTATTAAATATAAACAAAAGCTTCAAACAAAAAACAGAAAAAGTTAACATAAGTTTTATTTTCTCGTAAACTTATGAAAGTCCTTGAAATGTAATGCAGTTCCAACCAGTATCTATTCATATAGTTGATCTTTTAAATTGCCACTTTTGACACGTCTACTTTGACACGACATCTTTTTTGAATGGTGACGTTTGACCAATCCTGAGAAGGGATGCTAAGCCCCGCCCATGTCATTGTAGCTGTCAATGCCAGTAGTTCTCCTGGTCGACAGGGAGCCATATGAGGTGAATCGGTTAACCTCTGACCAAGCTTCTCTATGGACGCATTTGTGATATATTAGGATGTTAACTGACTGAAAATACAGAAGAGGTATTGTATCTTAGGTAATGTAGTTTAGCGGTTTAGTTAGTCAAGCATTGGTGGCCAGCAGGGGATGACTTTATTGTTAGCAATCATGTCGAAAGCGACCCGTTATTTTTAGCTAGCACTGAGCTAGCTCAGCAGAAGCACCGAGGAAGCCTTCGCCTACTACTCGGTCGGGGTTTTTAGAAAAATAAAAGACAGTATTCAGATGGAGAATTTCCAAGAGGCGACCTCGAGGCAGGTCAAGCTCCTAACAAGCCGCTTGAAAGAGGCGTTGTCCAGCGGCCTAGAGCTTCTCCACTCGGAGCTCGGCGTGGATCTGGGTCTGAAGCCGGAGCTGATTCCGCCATGGGTGATCCTCTTAGCAGCGTGCATCGGTCTGGTGCTCCTGGTGGCTCTGTGGGCCTCGGCCTGCGGCTTTCTCTTCAAGAGACGACCAGCCGCCGTGGACGGTGGCTATGGAGTCAAACCCGACGGCATCAAGCCTGCCGTCAAAACCGAGGATCAGAAGAAGAAGAAGAAGAAGACTGAGAAGGTAACTGTGCAGTCTCGGCCGCTAGCTGCCATTAGCAGGAGTAACGTTAGCTCAAGCAGGCTGGCGCCAGGCCTTGCTTGGCCTGGTGCTGAACATAAGTATCCATCATTTGCAATACGACGTGGACGTTTGTTGATCTCTACGTGATTTTGTGCACTTATTCGCTTATAGAAAGCCCAGGAGGCTCAGCCCAACGGGAGAGCGGTTCCTGAAGCCCTAGAGGAGGCCACAGTGTCAGAAGAGATTGTGCCACATCACCAGTCACCTCCACCGCAAGGCAAGACTGAAAGCGCCACAGAGGTAAGATTTTACGGTATCTCTTAAAAAACAAATCTCATCTTCATTAAGATGAGGAACTATACTGTACTGTATTTTCAAAAATATTTTTTTATCAATCATTTTTAAATCTCAGCATTAACAAAGTCCTCCTTAAACGCAGCAGTCCCTCCCTGCCGCCACTGGTCACTGTCGTGTTGTAGTGATGTGGCCAGGCCAGCTGGCAGTATTTGGTTACCATCCTAACTTGCAGATGCAGCATAATCTTGGCGACTCATTCCTAACTTGGGACACCGTCAGGTGTGATCAATTCATCAAATGCTGCCAGCAGGAATGTACCATCAAAGTGGGCATTTCTTTTTACCAATTTATAACACAGTTTTCAGTTGTAAAGCCAAAACAGATAACAGGAATGAGGATCAGTTCAGGTTTAGACAGGAGTTGTGGATGTCATATGCCATTTCACTTATATATAGACAGTAGTTAAACCAACTGATTTGATTGGCTACTATGGCTCATCTTGAGGTCTCATGTTCCGTTATGGCTGGTTTCGGCACACGGTGCTGCTCTCTTCAGTAGTTTTGTATAGTTCCTGGAGATCATCTATCATTTTCTTCCAGGTAAAGAAGTCAAAGAAGAAGGCAAAACAGGTGGTCAAAGTGTCCAAGACGGCGACTGCTGACGGAAAAGAGCCAGAGGAAGGTGAGGTGTCATGAATCAGTCACTTAGGATTATCTTACTTTTATTCCACGTCTTTTGTGGCCATTTACTGCTCCCTCTATTACAGTGTGGTTCTCCGTTAGATTGTTTCTTTAAATTTGAAACTATTTTCAGAAAGTAGGTTGCTGCACTGTTTTATTAAATGGCCCACAGACTTAATTAAAATGTTAACAAGGTTTTCATAAAGAAGGAAACCACAGGTTCTCAATCTATCCCATTATCCCCTAATCCGTGGCATATTTTGGAAGGTAAACCCAGCTACTCTGCCCTCTGGGCTACTTCCATGCTAATGCTACACCGTGCGTGTTGGATATTTCCTCAGGCACGTGGGAGACGAAGGTCAGCAACAAGGAGAAGCGTGAGCAGCGCAAGAAGGAAAAAACACCCAGCGACGGCTCCGCGAGTCCTGGAGGGGGCAACACCTCCAATGGTTCCCCTCAGGAGCTCCCCAAGCCCGCCCCAGTCCAGGTCCCCGCAGCCCAGAAGAAGAAGAAGGGTAACTTGACTAGTTCTTAGGCTAACCCTGTCAATATACATCAAGCAGGAGTGGGACATGGCTGTAGTCGAAATGCGCTCCTTTATACAACAACAGCTTACATGTGAATCATCATGTATGCTTCACATGTAAGCTTAGATTGGACTAATTCAAAGTCTACTTTCGTGTCTAGAGTTGTAATCCTGTCTTAAACTCCTGAGGAGGTGTTGTTGAGTTCTGTCGTTCTCGTGTGGACAATAGGACCTATAAATACAGACCCTGGGGTATTTGTTCGACACTGGGGACCCTTCTGTGTGGCGCCTGAAGGGTGTGTTACTGTGCGTTGCTGTGGCTCCTTCACATACTGTCTAATGTGAGATGTTCTAATGCTCTCAATCAATACCCCCGAATAAAGCCTATTCTTTTATTCCCCACCTTTTTTAGGTGAAATCACCAAAGTTAAAGTAGAGAAAGTCGAGGCTGTTGCTACTCAAGGTAACTATTCAAATCCACTACCAGAATGATTTGTTTTCTGAATGCTATGGTATTTTTGGTATTTTTTGCTTAAAAACTTGATATCATGGTGTCAAATTAATTTCTTGATGTTATTTTAGCTCAATAGCATGACAATATTCAGTCAACCAGTATCTGTGCCTCCTTTTTCATAATGTAAAAACGTAATGCAAGTTTCACCAAATCGGACTAAAATGTATCGGGTTCAATGCTATGGCGATAATGACATGACCATGACCATTCTAAACCACCAAAAAATTCTATATTGAAGGCAGAAACTAAAATGTACGTAGTACGCGCAGTCTTTGGTTTTAGCTTATAATGCGTTCAGCTTTGAGCAGGGTTCTTGTATTTCTACTGCTCCACCAATTGGATCTGCGTCCTCATCCTGTCTCCATCTCTGAATCTCTGCTTCTGTTTGTGTCTCTCCCCATCTGTGTAGTAGTGAGAAGCAGCGAGCCGACCTCCAGCTCCACCAAGGCGGCTGTCAATGCTCCAGCCCACACAGCTGCTCAGGCCCCTGGCCACTGGGCCGCCAAGCGAGAGCCTGCCACGCTCTGGGGATCGGAGATAGATGGTAAACACACCACACAGTTGGCCTCTGGACGTAGGCCTGAGCTGCCACGACATTGCGTTTTATATGAATGCTATTCTGGAGCCATATGTTGGCGTAGGATCATGTTCACTAACGGTTCTCTAATGTTTTTTTTTTTCTGGCTAATATGGTATTTTTCAGCAGTGTTACTATATTAGGATAAAGTTTTTGTTTTCGTGGTGACTCTCTAATCTTCCCATTTTAGGATCATGGACTGTGATCGAAAGTGGTATGAAGACGTCGGACCAAACTCAAGTGTCTTCTTTCTCTGGGCTAGGCGCTGCCGGTAAGGGGAAAAGGGTGGAATGAGACGACTGACCTTTTTTAGTGACACGTTGTCACATTTCAATTAGCTAGTAGCTTCAAATGACCATAACATATATGAAGTAAACACTGCGCAATAGTGATTTCAATTATATTATCAGTAAAATCACATTTGTCTCTTTTGTTCACAAGGATCTTGCTATCGACTCTCATAAGGAAATCTGTGAAAATGTAGATCCTGTTTGTTGCCAGCAGAGGGTGTAGTTTCCAAAGCAGTTCTTTTAATGTTCCGTTATTTGGTTTTTTCCATAGAACCTATTCCTGACCAGCCCTGGGCCGGCCAGCCCAAGGTAGAAGACGAGTGGTCAGGCCAGAGTAAGAACCAGGCGCTTCATTTTTGTTCAATCTTTTAACTACAAGGCCCTTTTTGAGGATGACCCCACAAATGACATATCTCAATATATGTGATGACCACATTGTAGCAGTGACATCATCAGGAATGTTAAACCTTGTTGATTATGTTGATATTCTAATAAATCCTTATGCCTGCCACTTTTCCACATTAATCGCAAAATGTTAGCCTGCCGTGTAAGCTAAGAGAACAACAGTATCTCTCCTTTGCCGTTGACAACCAAAGCTAATCGTAGAGTTAATGCTTCCTTCAGACGGCGGCACAGTGGACGCCAGCTCAGACTGGAACGCCCCCTCAGAGGTCTGGGGCAACTACGAAGAGCCGGCCCCTAGCCCCCCCGCAGCCCAGAAGGTGGCCCCACCTGAGCCCGCTAAGGTCCATCTTCTAATGGAGGCCGCTGTAAGTGTTCTCCCACTGTTGGCGCCAGGGGCCTCGACTTGCGATACATAGAGGGAAATATTTCCTGCTTGAAGAGCTCAATTGTGCATGATTCACTTTGGCCAAGATTGCTCAGATGTGTCGCTCATTTGACAATTTTTTGTTTCCTGACCAAAGCAGACCATCTTCCCAGATGCTACTGAAGTCAACACTCTGCCTTACGTTGCACTTCTTTTTCTACTAGGATGATGAAGACGATGACAAGGCCGACTCCAGCGGTAAAACTAAGAAGAGGAAGAAAAAGAAGAGGAAGGTGGCAGAGGAAGGAGGCCAGGGTAGCCAGGTAAAGCCACTCGGCTGTTGCCCTCCTTTCTGTTGCTAGTTAAAGGTGTGGAGCAGTGAAATGATTCTTACTATTTTGGCTGTCTGACCACCACACTTCTGTCCCATATCTTCCTGAAGGACTCTGAGGAGCCAGAGAAGGAGGTGGTCCATGAGGCCCCAGTGAAGAAGCCGCAGCAGCCTGCCCAGGAGAAGGCTCCTGCTGTCCAGCCGGCGAAGACAGCTGCTGCTGCTACTGAGGTGGGGGTTCCACGGAGCTCTGGTTGCTAGACGCTGACGTTTACTACATCCTGTGCTAGTAACCACATATGTTCCTGTGCCTGTAACCGCTGCAGAAAGATAGATAAAAAATAAATAAATTAGGCTTCTTGGTATAGGGGTTGTTACGAAAAGTGGTAAAGAGAGTGGTTAATCAGAGAGGAAAATCTAAAGAACTTAAACCCTCATTACATCTTCTTTAAATCGAAGTTTGGAATATTCAGTATTGAAGAATGTGGTGAAAGTTATGTAGGATGCATTGCCCTGTAATCACGTGCAGGCGAGAGTGGAGCGACCCGTGAAGGAGACCGTATCCCAGAAGACCCCTGTCACACAAGTGCCACAGAAGCCAAGCGAATCGGAGCCCACCGCTCAACAGAGTAAGAGGTCCCCAGTTCTTCCTCCACTTTGACTTTCTATGCTACAGTTCAGCCAGCTACGATGACTCCAAATGCCAGTTTATTGAATTGACTAGTCGGGTCCAGTTGAAGGTGCTGTAGGCAAGATTTTAGAGTCGAAGAGAGCAAGAGTTTGAAAAATAAGTGTTCTATTCATGCACCTTTTTGATTGATGGCTGAGATGGATTCCCTGAGTCTATCAGTGAAGAGATGAGATTGGTCAGAAATGACCCAGGAGTGGTGTATAATAACAACTTTGTCATGCAGAGGCAGGTGTAGTCAACCGGAAAATATATATTTCACACAGCATTTCCCGCGCTAATTGGTGATGGATGGCAATGACATTTCTAACAAAGGACTCAAATTGTAGCTCTTAAAAACTCACCACAGCACTTTCTATTTTTTTTTTTTATTATTGTGATAGGTCAGGCTGAATTATATGCAAATGCCTGATATAGAATTATGCATTTTCAATGCTCCACAGAAAAAATTGAGGAGAGCCAGGCTCCCAAGCCGGTGAAGAAGAAGAAGGCAAGGCGAGAGACATGAGAACGAGTCCACACTACGGTCTTCTGGGTGGAAGGAAAAGTCCCTGTATTCTGTTTATGCAACAAACAAAAAAACGCCACCTTTTTATGAGCAGAACTTTGTACTAAAACTCTACATGATGGACTTTTCTCAGAAACAAAACTTAAAAATCTGTACTTCAACCAGCACCGGCAAGGTTTGGTGGTTGGTTTGGAGCCTTCAGAACTAAACCGAGGTTGTGGCCCAGCAGCTAATGTTATCCTGAGCTAATCCTGATTTGATGCGCTCAGATTCTAGAGTCTTCTAATTCCGGTGAATCAAAACATTTTGAATGATGAAGGAGTCGTACTGTAATTATAACAAATGTAGAAAATACTGATCATGTTTAGATAACGCGCTGTTGCCGGAGGACAGCCGCGAACGTAACTAGGAAGAAAATGAGAGAGAAAAACCGAGTGGTCGACAACACGCGTCATGGAGAGACCACTCAATTAGGTTGTACATGCCCTTTGCTTTGCAGTCTTATTATTTTTACCGGTACATTGACCACTTTCCTCTAAGAAAGCACCCTTCAGGTCAGGCAAATGGCATCTTTGATGGGGCACCACCAATTAGTTATACATACATATAACGGTTACACGTGAGTTTCGGCTGAAATGTATACATTTTTATCCAAAAAGAAAAGGTGGAGTGCAAAGGAACATATCACCTCTGGCATTTCGATCCGTGACTGTGTTAAAGGTGTCACCCGACTCCATCCGTTGTGTGTGTGTCCTTCATCTAAATGTTGTGCCGCTGTGTGCTGAGACCTTGTTTCCTATAGCCTTGGCATTTTACTGCGTGTAATCTTTGTGGCAGTGCCATATAGGTACTTCTGATCATAGATGTACTACCGTGGCATAGTCATCTTCTCCATATCTGTCTGCCTGTGGTTCATTCAAAAGTCTTTCACAACCTTTTGTAAAACCTCTTTGTAATGAAAGAAAAGCAAAGCCATATGTATAAAAAAACTAAATAAATGCCTGTTGGTTTTTTTTTTTGGTTAACTACATTTTTGTGAAGATTATTTTTGTGAAGATTCAATCATTATTGTAAGCCGAACATATATTGTAAAAGCATTTTTTTAAAAGCAGCAGAAACGTGTTGCTATGGAGCAGTCCCCCCTTTATATTATGTGAAATCTATGGTTGCGTCCACTAACTCCTACTGTCCCACTCACTTTGTAGTAGCGCATTATCAACTAAGGTGAATTAATGTTTGCCTACTTGAACGAAACAAATTGATATAATTATACATTCCCTAAATACACTTTAATGTGTATATTCCTTAATTTACTGAAGTTACAAATGTATTATTGCTATAAAGAATATGAATTAAGTTAATTTTACCATTAACTTAATAAGCCAAAGTCCACTGATGAGCTCTTATCGATTTTAATACATTCATTGCTACGCAAATCATTTTGATTGTCTGTAGAGGTCGCTATATCTCAATTTCAAAATAGAAAGCCAAGAGCGAAATTTGAATCTACTACAGTCAGTCCTCCAAAAAGCTTGAAGTCGAAATGTATGGAAGCCCATTTACGCTAGTAAAAAACAAAATCCCCATGGTATGTCATGAGAAATGATGGCTCTGGCTCTGAAGAGCCATCATTTTCCACTGCTAGCCCTACAATTTTTGATTATGCCTACTGATGCAGAGCTACTTGGAATGCCTCAACCAACATTATTACTGCCAACCAGAAACAATAACATAAGAATTAATCACAGAACATATGCAATAACTTCATACATAATTTGTGGCCCTTATATTGGGGCAATTCTTTAAACTGGATCAAGGGCTTAACCACAGGTTACGCTGTCTGTTTTAGCTTGGTTAGCAGGGAAATGCATAAACCATTGCATTCAGCCATATGGCCATTCTCTGTTCCTAAATCCAGTCTGAGTTTGGCAGAGCATCCACCAGCATTGATCACAGCATCCATAAAGTAGCCAGCAATGATCTCATCTTCCTGTCTGTTGTGAGAAAATATCTCATAATTATGACTTTCTATCCCATCTTTCCACCATTTACCATGGGGATATTTATTTTTTATCAGGGAAGAGGTTTCATCTTTTTAAAATTTTACTGGCGGAAATGGGCTTCGAAATGCCTTCATCAAAGAGGTGAAATTGTAGGGGCAAGCACAGGTGTGTCTCATGATGTTAATTACGGGCACTGGTAGGCTTACATACCAATAATTAACTTAACGAGACACACCTGTTCTCGCCCCTACTCATAAAAGCCAATCATAATACCATATCAGCGTTGAGTGATCAGAGTGTATTTTTTACAAATCTTTTGGTAATTCAATTTGCTAATAGAGACTAAGATAATTCATCCCAGGAAAAGCTATCAAATGTAGGCCTAATTAGGTAAACTGATCAGGTGGCAAACCTTGAGAAGGAACACAGACAAGAGGGATACCTTCTAGGGATGTATGAAAGGGAAGAGTCCTACTCCCTACATCCGTTCTTTACATTCCTCTGAGGTATGCCTCTTCTGCGTTATGGGTGCCATAAAAAAACAAAAAAATTATGTTTTAGTATTACAAGCAAACAGCTTAAGTTGAATGATGGATCTGGTAAACTATTTTATTATATTGCATACAATTACATGACACTATATTATACTATATTATCTAATATTATGCCTAGGCCTACATTATATTATTGAATAGGCCTATAATATATATGTTTTTGTTTACAGGGTTAATATTATTTTATATTATGAGATACTGTCACACATTTGGCGGATCCTACAGTGTATTTTATATGTATTCGAACTTGCCTGGGCTTCGTTTTCTTCTAGAAAAGACGAGCTCCTCCATCCGTTACATCACCATCGCGCTAATCCTCCAGCAGGTCACGTGGTCCAATGTTTGTCAATTCGAGGGAGTCAAGCAGCGCCTCGTCTGCGCGGGCTCATTGTCGCAGGTAGGGTATATAAAGAAAGGCTACATGTTTATGACAGTCATTTGTTAACGCGGACAGAAGTCGATACGGGTCGTGATTGGGGTAGCCGTACTTCCCTCGTCGGTTTCATTTCTTATAGGGTTTTAAAAATACAGAGGTTTGGAAAATGATGCTCTCCCCTTGGGACCGATGGTATTCAAGCACCTGCTGCCTGTGCTGCCATGTCCGCACAGCCACCATCATCCTGGGGGTCTGGTATATGGTGAGCCTCGTTAATGTTTATCGTGTGTGTGTGTGTGTGTGTGTGTGTGTGTGTGTGTGTGTGTGTGTGTGTGTGTGTGTGTGTGTGTGTGTGTGTGTGTGTGTGTGTGTGTGAAATTATAAAAATCCACCCCCCCCCCATAATCGTGGTTGTTCTTCATAATTGTCTTATAAATTAATTTAACTTCAAATATCAATGTGAATTGTTTAGTGGAGAAACAACAACTCTGCTCCAATGCACTGAATAAATGATCAGACAGTCTCAGGTAGCCGGTCTTATGTCCACAGCCTTTTCCATGAGGTTGACCTGGTGAAAGGGATGAATGACTCATCCATATAATCATGTTCTTCTGGCCATACGAAAGCAGATCTCTTATATTTCATTTAACTAAAAGAGCTAGATTTTCTTCTCAGTTTTAGTAGGCTATCCACTTTGTATCTTTAGATACCGGTATAATTACTATCAAATGTAGTGCTTTCGGAAAGGTATTTGGAAAGAGGTTTCCTAGATGTTCGTCTTTTATGATGGCTTAGTTCTGCAATGTTAGAAAAGTGTCAGAGAACATTTTGTTTAAAACGTTTATAACTCTACATAACTGTGTGTGTGTGTGTGTGTGTGTGTGTGTGTGTGTGTGTGTGTGTGTGTGTGTGTGTGTGTGTGTTTGCGTTTGCGTTTGTGAGTGGCTCCATCTGTCTGGCAATACTGCTGCCTTTTAACTGTCCATATGTCTCCTGGCGTTAAGCTCATCAACGCCGTGGTGTTGGTCATCCTCTTTACGGCGCTCAGCGATCCCGACCAGTACCACCTGACCAGCGCTGAGCTGGCTAATGACCTGGATGTCATGGATGACGCCAGTAAGTTGAGCCTTGCAGAGGGGGAGCGGATGCATGGCTGCTGGTAGTGCTCTTGTCTTCAGTCTTGCCTGTAAGACTGTTCATGGTGGCAGAGCGTTTTGGGGGCGTTTAATGGAGCATGATTATGGAAGCCTTTACCAATCATTCAGAGAAATAGCATTTCATAACACCTTGGAGAGAGGGAGCGAGCCACTCAGTAGAAGGATAGTTTATACAAATGCATATTCAATTCAATGAATTCAACTATTGAGTAAAGGAGGTTATTTAATTTTTTTGTTTAATTATTATTTCCACTATTATTATCATAGGATTATTATTATGATGGGATTTATTTTTCCACCACAATGGCCGTTCTAGGAGGGTGGGTTTAAAGCTGTCTGGTTTAGTGTTGTTATTAGTTTAGCGATAACCTTTTGAGTTCCATTTAAGGCCTTTATAAGTCTGTGTCATACTATGGTGACATTTAGCACTCACCATAATACTAGTCTCTTAATATTAATTAAAGAAACTACAGTAGTATATTGGCCTTTCGGAGATTGTGTTTGTGATGTTCAACAGGTTGATCATTGAGGAAGTTGACTGAGGAGAGTTAATGGTTGATAACCATCTAACATATAGACATATATGTTATAGTATTCCCTTTTCAATTTAAATAAAAGGCAAACACAAAATAATATAGACTGCCTGTCTGATCCAAGACGGTGTTGAACAAGCACGCTCCGGTGCAGGACATTGAGTACGGGGTTGCATCACAGCGTGCTCTGTCGGCAGGCTCGGCCCAGTTTGGCGGCCAGACCGTGTTGTCCCAGTTCTATTGAGCTTGCCGTTATCCTTGTTCTGGGTGTAAGTCTGGCCTGCCAGCTGCTTCCAACCCTGCATTAGGACCAGGTTCAGGCTTTAATATCTAAAGCTGCCTTCTGCTGTGGCACCGGACGTGTTCCAGGAATACACAATGCATGATCCGGGGGGTTTGAGTTATCACCGTTCCCTTCGATAGGTATACACTGCAGCTGTGTTATAACTGACTGATCCCCCTGATTGAACATATCTAGCAGGGAACTGTGCATTTTTGTAAAAACCCAAATAGGTTAGGATACATCACGTCATTTGTTTGACATGAAATGGATTATGTTGGTTCCCTGATTACAGTTTAAAAGCCTTTGTAGTTCTGGCTTGTAGATCATTTTATTTAGCTTGAGTTGTGAAAACAACACCAAACTGAATTGTACTCTCATCCTCTTCTAGATATGTGCATTGCTTCAGCAATCTCCCTGCTGATGATATTAATCTGTGGGATGGCTACCTATGGTGCATATAAGGTAAGCTGGCCTTTCATTCATTAAGTCATCATTCATTCATTTATTGCTCTGTGCACTGTACTCAAGTGTGACTGGACTCAAACAGATCGAAATCCAAGGTCTTTCAAATGGATATTTTGGAGTGCAATATAATGTTATAGATCAATTCTATCCATAGATATAGAGTTTGTTTCCCATAAAACTTAATAATGTAATGTAATTGCTATTAAGACAGTTTTGGCAAATTGGTACATATTGTAGGGCTGCTTTCCAATGAGCAAACAGTACTTTAGATTTGTAATGTCAGGTATTTAAAAAGCCTTGCAGTACAATAACAAAAGTAGCTGGTTAATTTGCTTTTAGTCACCGGTATTCTGTATTATTATTTTTATTATTAGTATTAATTACTCCTTCATCTCCAACTTTGTAACGCACAACTATGGTATCTCATTTGAGTGGGTCCCCACTCCCCGGTATGAAGCTTGATTATTCTAAAGATAATTTAGTACCCCTTCATCTGTAACGTTGTGTTACAGATCTATAGTTTCTTATTTTAGTGTGGTCCCCGGTATTTATTACTATGGTTTCTTGATTTAGTTGCATGCCGCCTGGATCATCCCCTTCTTCTGCTACCAAATATTTGACTTTGCACTCAACACCCTGGTGGCTGTGAGCATCGTGGTCTATCCAAACACGATCCAGGATTACCTCCAACAACTGGTAAGATCCCAGCCAACACTTTCCGTCAAACATACCCAAACATATTTCACAGCAAGTCACTATAAAATGGCAACGTTTTATTTTTCACTAATCAAATCTATACTAACCTACCCATCTTGTCATTAGGTTTTTAATGAACTTTCTGTATCTCATTCACCACTGTTTGACTTTACCCCTACCTAGCCGGAAAACTTCCCCTACAAAGAGGAGGTGGCTGCCCTGAGCAGTTTCTGCCTGGTCCTCATTGTCTTGCTCTTCATCAGCTGTATTCTAGCGTTCAAGGTACGCTATGGCTACATGGCAGTTCGCTGCATTCAAATGCATTTTATAATGGTTTTCTGGTCCATGTATGCTACGCCTAGGCCTCAATATGTTAGGCGTGTGACTGCTATGCGTTGATCTAACGTTTTGTCCAGATGTAACTTTTCTGGAGTGCAGGGGTTTGGAAGAGCAATGAATCCTTGAAAAGATTGAAGAGAAGAACAGAGAAAATGAAAATACTTTTTTTTGATAATATATCAAAGCTGTTTTGCAATTGCTGTATCTCAAGGAAACAGGAATGATTTTTTTATTTTTGGCTTAACTTCCTCCTTTGGGAAATTCTTCATGCAACAGTATCAAATGGCTTTAAAGCTGCAAATCTATCTTGATGATCCGTCACTGGGTACTGTGAAATGTTCGTTGGCCAGGTCTGTTGAATGATGACATCAGATCGACCGAGGGAAGGATGTAGATTCGAGGAACAAATAGTGTTTCAATTGCAATTCTACCAATTCTTTGCATTGCCTTTTTTCTTTGTCTTTGAGATCATGTTACTTAAGTGTCTTGTCTCGGATTTGACCGACGGATTTTGGCATTGCTGTCACACATCCACATATGTGGGACATGGGACTGCCTGACAAAATCCAGTGGCATTCCTTAGGAGGCTATTTAAATTAACTTTGGTGTTGAGGAACTGAGTTGATTGCGTGATTGCTCAGTTTAATGTAAGTTGATGGCTGTAGCAGATGGTGAACTCCGGTAGGTGATTTAGGCCGAACCGTTCAGCCACCATCAGCACCTGCAACCTTCGCTTTATCATCAAATAGGAAAAAGGGGAGGTCTACGTAGAAAACATGAAACTATTGGTAATAATTTAATTTTACATTCATACAGGTTCCAATGTTACTTTTACAGTAACATTGGCCAGGGGCTCGACAGAAAGTGAAACAATTGCATATCTAGCCGTTGATCGTCATTCATCATGCTATACCAATCCATGCATTTAATCAGTTTTGATCATTCTCTGCCCTTTCAATTGTAGGCCTACCTGATCGCATGCGTGTGGAATTGCTACAGGTATGTGTGCGGAAGAGGAAGTTCTGAAGTGCTGCTCTACGTGACCACTAATGACACCACGGTAAGACTTCCTGCATGTAATCTATACAACCATCACTCTGGAGATCCATGTAGCATGTCATCTAACTCAACCCTTATGGTGATCCATGAAGCATGTGATCTGTCTCTCAACCACTATGTTGATCCATGTAGCATGTGATCTATCTGTCCAACACTATGGTGATCCATGTAGCATGTAATCTATGTGTCCACCACTATGAAGATCCATCATTTGGACCAATGCCTGCGCCGCCACAATGGCATGACATAATGAGGGGTAAAACAGATTTTGCTTACTTGAGCTGTCATTTAAATGCCTGCCACGTTCTGGAATGTCACAATACTAAAACCAAATAATTTGCCTTTTCTTCTTACTCAACCTCATTTTGTTTGCAAATGAGCTGACTTCATAGCTGGCACTTTCTTCGAGCTGAAAGAGCAGCTGAACAAACAAATGTTTTGTGGTTACTGTGCGGGAATTGTTCCAATCTATTTGACTAAAATCAAACGGCTAATGGAGGGAACCGGGACATGTTCAATGGATTTGGCTCACAAATGAGGCTTCATGCTGGCCAGTGCATTATCACAATGGTCATCATATAAGTGGTAATTATAACCATGAATATAACGACCATAGTTGGTTATAACCATGCATGTATTAACTGCTAGATGCTGTTATAACCATGGTAGGTAAGCAGTAGGTGAACCCCTGCTACTGGATCTTCTATGGCTACCCCTGCTGGTTCCCTGTTGCCCAACACCTGGCTGCTTCCATGGCCACAGCTACACACGCACGCACACGCACACACACGCACGCACGCACACATGCACGCACACATGCACGCACACATGCACGCACACATGCACGCACACATGCATACATTGTTACCCCAAGTCTGGCAGTCTAATTACAGAAATCCCACAGTGTTGTTCCTCTGGAACATGGAAATACAATACAGTGTTGCAATCCGAAAAACAGAATAACTATAGGTTTTTGTCATAAGGTTAATACAATTTGTTGTTTTGAGGTGTTAAAACCGAGACCCGCTCTGTGAGCCCAGGGAGGGCAACATTCCCCACCATGAGAAACAAAATACTCCCCTTGGCAGCTTCTTACAGGAGCCTGTGTGTGCCTGTCTGTGTGCGTGGTTCTTCGTTTACGAAACGGTGTGCGACTTCCATGGAAGCTTGAGTTAATGACTTAAACACTAGGGCTTGTAAAAAAGAACAGGGAGCTAAATCGATGGAACGGTTTCAGAAATGCTGTTTACTAAAGGCTGCTGATATTTAGATTTTTGTCACACATCATTGCTTATTCCCTTCCGTCATTTGGAGGATCTACTTTAGTGTTGTGAGTTTGACCGTTTCTATGCATCAGGTTAGTAGCACGCAGGTGAAATGGACTGAGGTTGAACACCTCTATGCTTCACAGGGCTAAAGGTTTCAGTGCATTGAACACTGTGATGATGAATAATTATCATTGTGTTAATTCTTTACATGCTTGACTGTCTCTATGTTACCTTTTTTATGTATTAGATTATTATTTATTATGGCTTCAAAATGTCTCTTTCTATAATGTTAATGTGTTGATGATGTTAGATACAATTTAGTGAGCTATGTCTGTCGAAACTCCTTTATATTATGGTATTGTTATAGAGGGGAATTGCCATCAGTTCTTTTATTTATTAATCATCACAGAGATAAATATTCCTGGCATGCTCTCCAATGGCTGTGACATCATCCCATCAAACAAGTTACATAATCACTGTCCAATCACATCGCCTCTTCAAATGTAGCATGTTAACAAGTGTCACACTTTTTCCTCTGGGGGGTTTTATGGGGGGATTATTAGAAATTGTAACTATTATTTTTATTTTTTATAGCAATTGGAAAATTGTAAATATAATTTCAAAGGCAAACAATAATAGTGTCCCATGACAGGAACTCTACACCATCATGATAACTTAATATAACATGATATAATATATCATAACAACTTAACACTTTCCATCTCTACCCCCAGGTGCTGCTCCCCCCATACGACGACAGTGTCAGGGTACCCCCCAAACAGCGCCCCCTATCCTACACGACAGCCTGAAGACCAGGCCTCAACACTGTCACCATGACACCCTCTACGAAACCCCATAATATCCACTTTGTCCTTGAGACATGCTATTGAGCTGTTCTTGTTATTATTTATTGTTATTTATTTTCCAACGCACCACACGGCCTCAACACTACCCTACATAAGATGTAGACACACACACACACACACACACACACACACACACACACACACAGACACTCATGCATTCATAAGATAACTCATTTTACACTTTCATTCACAACTGGTATTTGATGCCAACTTTGACCTACTGATCAGTGTGTGGAATAACGTGTAACTTTGTACATTTATTGTGTGTCCCTCCCAAGAACCTGTGTACGACGACTTAACCGTTTTATTCATTGGCACTAATTTCTATTTTGAATGGGGAATATCCAGGAAATGATATGCATTGTATGCATTTGACACTGGGCGACCTAATGAAAAATGGAAGCACTTACAAGTGTGAGGAGGGAGTATACATAGATAAACATATAGAAAAGAAAGAGGATATATTTGTATTTCTATTTAAACAGCAGTTTAGGTGTAATAGCATTTTTCTTGTCATTCCTGATGATCAAAGATGCCACAAATATGAAAAGAAGGCCCTGTTGTTTCTAATGAGTAGAGAAGGGTCTTTAAGTGTTTCCCGGTAGCTAATTAGTGTCTTCTAGTGATCAGGGTTAGATTGCCTTTATCCATAACCTCCTCTGTCACGGGGTGCGCTCCGTGGAATCATGTGTGGTGTGTCACAGTAACTACAACCATTCCAAAGACTTCAACCTGCCTGTAATCTAATGTGATCAAAGAGCAGCACACACATAAAAACATTAACTGTACAGTATAACGTGCTCAGCCCATGCTCAGCCCATCTGTGTTCTGCGCTTGTGTTGTGTTTCTACTGCCTAGTGGGGCGCGCTATTCTGCTGCCTGCACCGAAGTTGCACTGACTAGGGACCACCAGGTAGCCGGATAAGTCGGTATGATGAGGTGGCAGGCTGAACCTAGATCAGTGTTTCCTCCCCTGAAGGGCCTTGATGTATGGGGGCCTGCGTGTGTTTTTCCAGTTGGATTTTGTAGAAGTCCGTTCTACCAGATGCAGGCTCTTGGCGGGCTCCTCCCCGGGACAGGAAACGTATAACGTGGTCGTATTCAGGGTCAAATCTATTACGAAAAAAATACTAAGATGTGATATTTGTCTATTAAAATCCAATTTGATCCACAGTTGGTTCTTCCTTCCTTGATGTATTTTAGATAGTGCTTGGATCTGTGCAAATTCTCATGTGTCTTCAGGAACATGTTTAAGACCTGGCAAGTGTGGGCCAGTGTAAGACATCATTGCCTCAGTACTACCGTTCATGGAAAGTAGTGGGTCAGGATCCAGAAACAGGCTTCTGTGTATAAACTCCCACGCCCTGTGGTGGCCAGGTGCCTTCAGGTTGACCGCAGTCACCAAGACTGCTGACTATTTTTTTCCATAAACGTCCCTTTCAACTTTCTCAGTGATGTCCCCCAAATGTGAAATTCCAGCTGCAACGTAGATGCAGGATAAGGAAAA
Source organism: Gadus macrocephalus (assembly GCF_031168955.1). Lineage (NCBI taxonomy): Eukaryota > Metazoa > Chordata > Actinopteri > Gadiformes > Gadidae > Gadus > Gadus macrocephalus. The sequence goes on along the minus strand of NC_082392.1, from coordinate 14,617,572 downwards.
TAGGGTAATGAACATCTTCTCTCAGATTCAGTTCATCAACCAGAGGTCTTGATGAAATACCCTGATGACAGTCTCATTCAATTGCCCGTGACTTCACCCGGAGACATCTTGAGGTTTTATAAGTAGCCTTCCGTTGTAAAACTAGGCGTCCGGTCGTTGACGATGTCTCGTGAGGAGAACAGGAGGCAGGCCTCTGGCTGGGAGGTGGTGGGAGACCGGGGGCTGGTGAAGAGAGAGAGAGACACCGGTGAGAGGCAGACCGCTGCAAAGGAGTCTCAGGAAGTAGGAGGAGGAGGAAGAGTGACAGACATACTCCTGTGTCTAAGCCAGCCATACAAAAAGTTATTTCTCAACAGATCCAGACCTCTGCTGATTAGAAATACCGCTGCTGGACTTTGTTTATCAGTGTTTTTAATTGCTTAACGTTGGAAAATCCTCTTTCTGATAAAAGGTAAGTTATCTACTTTCTGATCATTTGCACTGCAGGTTATGAGGATTTTAATGTGTGCATAAAACAGTAGTCTATCTCCAAATAATTGATAAGAAAAACATTCTATAGAATTTAGAAAGAAAAGGTTGCATTTAACAGATTGCACTGTGGATAAACAATACACACTTGTTTTCATTTTGTCGTTGCGCAAGCTTCCACATGCATAATGAAAAGCCATTACAGATTAACGTGTAAAACAGCAGTTATAAAAAGTGGAAGGTTCACGTTTGAAATGTTATGGTAAACAACTCCAGCAAGTTCATAAACTATACAATATAAGCACTATCACACATGAACAAAAACAATTCAAATTATAATAATGGGAAGGATACAACTTTTTATATATATATATATTTTTTTTTTTAACTAGGTAGTTTTTTTAGCCACTGCATTAAGCATTTTAATTTAATTCGCAACCTCCGGTTCACAAATGCTACAAAAATCTGTAATCAGAATGTCTTTAAACACTAAACACATTTGAACATTTGATCAACTGTCAAGGCAGACAGATCATGTGAAAAAAACAGATGAGATTAAAAGCATTAGGATTTCTTATTACGCAATTTGGATAGCAATTTTGGACAAAATAATCATGCATTTTGCATACAAGAATTATCCGTTTTTTATTTGATCATATTATAATATAGTATATATACAAAGCCAATTTGCATCATTTCAATGGAGATATTGACAGCACACACACGCACAGGAGCAGACAAACTGGAAAGCACCTTGCGAGTTTGACCCATGTCTCAGGTCAGCCACTGTCCCAAGACGGTCTCTCCTCTGTCTGTCTCTGACACATTGATCGCATGCTCTGCCCAGCAGTCTGTCTGGTCCTGACGAGACCTCTGTAAGATGACGGTCCCCGTACTGCCACGTTCTTCCCATTTCCCATTTCTAAATCCAATTCCTAAACATGGGAGGGCAGGGCTCTGACCCTTCCAGGGTGGCTGTGACAGCTAACACAACCAGGCTTCTTCAGTCTGAACTAAATCACCCATGCAGTCAGCCACCACCAGGCTGATTTAAAGAGAACGAACACGGCACAGTATCTCTCACCGTAGAGCCCCTGCTCCGCCTTTGCAATGAGGCTACAGTAGAAATAGGAAAGACTTTCGGGGGTTGATCAAACTGACATGAGGTGAAAGTGTTTCCTGTGTCTCCTGTAGCCTCATAATAAATGCATGTGAGCTAGTAGATCTACTACAACTACCTCACCCTTCCAAACCACCAGATCTACTGCTACTACTATTATTACTACTACTACTACTATACTATTACTACTACTACACGTACTACTACTACCATAATACCAAATCTTCCTACTACAAGGCCATCTACTACTACTACTACTACTACTACTATACTATTACTGCTACTACAACTACTACTAGGAGGCCTAATAGTACGGTTAATTCAGAGAAAATACATTTATTTTGAGAAGTTGGCCTTTGGGGTTCTCGGGTGTGAGGGCCACGGGGGACGTCCCGCTGGGCCCCTGGGGGTGTCCCGCTGGGCCCCTGGGGGTGTCCTGCTGGGCCCCTGGGGGTGTCCCGCTGGGCCCCTGGGTGTCCCGCTGGGCCCCTGGGGGTGTCCCGCTGGGCCCCTGGGGGTGTCCCGCTGGGCCCCTGGGGGTGTCCCGCTGGGCCCCTGGGTGTGTCCCGCTGGGCCCCTGGGTGTGGTGATCCAGCATCTCCTTTTTATGGTGACTGTGTAGCCCCAGCTGTCTGCGGTTAGGATGAGCTCCCAGGTCCTGGGCGTGTTGTGTCTGCTGTGCTGCTGTGAAGCAGCTCTGCTGGACAGACGGCTCCCCAGAGCCATTTTAGCCGGTGCACAGAACCTGACCTCCGCTACTAACAACTCAGCAGGTGGGTCATCAAATGTGGTTGGGTTTGATATGTGGAGATGTGTTTGTCTATGGAAGAGCGTGCCTGTGTGTGCGTGTGTCTACATGCTCATGTTTGCGCGTGTGTATGTGTGTGTGTGTGCATGTGTGTTTGTGTGTGTGTGTGTGTGAGACCTCCATTCCAAACAACTCAGCAGGTGGGTCATCAAATGGGGTTAGGTGTGTGAGTGTGTGTGTGTTTCTGTGTGTGTGTGTATGCGTGTGTGTTTATGTGCGTGTCTGTGTCTTTCTGCCAACACTGTAGTTTCACCCATGAGCTGAAATGATAGCACTGCAGTTTTTCCGTGTTTATGTCGTCAGCGAGCTAAACTATTTTCAATTGCGCCATGTGTGAGCTTGTGACACATGTCGGTGCTGCCAGCTGCACATCGGTGGGTCAGAGGATCTCCAACCCCCCCCCCCTGCTACCCCATGATTTACCACAGAGACCCCCTGCAGGGGCGTCCCCCTGGACTTCGCCTTCGTCATCGACAGCTCCCGCAGCATCCGGCCCCGGGACTACGAGAAGGTCAAGGCCTTCATCCTGGACCTGCTGCAGTTCCTGGAGGTGGGGCCCGACGCCACACGCGTGGCCCTGCTGCAGTACGGCAGCGTGGTGCAGAGCGAGTTCCCCCTCAACGCCCACGCCTCCCGGGCCGAGGTGGAGCGGGCGGTGCGGGCCATGCAGCACCTGGCCTCGGGCACCATGACGGGACTGGCCCTGCAGTACACCATGGACACCGTGTTCACCGAGGAGCAGGGGGCGCGGCCCGCCGGCCTACTCATCCCCCGCATCGCCATGGTGGTGACCGACGGCCGGCCCCAGGACACCGTGGAGGCGGTGGCGGCCGAGGCCAGGCGGGCGGGCGTTCAGATCTTCGCCATCGGCGTGGGCCGCGTGGACATGAAGACGCTGCAGGCCATCGGGAGCCAGCCGCACTCTGAGCACGTGTACCTGGTGGCTAACTTTAGCCGGATACAGACCTTGAACGCCGTGTTCCAGTCCAAGCTGTGCGGAGGTGAGTGTCCTTTCACGCCGATGTGCCAGTGAGCATCCTAGAACATTGTGTGTCAATATCAAAATGGGATGACGCCCCTACGCTGCCGCTCACATTCGCTCTCGGCCCATCTGTTCAACTCTCCAGCATTCTCTCTCTCTCTCTCAATCTCGCTTATTCCGGCATCAGACTATACAAATTCACACCGATTTTGACGCCATTATTCAGACTGGCAGGTCTTTGAGCGTCACAGGTGTTTGTTAATGACGAAAGGTCAGACAAAGTGTAGTGTGAAACAGCTTGCGCTGTGGCATCTGGGACGCCCCAAAGATACTCTTTCTTGAAGTTGACCCATAGAATGACAGAGTGAGCTCTGGCGCATGTATGGAAACATAGCAAAGAGAAAAAGGGAGATTGTCAAGGGGAAGATCAAACCCAGCAATGGAATGTTTACACATTTTTTTTACGTTAAGGATAGACAGCCTGTACTGATGCCTATTTATTTATTTACTTATTCTTATTTTTTTATATTTTAGCATTCCCCACTGAGCATCTTTTTTAACTTTTGTCCAAATAAAAAATGTAAGCAATGTAAATAAAGTAGAGATGCAGGTAAGAAGCCCCCAGCCCCTGGGAACATAAACAGTCACAAACAAACAGATTAATCAGTTTGTGACTCTTCCTGCTCCCGTACTTTGTTTCTCATAATCAAACTTTTCTCCAGCCCCTCTGTCTCCTGCATCTGTCTCTCTGCCTCTGTACGTTCTCTTCATCCCTCTCCCCCTTTTTTGAAGTATTCCCCCATTTACAAGTGCATTTATGCATGCGTTTGATGATCTCTGCTTGTGTATGTGCTGTGTGTATTTGTGTGTGTATGTGTGTGTATGTGTGTGCACGAACACGTGCATTAGGCTCAGACATGTGTGAGATGACGGATCACCAATGCCAGCACATCTGTGTGAGCTCCCCGGCCTCCTACAGATGCAAGTGCAGGTTGGGCTACACACTGAACACAGACGGAAAGACGTGCATAGGTGATGGTTATTTCTTCTTCTAAAGTCATTGCACTTTTGGAGTGAGGAGTGAGATGGTTTTCCAATCAGATGTTAACTAAGTAAACAGTAGCCCATGGATATGGTCCCAGGGATGCATTCATAAAAAACCATGGCTTTGATAGAGAGACCATGGGCCATATTCCAACGAGGCTGTATCACATCGTATTATTTGTTCTTCCCACCATAGCCGCGTTCTGTGCTGTGACCGACCACGGCTGTGCACATATCTGTGCTGATCTGGCGGCCAGATACGAATGCCGCTGTCGCCCGGGCTTCCAGCTCAACACAGACCTGAGGACATGCAGCCGTAAACACCACCCGAACACAACACCTGAACTATCCCTTCCTTCCTCTGTCCTCCCTCCAGGCTCCCATCATCCTGCATGCTTCCAACGTATTTATAGCAGTAATATGATAGCAGTGATAGTCACAATAACATAGCGAGGGGGTAGGTTATAATGGTGGTAATAACTGTGTAAAGAATAGAAGCAGCAATAGTACTATTAATAGTAGTAGACAACGGGGATATGGGTTGATGAAACTATTGCACATCCTACTCTACAGGAACAGACTATTGTGATCTGGGTAACCATGGATGTGAGCAGGACTGTGTCAGCACGCCAGAGTCCTACATCTGCCGGTGTAAGAAGGGTTACATTCTTAGACTGGACGGCAAGACCTGCAGCAGTACGTTCTGTTATGATTATTATTATTATTTAATAAGAAAGTTGATGTTTCAGAATTATTTATATTTTTGCATTCAGAAACAGGGATGCCATACAAACGTTTTTATAGAAACCCTGATGTTATATAAATGGTTATATTGATGTGTATATCAGGATTGTTTTATGTTTTGTTGGCATGTGACTTTTGCGCTGGACATCTTTATGAGTTTTCAAATATTCTGAAAGCCTCTTGCAGGGCATCATTGGCCCCCGATAAGCCAGTACGATTTATGCTCCTCACTTCAAGCATCCTGTCTTTCCCTGCCCAGAGGTGGACCACTGTGGTGATGGTAAACACGGCTGCGAACACGAGGCTGTCAACATGGAGGACTCCTGTGTGTGTAAATGCAGAGACGGATTCAGACTCAGACCGAACGGGAAGTCCTGTAAGAGTGAGTACAGGGACAACTGCTTTGTAAAGGGCACATGTCACATGGTTAGTGTAGGAGCTGCACCGGTAACTACACACCCTTCCCGGAAACCCTGACTAATCCCCAGTGACTGTTGTGAAGGCTGATGGGAAACAGTGGTTGTAGAAATGTCAAGTATAAACCTGCATCTGTGCAGTCTTGGTATGACCTTGAGCACTTGGTCCTGCATGTAGAGTAAACCCAGAGTTGAAATTCGACCTACATGTAAAATAATAAGGCGTCTTTAGGTGTCCTGTTCAAGTGTTTACATGTAGATTGCATCAGCCTATAAATAAAGGCAATGAGGTCTATAATAGACAACAACGGTACCATGATGAACTGACTATTTCTGGTGACATAACCTGTAACCTCACAACCTACAGTGTGGCTACATTGTACACGACATGCAGCATGTTTCAGTTGGACTCTGATTGAACTCCCTCTGGTTCCAGGGACAGATCCCTGCGCCGCTGGTCCACACGCCTGTGAGCAGGAGCACCTCAGCACAGGGGACTCCTGCGTGTGTCGATGTAGGAAAGGTTATGTTCTCCGACCAGATGGCAAGACGTGCAAGAGTGAGTGTACAACTGCCTCCTCAAAAGAGTTCATCGGGGCATGGGGCTCAGGGGCTGTGGGGTACTTAGGGGTACAATCCCACTCACTGCAAGTTTAGGACGAAAACAACCATGGATATTTGTAATTTCATGAATGGCTTCAGTGTACAGAAGCACATTTCTCGTTATTATGCGTTAGAACATGTGGTGCTCGCTGAGTTCCTACGTTGTTCTGATGGTAGTTATTCATTCCAGAGGTGGACCACTGTGCTGATGGTAAACATGGCTGTGAACAGGAGGCTGTTAACATGGAGAACGCTTGCGTGTGTAAATGCAGAGATGGATTCACACTTGCACCGGATGGGAAGTCGTGTAACAGTGAGTATAAACTGACCGTGTTTAACTAAATCGCACTTCAATTGCATGGTGTGTCCTGGATGCTAAAATCCATTAGGTTCCTGAGAAACAGAATGCATTATCATAATGATTAACAATGTACCATGTATATTAAGAAATGACTATCAATTTAAATCATGAATGTACAATCTCATGGTCTGTCACGCCTTGATCTGTCTAATCTCTTCAGGATACACCTCAGTTCAATCTGATCCATTATTTGAAATATTATACTTGGAAAAAAAGACATAGAGTACATTACAAAAACAAATTAACCTGCATAACAAACCCTGTTACCCACCATACTGCCCGGTCTCTCCCAACCCCCTCCCCGCCGCCATAACCTACCTCTGTGTCTGCTGGGTTCCTACTGGCTGAAGAAGGAAAGAGCTGCAGAATCAGTTCTTTCTTGGAAAAGATGTTATCAAACTTGAGGCCATGTGCTGCACTACATGACGCTGCCTGTCCACTCCGACAGAGACAGAGTGCGGGAACGCTGTCATGGACCTGGTCTTCATCATCGACGGCTCCAAGAGCCTGGGGCCCATCAACTTCGAGCTGGTCAAGGGCTTCGTCAACGCGGTGCTGGACTCCCTGGACGTGTCCAGGAACGGGACGCGCGTGGGCCTGCTGCAGTATTCCACCAAGGTGCGCACCGAGTTCACGCTGGGCCGGTACGCCAGCGCCGGGGACGTGAAGGAGGCGGTGTCCCGCGTGCAGTACATGGGCGGGGGCTCCATGACGGGCATGGCCCTGCGCCACATGTTCCAGACCAGCTTCACCGCCAAGGAGGGCGCTCGGCTGGGGGTCCGGCGCGCCACCATCGTCCTCACGGACGGACGGTCCCAGGACGACGTGGTGGAGTGGGCCAACAAGGCCAAGAACGCCGGTACGGCTCGTAGCCTTGGTGCTGGCTGCAATATATAAAATAATAAATATGTATGTAAGCATGTGTATGCCTACATGCCTTGTGTGTTTGATTTGATCATCAGCATGTTTGAAAACTTTAGGAGGAACCCTGTGCTAAAAATAACATTAGAAGTTATAAGAATTAAACCTCCACAGGGGGATGTGAAAAAGTCTGGGGCCAATTGATCTAGACTGTTTCAATCTGGGCATTTGTATTGGTGTACTATATTTAACTGTTAATATAGTTATATTAATACAGTTGTACAGTTATAATGTAACTCTTCTCTACAACGTTTTTTAGCCTATGTATGTTTTGTATAGAGATGTTGTTTTGTTGTTTTACTTCATATTACCTTTATTTCTGCATCTTTCTTTAACATCATTATTATTATTTAATTCCCTTTCAGGAGTAACCATGTATGCTCTGGGTGTGGGCAAAGCCATTGAAGAGGAGCTCAAGCAGATTGCCTCTGAACCAGAGGCGACGCATGTTTTTTATGCTGAGAACTTTGATCAAATGGGAGAAATCACAAACCGCTTGAAGTCTGGGATATGTCAAGGTATTTCCTTCAGAGCTTTAATCTAAATTTAGTCATATGATGAGAATAAATTATCGTATTTCGTTTTTTCCTCAGGGGATAAGATGCAATCCTCCATCTTCAGAAATAACGTATCAGAAGAAATGACATTTCTCATAAGATCTTAAAGTGAAAGGTTTCCCCCATTAAGCTGCCCCCTAGTGGTAATATATGGTGACTACATATGGACGTTGCGAAGCTGAATTCGGGTAAATTCTGATAATTGGCCAGATAGCCAATCTCCTCATTAGTATACATTTACATCATACGCTTAGCCAGACTTATAATAACCATAGATGATAGGACACTCTAACAACTACTCTACACTCTCAATGTCGATTTGAATGCCTGAGAGTTCATTTAAAGATTTATTTTTCCTAAATGGACATTTTGTGCTTCTTCCAATAGACAAGCCATCGTATGCAGACCCGTGCCAGTGTGACAATGTGGTGATGTTCCAGATGCAGGCCACAGAGAAAATGATAATGCTGACACAGGACAATATCCTTTTTCACTATAAACCATTAGGCCAAATAGTATAGTGGAACATGCGCAGCAAATGAAATGTGGTAAACATTGCCACATTGCAAACATGGACTTGTTGGCTGCGAGGTTATTCTGTGTCGATAAGTTATTCATTCAAGGAGTAATTGTTAAGGAGGACTATTTTTATAGTGTGAACTAAACAACTTAAGTTCTGTGGTCAACACTGCAGGGGCCAAAAGGCTAGATAGCAAGGACCCTCTTAAAGTCCCTATCATCTCAGTTTTTTTAAGGATGGATTAATTAATTAAATAGACCTGTATCCAAATAAAACATATATAATAAACATATATAGAGAAATTGGACAAAGGAGAACAACAGTCAATTCATAATAGTATTTAGCAAAGTTCCCATTTGACCAAATCTGCTGTTTCGGTTGGTGTGTGTGTGTGTGTGTGTGTGTGTGTGTGTGTGTGTGTGTGTGTGTGTGTGTGTGTGTGTGTGTGTGTGTGTGTGTGTGTGTGTGTGTGTGTGTGTGTGTGTGTGTCTGGGTGTCTGTGTGGGTCTGTGTCTGCTCAAAGCTTTCTTTAACATGCCTACTTGAAGCCATGACACTCAGGCTGGAGAATCTGGAGCGCCAACTTCGGCACAAGTGAAACTACTCATCGTTGTTCTCCGGCACAATGGATTCCTCGACACCATCGTACCACTTAACCAATCAGAATGACAATCCTTCTGTCTCTTCTATTTAAACTGTATGTCTTTTTGTGTTTTTAATAAACCCAAGACAATTCTTTAATTCATCAATTTGCAAACTACAGTTTTTAAGTTAGCCTGGGAACCGGCTGCATCTGTGACCTTATGCTTTATTTGCTCTAGCATATGGTCGCCCTCCCACTCATTTCTAGCAGACCTTACCGGGGTCGGGCCAATCACAACCGTTTATCTAATATGGGGCGTGTTTGATATGTTGACAGTACAGAGGAGCGCCCTATGGGAGCGCCGTTGAGGCATTTTCATAAACAACCAAGATGGATGCCGCTGATGTGTCACTGCTCTGATTGGTTGAGGGTCTATCCAATGCATCCAGAGCCGTTCTGGTCTGCGCCCCCGATTAGGCCACTTGGAAATCTGGAATTAACTATGAGATCCCAGGCTTAATCGCATTTGAAAATTGATCTGGCGACGCCAGGCTATATTATAATGGTACATATTTTACATTTAAAGTATTTATGTAAAATGAGAACAGCTGTTGTCTGTACTTTGTATATAAAAATAAATGCATTTTTTATCACTGTTGATGTGTGTTGTGGACATTTTAATCGTCACTTTAATATATAATTATAAACAAATTATATTAACCTTGTTTATATAATTACTAGTCAAATTAAAAGGAATTGTATACATTATCCTTGGACCTATGATACCTCCCCTCCTCTCTCTAACTGAGAGGTATTAAGATAGTTGGCATCTGCATTGCCAGTAAAGCCACGAAGTCTGATAGTAATGCCAATCGACAGACTTCTTTGTTGTGTAGGTTCCTTTAATGTCTTGCAGACTTGCAGAAATATCCAATTCACACAGAACTGTATTGCAATTTAACTTGGCTTCCCCCGCCATGGCTGATTTCAGCCATGACCAATCTCATCTAAAAAAAAAAAACTAATCTCTCCACGATGGTCATTCCAACTCACCTTTGTTACCTTTGTATTAACTACCCTCAATGCAAAAGTTTCCCCATGAGAATCTTGTCAACCCATTGTCTCACGGAATGACTGCTTGGTAACTTTGCTGCCTGTATCTTCCCATGATCATGCAAAAAAAAAGTTTTTTTGCTGGCCAAAGTGTCTTTAAAATAAGTTATTTTTCATCAATTTTACGTGGTGAAACAACAGTGCTCCCCATCTGACCTTATCATAGGTTAATGGCATGACACTACCTCTGCTGAAGCCTTTCAGGCCCAGGCAGTCCAACTACTGTAGCACCGATGGTCAGCCTTGCATTGACCATTTCAGAATACTACTCTGTGGGTTTTGCGAAGCAGTAAAACCAGGTAAACCCAACAAAACAAGGTTAGGACGGGTTGGGACGACTCCAAAGAAAATCCTGAAGTAAAGAATGCAGACACAGATAATAATCTGGTACTTTGTTTAATGATTTCCTTTGACAGTATGTGCCCATTCCATTTGAAATCCTAAATAGCTAAATATTAAGTAAAGACTTTTATGTGGATTTTTCACCATACGCATCATTATTGAAATCCCATTTATTTAACACTGAATAAAGATAAGATGACGTGTAGAATGGTAAAGAATCCTCTTCATGTTGTTAAATAGGGGGAGGAGATCCCAGGCCCTGCCTCCTCGCCCTCCCCCTCCTCTTCCTCCTCCTCCACCTCCTCCTCCTCCTCCTCCTCCTCCAGTCACCACGAGAGTGTGGAAGCCCGTCAGCAGTGACTGTTCCTCAGTTAGCCAGTGTTGCTTTGCGAGGGCTGTGAGTCAGTGGGGGCTGAGAGGGCAGCAGGCCATGCATGCAACACACGACCAGACGAGACAAGGGGGGACCAACAACAGTTTCTCTTAAGGAACGTAAAGAGCTGCCACATGTGTTCTCTCCCTTGACCGTTCTCCTCGGCACAAACGGGAAGCAGCTGGGGTGCTTTGTGTGGTCCACAAAGGTTTCAAATAACTCCAGGCTCAACTCTTGAGGCACCCTCTGCCTCAGCATGGGCTGTTCGTCGTCCAGCGCGCAGGTTGTGGATGAGGAGAAGAGACCGGTCAGCAAGTTGGTGGAGAGCAATGGGAATACCGTGGGTAAGCATGAGAATGTTTACGTGTGTGACTTTTGCAACACAGGGATCACATTACCATTCCGATCCCTTTTTAGACCCCTGTCCCATTTCCTTCTGGGCTTAATGTTTCATATCCTCCTTGTTTAAAGGTCTGTATGCAATGATAAATACATGCTTCCTTACTGCATGAACACAGGCTAGGCTCGTCTGTTTTTCCACAGCAATGCCTTTACGAGGGGGGTGTGCCTACGCCTATAGTACACCGTGTGCTTTCTCCCCAGCTCATGTGTATCCTACTTCTCTGTGCCTTCAAAAAAAGATTGGAATCAGGCTGTGGGACTTCACTGAGTTTACAGTAAAGTAACGTCTTTAACTCATCATGGCATCTTTGCATTTATAGTTCCGAGCATTAAGTTCACAAGGGCACCGGGCAAAAGTGTTTACCTCTGCACATTCCATGAATCTAAAGGGGAAGTAGTTTAGGAGCTCCTCAGACCTGCTTGCTCTGGGAGCCGAAACAAGCTCCACAGGGTTCACCTCTAGCCTAAGGCAGAGGTTCTGACCTGACCTGTTTCTTATGTTACAGAGCCCCACATTCTTGTACCATTGTACCATTTTGTTTAACACTGGAATGCAATCCGATAGCTGCATCACTCGCCATGCATTGAGTCTATATCCCTTGCAGCTGTATTTTAGTATTGCGTGTGAATGTTCAGTCCTACCTTTGTGTAATGAAGGGGAGGTTCTGTTTTACCATGTAGAGCCCATGTTTGAATCTTATGTAACCACCCGCTGGCATGTGTGACACAGGACATGATTGTCTATTCATGGGTCAGTCCGTCTGGCACAGGGCTACTGCATAGCCTGGCAGTGTGGGATGGTACCATGTCTTCACGTACAGTATGTACTCCCATGAACACCGCCCTGTGTTTCAACACAGGGGACACGCAGAGTACATACTCAGCATGAGTACCCTCCCATGGGCCGCTCCACGCAGATGAATCAACATGGTGTTCAGAGCTGCCATGCATTGCTTTGACGAACAGGACGCTTGAAGCAAGCCACCACTTGATCTTTTAAAAAACAATATTGATTTCCCCGAGTCAGCTTCTGACAGGAGCCCGCTGATGTCATCACAACAACCAGGAGTGCCCAATCACTCACACACTTGCATGGATCTCAGAATACAGCAGTGCACCATGGCTGCATCTCCAATGAGTGCAGTGCGTTCACCAGCAACAACATGGTGCTCTGTGTAACTCCTCTCTGACTCCCACCTCACAAGCGTGCCACCTGACAAAATGCCACGTCTCATCGTCATGTCCCGGGGCATTACATCACTTGGACCAGAAGACTGCACTTATTGTGCGGTTTTCCCTGGCGGGCTTCTCTAATGGCCAATGCATGGATGGGTTATACATTATACATGATGGAGGACTGTCTCCACACCAGCTACAAAACCATCTGCTTGTCCCGTCCTCTGTCTACCCCCCCCCCCCATTCCCCCAGCACTCACGCATCCTCTAGCCACCCCATTGTTTTGACTGGGCTCTCCGTCATCTTTGGCTGCTGAATCGTGTTGACACACAGGTCATCCATGCCCGCGAGAGAAAGAGAAGCTGCCTCTGTCCCATCCAAAACACAACCCCTTGTTAAAATACAAGGGGTTCACCAGACAAGAGTGTTTTACAGTGTATGTGTGAGAAAGACTGAATAAGGAGGGAGGCGTTCCAGACAGTGGCGTAGAGAATCGGGGGTGCCAGAGAGAAGGTAGAGGATGGGCAGGCATGATAGACAGTGCTTAACACATCCTAGGGGGGTTGTATTCAAATGGAGGCAAAAACAATTTCTCAAGGGACATTTCTGCAATTCCAAGAGTTTTTTGTAATTCCTGCATGCACTCAGTCAGACTTGTTCCAGATGCTGCTGGTTGACTTTCACCCGCCACTCCGTCTGTCGGTAATCTACTCCTGGAACCAATAACCAGTAGTCCAGGGGTACTTGTGTGCCGTTGTCTTTCATACAGACTTCCCACAACAAAAACATTCTATGTTCACACTAAAACACATTTCCATATCCTTTTTTATCTCACTCACTGGAGTCTTTCAACCGCATCTACTCGGCTGATATTTATTTCTGTTTATCGGCTCGTTTCCTGCAGCGTGAGAGCCTGCTGCATTCCCTTCCGCTCAGTGCGCCCCACTCTGTTCATCCCGTCTGTCAAAGCGATGAAATCAGGAAGCCGCAGCCAACCCAAACCGGCCCGAACCATCCATGCATTCACCGAGCTGAAACAAACACGTCCCTACCTCCGTCACACAACAGCCACCAATGCTTTCCACACTGTTTGCGCTAATAGTCTAATTTTATTTAAAAAGGGGATATTGTGATATAAGACAAACCTAGGTTGTTCCTCTTGTAACTGTTTATATGTAACGTGTTGTTCTCTGAGCTACTGGAATTTCAGGCCGAGAGATGGTTATGTAGAATAGACCAATAGCTCTACTGTGCACCATTTATCTGAGGGTAGGAATCGAATAATAGGAAGACATGTTGAGTAATAAGGAGCAGTGGGAGCATTTAATTTCCTCCTTCAGCGCATTTCTCGCCTCAGGACGAGAGACCAACGTCAGCTGCGGAAATTAAAGAATGTTCTCTGTAGCAACATGCTTAAAAATGATAAAATTATAGCTTACTATTACCTTACTTGATCTCTTCCTGTACATGATTCTGGGGCCTCCTAGACGCACACAGGATAATTGCATGAATCCATATTAAAGGAAAGAAGGGGTAGCCAACAAGGTGACCGCGGGCACCTGGTCACCCGCAGGGAGCATGTGAGTCGCCAGCAGGGCATGTTCTATAAATAGCACAAAAAATATATAGATTGGAAAATTTGTGTTTATGTGTGGATAATGTATACAGTGTTTTCTTCTACATCTTTGCAATGTATTCACTTTCCTTAGATGCTGTGTGAAGACTGTTCCCTATCTATTCCTCCTTTACCACAATCATTTACTTGAAAGGTTTTCAAATGATGATTGTTGTTTAAATGAACCTTCCATTATTTTTGCTTAATTGTCATGGGAAATCTCGGAAGAAAAATAACTAACCAAGAACTGACTTCAATCTATCACTTTGTAAAGCATTAAACAATGGGTCACCAAAAGCATGAACCCATTGACCATACTACTAAACTATACAAGAGACAAGAGTCATTATAATATGTTTAAGGTTGTATTCTGTCTCTCTTGATTAAATTGTAGCAAACGGCGCCATCCTTGAAGACTCAAGGATCATTGAGGATCAGGTACTGCTGCCTGGGCAGACTTTCCTATCGGAGCTCGGTGGACCTAGTACCGAGGATGAAGCAGAGGAAGTGCTAATGGGCCTGGAGGCCGAGGAGGACCTGGGCTCTGGGGAAGACCTTCTTGCTGCTCTTGTGCCAGAACAAGAACCACAACCAGAACCATCTGAAGAGCCTGCTCCCTCTGATGAACCAGCAGCATCCCAAACCACTGTGACGATAGTGGAAGCACTGTTGCCGTTGGATGAAGCAGGCACTAATGAACCTGCAGCTTCAGATGCACCTTCTGAGGTTGAAGCCATTATTGAGAGCACAGAGGAAGTCCTGGCAGTGGAGCCTGATGTATCTGTTATCCAGGATGAACCTCCTGCGCCAGTTCAGGCCAAAGCTGAGTTGGTTGCAAATGTGGAGGCAGAAATCCCAGCAGCGAATGAAACCCCTATACCAGCTCCAAGTGAAGTTTCAGCACCAGCTGCAATCATTTCACCAGTAGAAGTTGAAACATCTCCGCCAGTTGAAACATCTCCACAACTTGAAACATCTCCACAACTTGAAACTACTCAACAAGTTGACGTTTCTGCCACAGAAGAAGTTTGCGCACCAGTTGATGTTCCTTCACCACCAGAAGTTTCAGCACCAGTTGAGGTTATTTCACAAGTAGAAACCTCTGAACAAGTAGAAGTTTCAGCAGCAGTTGAAACACTTCCAGAAGCAGTTTCAGCACAGGTAGAAGCCTATCCACCAGTTGAGGTTCCAGCAACAGTAGAAGTCTCTCCAGCAGTTGATGTTCCAGCACCAGTAGAAGTCTCTCCACCAATTGAGGTTCCAGCACCAGTAGAAGCCTCTCCACCAGTTGAGGTTTCAGCACCAGTGGAAGTCTCTCCACCAGTTGAGGTTCCAGCACCAGTAGAAGTCTCTCCACCAGTTGAGGTTCCAGCACCAGTAGAAGTCTCTCCACCATTTGAGGGTCCAGCAGCAGTAGAAGTCTCTCCACCAGTTGAGGTTCCAGCAGCAGTAGAAGTCTCTCCACCAGTTGAGGTTCCAGCACCTGTAGAAGTCTCTCCACCAGTTGAGGTTCCAGCACCAGTTGAGGTCTCTCTACAAGTTGAGGTTCAAGTACCTGTAGAAGTCTCTCCACCAGTTGAGGTTCCAGCACCAGTTGAGGTCTCTCCACCAGTTGAGGTTCCAGCACCAGTAGAAGTCTCTCCACCAGTTGAGGTTCCAGCACAAGTAGAAGTCTCTCCACCAGTTGAGGTTCCAGCACTAGTAGAAGTCTCTCCACCAGTTGAGGTTCCAGCAGCAGTAGAAGTCTTTCCACCAGTTGAGGTTCCAGCACTGGTAGAAGTCTCTCCACCAGTTGAGGTTCCAGCACAAGTAGAAGTCTCTCTACCAGTTGAGCTTCCAGCACAAGTTGAAGAAACAGTCCAAACCTTGGCCATTGATCAGTCAATAATCGATTTACAAATCGCTGCAGCTACAGTGCCAGAAGTCCTACTGATGTCTCTGGTTGCATTGGACAAAACAGCTGAGCCAGCTGTGTCTCCTGAGAAAGAGGCTCCAGAACAATCTGCCTTAGCAGCTGCTAAAGTACCACCTGCAGAACCCACACCTTAAGGTATGCAACAGCAAGACTGACAAAACACACACATCTTCATTCATTCATTTTAGGGTGAAATGATTCTTTCAAATACATCACTAAAACATGGTTCGATATTCATGCACTTTGTCTGCACCACGTGGTGTTGAGAAGATGTGGCATGGTGATCTCATCATTATCGAATATAAATAAACCAGTCGGCCAGTCGAGTGATGATAATAGTTGGTGACAGCTGTGAGGGGGGCGGGCTCAAGACAGTTCATCCATTATTGATTGACCAGATTTAACGAAGCATCTGGTTACTGGAAAAACCTGTCCTGCTAATAGGACAGGATTTACAATATTAAGCCCACTTAAAAGTGCTTAACTTTCCTGATTGAGGTAGCAAGATGTTAGAGATGTTAAGGGAATAATCTGATGCATAGGTATAGTCAGAAAAGCAAAGGGAGATGAGTAATCACACATGTAGATATATATATATTCAGATAGACATAAGGATACTGATGGTGGGTGTTGGTTTTACTCTTGGTTAATATATGTGCAACTAAACATTGAGGGATCTAAAGCTTTTCAAATGAGATCAGATGCTTTTCACATCCTAGTAAACAATCAATGTTCAATCACTTAGTCTCGGAAGCAAATCCATCTTCTTAAGTTAGTTTAGTAACATGTCACATGTAAATATCTTGTGTAACATTTCCCATTTACACCTTACCCCTTAGCTTAGGTACCGATGTCATTGTTACAGTGGTGATATTCAACACATAGATAGCAGCATCACTGAAGGCAGGGTAACAAGTTAAGCATTCATCTGGTGATCTTGAACGATCCTAAATATTGATTGATTGATTACCTCTATAAAAATGCTATCTATGATTGGCTCTCATTGAGTGTGATGGGCTGAATTAGACGACAATAAGGGCAGCTATGCACGCACACACACACACACACACACACACACACACACACACACACACACACACACACACACACACACACACACACACACACACACACACACACACACACACACACACACACACACACACACACACACACACACACACAACAAATACCAGAGAAGGCTAATAGTGCTCTGTATTGTTAATAGGTTGCAGGAGTGTTCCCTGTTGCCAAACAATGTTGTGTATGTTGTGAATAACACTGCCAGGGCTAGTGTTAATGCCATTTATAATCTAATCATGCATAGTAACAAGATGTAATTATGAACAAAAGAATATTGTTTGGTCCTTGCAATATGATTACATTTGAATACAGAAGTTATGAGGTTGAATAATTCATGCTTTTCAATACACCACCTCAGAAGAAAACGTGTATCTATGATACATCCTCAGTTGACAGTACGGACCCTTATCAAACTGAGACAACTTGAAAAGTTAATGCAACAGATTTACTATATTTGTTTCTATCTTGCCTTGCGGGTTGGTAAACATGCCCATGTTATCCATCTAAAGGAGTGTCATGCCAGGTTGAGAACTGTTAGTCATGCGTAACAAGGATAAATACTTTTATTTAACAACACAATACTGTGTTGTTAAATAACAACACAGTATTGAAGCTTCAGAAAAAGTGTGCACAGTTTGATCTAAAATCGCTGGCATTTCCAGAGAGTGTCTAATGTAGTAATTTATTTTCAGTGAAAGGACATGTTCACACACACATACACGTGTGCATTTGGGTGCTGCTCACAAAAGTACATGTCTCCAGAGACACCTCGAAGACCAAGTTATAAGTAAACCGGTTAAGCAGGTTACATATGAAGGAATGCTGGCTACTCCTTTTATGGGATATGCAGAAGTCGTTGAGTATAATTACTGTCACTGAATATATTGTGATGCCATTACATAACTGAGAAGTGATGACCTCAAACTTTCTATATCTGTTGTGTGCATTTCTTTTCTCATTATGTTTGTGTGCATGTGTGTGTATGTGTGCATGTGTGTGTTTGCGTGTGCCTGTGCGTGTGTGTATGTATGTGCGTGTGTGTTTTTGTGGGCATGTGTGTTTTCCTGTGCCTTTACGTGTGTGTGTGTGTGTGTGTGTGTGTGTGTGTGTGTGTGTGTGTGTGTGTGTGTGTGTGTGTGTGTGTGTGTGTGTGTGTGTGTGTGTGTGTCTGATGAGTAGGGACAAGGCTGTCAGCACCACAGGTTCTCTCCAGGAACGGTGAGCTCCACAAAGGAAGCCTGGTGAGGACGAAGACCAAATACATGTGCGCTGGATCTGTCCACGGATCACATACTGCACTCCCTCAACCGACTCTGAGATAAATAACAAAGAATGCCCTCAAGAGTCACAGACACCAAATTAAACCCTAATGTTTGTCCCTGTATGAAGAATTTAATTGGATGTTCAAATCAGAAAGAACTTTGTTGTCTGATCAAAGCTAACCCTAACCTAATCTAATATTGATCAACCTTTAAATATCATCATTGTACCACAGATGGCCGGCAATTGTTTGTCTTTACCTGTGAAACATATCCATTGCAGTAGTCATAGGAGCGCCATGCAGGAAGAAGAAAAAAAAACTCAGAACATGTACATTCATGTATGAATCAGTGGAAACTTCTGGGAACTATAAAACACAGCAGCAAAACAAACATGTGGTTGGTTGTACATTGGTGAATATTCTAATTAAGTTCTTTACAGCTGTGATGTCACAGCATGTTTTGGAAGACCTCAAGTGCCTAAAGTAACATGCATAACAAACATGAATACTTAACACACATTAACAACTATTTTAAATATATTTTTTAATTGACATAATCACAACTGTATAAGGTCGGGTTCAAGGAAAACATGCCACGGATACGGCTACAGTGAATTAAGCAACACATTTTCATCAAGGCACCTGTTTCTTTGCATTTAAGATAATTTCTCACATGGTTTTTGTGTGTATGTTGAATGCTCACGTTTTCTTAACATATATATGTTTAAGAGGTACCATGATTGAAACTTTGTTAATGAATCAATAGTAAAAGTAATTTTCAAAATGTGTTTTGTACTATTAAGAGGTACTGTATGCAGTTTTTCTGTAGAACGTCATTTGAGAGGTCTTAAGCACAGAGGATTCGGTTCATTTAGTAGTAGATACTGGGATGTCTTTATTGGGAAAATACCATTTGGCTGGAGGAGCTAGAGCACAGAAATATGCCATCATGTCTCGTCCAAATGATATTGAGTAACCTGGCATAGGCGTTGTCACTATGCACAACGGAACGGATTGGATTCTACAGCAGGAACAAATAACTCAGATAAAATTTGCATTTAGGTGATTTTCCTGACGCTTTTATCCAAAGCGACTTATTCACACATTCACACACCGACGGCGGAGTCAACCATGCAGGGCGACAGCCAGCACATCAGGAGAAGTTAGGGTTATGTGCCTTGCTTAGGGACACTCGACGAGGAGCCGGGGATCGAACTAGCAACCTTCCGGTTACCAGTCAACCCGCTCTACCTCCTGAGGTCCTGAACACGCAAAGTGGACTATATTTATGTTACAAAAATTTGGTAGAAGATCATAATCTTATTTTTCAACATTTAAAAGGTAATATGTTTGTTACTGTGACTTGAGTCAAAGCGAGGTTGGAGTTTTGTAACATTGTTTTTTCTTTTTCAAGTGTATCAACAATGCCGCTAACCTTTTAGTGTGCAAAATAAAGCTTTATAGACTAATGAGGGACTTTCTGGTGTTTTTTTTCAGTTTTAATGTTGAGGGATAAAAGTTATTGGTAAAAGTAGCAATATTTAATTCTATGTAAATAACATAGGTTAATATTGAGTGTAGTGTATTTGTTAGATCATGAACTTACTGCACATATTTATATGTCTAACTTTATTTAAATTGCATACAAATAACAATTTCCAAAAATTCCAGTTGGTTATAACAGAAAAAAAGTTATTCTAAAGACATGACCTGATCATCTTTAGTGACAAGGAATACAAAAACTTTTGTTTTACATTATTTTGTATAACGCCCATCATTTAACATGAGGTTCATTGGGGAGAGCTAAATCCAGTCAATGTTTTATAACGTTGCTAAAAAACAGGAATATTGTTGAATTAACCCAATTTGGCAAATGCAGATTTAAAGCAGTGAGTCGTGGCGAGTTAGGATTAATAAGGACGTCTTCATGGTTGGTTCAATTAGGAACCTTCGGTCAAAGGGCCCAACACTGCCACCGCCTCAATCTCCACCAAGCCTCCCTGGGTTGACAACCAGAGAGACAGAGACAGGGACAGAGAGAAAAGGAAAAGGGAAAAAATAGGGAAAACTGTTTTACATTGTATTCGCACATCCAAAACTAACCAATGTAAAAGGTATTATTTCGGTGTCTTCAAGTTGCATGGGATCAGACATTCTAAGTAGACACTTTGATTAAATAATCTATGACCATGGACATCTATAGTAAGAAACATCCCCTTTAACACAGCTGGGAAAGCAATAGGGGTGCTGTGGTCAGATGGGACATCATCAAAGCAGTAAATGAGCAGCTCTTACCCTGGGAAGGGCAGCCACCTGGTAGGCAGCTCTGGCTGGAAAGTTGGTGCTGAAGACTAAACAGGAAAACAACAGTTTTCAGTGCTTGAAGACACAATTCATCACAGTATACAAAACCCTACATTCTTACACAACATTCATGTGTATTATATCTCACTATTCTCTCATTAACCTGAATATTTCTGATTATTTAGATAGTTCATGAACTAGTTTGACCCGGCCTGTCAGGCAGCAAGACAAAACTTTATTTGTTACAAGATACTGTGTGTACTCCCAGATATACAAAGCCTCCTCCAACTTGCCTTTTTCAGAGAGACTTAATTTTTACGAGTTAAATACTACCTGTTCCATTATTTGCAAATTAAAGTGTTCTTATCATTGTCATCATCCTACACATTTTCCCTTTAATTTATTCAGAACCTTTCTGTTGTGCTGATGAAACATAAATCCACGTAATCTTCTAGACCAGAGTGAAGACTTGGGGACAAGTCAATTGTTAGAGATGAGAGAACCAAGTAAAAAATTAAACTCCTATGCATAGAAAAAGAACAATTCCATTTTGAAATGAATGACATAATGAAAATGTCAGCCCAGAAATGTATTCATAACAAATGGATGCATTTTAAACATATTTAGAGAAACGTGTTTAAGTTTACAATGAATATTGCACTGCTGTTCATTGACTAGCTCCAGCGCACGTTGCTAAATGATAGCAACTCTCCACTCATTCTCCTCTGACCATGCATTTAATTGGCTTTGACTGCCATCAGTTCTCGGCAATTCCTCATTCGCCCTCTCACGTCGGACAGGTTCGAAATTATACTGCTGTGGGTCATCATGCATATTATTTGTGGTTCTTGCCACCTCTTAGACGCCATAGTTCTAGTACTAGGCTGAGGCTACCATCCACCACGTCTCCCCAACGTGCCGTCATCGCCAAATGGCGTTAGAAAACACCCGTTACTGCCAAAAACGCCAAAAACTGGACTTTAACACTATTGGAGACATTTTATAAATGATACACATATTTTGAGTGCTTTATGTACCCATTAATCAAAACTTCCGGTTAAACAGCACGTAGGCTTTTAAGCACAAAACCTTATCACAACATAAAAACATTTGACTAGATAGGTAAACTGTTCTGTACTTACACTGCTTGTAAACATCGTTGACTTTGGTGAAATCGTTCATGTCAGCCAAGAGCACAGTGGTTTTTACAACTAGGAAAGACAACAGACACGTTCAACAGTGCATGATGAGCACAGTATCTAACAATGGATACTCATGAACATGATTCACTATAACTCCTCAAAGTTGGTTGTTCCCTACCATTCGCATACCCACAGGTAGCAGCTTTGAGAATCTCTCCCATATTCTCGAGGGCCTGTTTGGGGATTTCATTGGAGTGGTTAAAGGAGAACCGAGGGTAATAATACATAATTGCTCATTAATATGCTCATTGTTTTTTTTTTCTTTAGAATTTTCCACAACACAATGTCTAAACAGTATATTAATAATATATTAAGTAGGTTGTATGTCTAATCCTTAACCAAATAAAAGGTCTATGGACGATGCAGAATGCATCACATTCATTGTTTATCTAGGAGGTAAGAACAGTTGTGTGGAACAGGTCAACAGTGTAAATTCTCAGAGCATGTTAGCACATAGGGTCACCACATTAACTCCACCTATATACATACAACCACGTGTAACACCCAAAACTCTCTGGAACAATTATATTTAGACACACGAGAGAAGTCTTGTGAGTGAGCACCTGTTTGGTCTGGGCCTGGACGCCCCCTTCCACTAGCTGCCCACTGACAGGGTCCATGCCAAGCTGTCCTGAGATGTACATGGTCCGGTCTACCACTACTGCTTGGCTGGGGAAAACACAGCAAATCAGAGTGTTGAAGTTGAAAATGTAGCATTTATAGTGCGCTCATACTAAGGGAACTGTATGCTTATTATGTAGTTTGTGAATAAATCACACCAATGTAAAAAAGCAGGATTCAGCCAAAGTAACCATCAGTAAAGACAATTATGTCTACTGCTAAGCAGTGGTAACAGCATAAGTCTCAATGTAAAGAATCGGGAAGGGGGATAACATGTATGAATGGGACACTCACAGTAGGCCTACAGGGCCCCCAAAATAAGTGCACTGTATAGCTTGTTTCAATGTTTCTTATTACATAACGATGAGATGTGTTGTTGCTTGACGGACATTCATATACACCCGCGGTTTACAGAAAGAAAGATTCAGCAAAAATAAATAATAAAATCTTCTACCAACCCATGACCAAAATAAACTTTTACCTGTACGGACCGATGGCCGCAGGAGCGTTAGTTGTGTTGATGATTCTTCTTATAAGGGTAGCCATGGCGATACTAAACTTTTCTATACTCAGCAAGCTCCAAAAATTCCAAAAGTTCACAAAATTGAACCTGCTACGCAGAAGAGACAGGCGTGGACTGGAGGTCAGACCATGGACCTATTAAATAGGCAGCAGTACCAGAGCTATTTCTCTGATTGGCTCTGAGCTGCACCAAAGACCCTGCTTCTTTTACCGTAAATAGCACTGTTGGTAGAATTTTTTTTTGGTTTTGCCGCATTATAAGACTCAAATTACATATTTTAGTTTTTATCTTTAATTTCCTCTGAATATAAATGCATATATATGTGTAGGTAAATATGTGTCGTCATTGTTTGTCGTTTTATGCACATCTTTATCAGGATTTATGTGGCGCTTCTACAACACACATAAAAAACCCGGAAGCGGAAACAGGTCCACTCCCATGCGTAAAACACAACACGCTCACATGTCGGCTGCTATTCGAGCTCTCCGTTCATTAAGGCAAAGATTTATTGATGTTTTACCTCAAAACTCTTTGATCGAGTACTTCTCAACTTCGAGCTGTTAATTGGAATTAAATATACTTTGTTGTGTGCTCCTTCATAAAATACTTTAGCTTTGTACGAAAGACAATGGCCACGATTGTCTACCGTTTGGTTAGTTTGTTTGACAGATAAAGTTGAGCGGTGTCATCTGCATTTATAACATGTCTGGATCTAAACAAAGAATGCGAGAGAAGAAGCTGAGCAAGCAGCCTGCCAGTGTTCAGTATACATCTTCTCCGTTTAGCAGCTCACAGAGTGGAGGCTCTTGGAATGGAATGGAAACGCCAAAGTCTGGTAGCGTATAGCTCTTGTTCTTATTAGCCATGCGTTTTCTTCTTATGTAACCTTAGTCCTTCATGTGCACACCATGCAATAATACGGCTATCATCTGCAGTTGTTACTTCACGCGGACAAATTTTTTCAAATGTCACATTTAACACATTTTCATATTTCAAAGGGCATAGCAGCAGCAGCTATGGTGCTTCTCCGGGAGGTCCTAGCGATCGTGGAGGATGGGTCCGCGGCCATCAGAAAGATGGCGGAGCCTATGAAGAGGAATTGCCAAAGTTCATCACTGGTACACACACACACACACACACACACACACACACACACACACACACACACAAAAACACACACAAAAACACACACACACACACACACTGCTATAGACACTCTTTTGGAGCAGGCTTGTCAAAAGGTTAAGTGAACAAGATGCAACTCCTTGTCCCTATCCAGCCGCGGCCTTTGCTGTAGCCCGGGCATCAGAAGTGCAAGCCATGCTGAAAGCGGTCACCAAGGAGACGGGTAGCTGCCATGTGTCTGGGGCTATTCCTAATCACATGAGGCGGAGGGCCATGAGCCACAACACCAAGAGGCTGCCTTGCAGGTTAAGGGAGGTGGCCACCCGGATGGTAAGCATTCACAACACATCTCTGAAAAGATGAACATGCATCACTTTTGGGGAATTTGGATGAACCGTTCATTTCTGCTCACTCAGACAAGTGCACAGTCAGTATCTGAGGCTTCAAAGTGTTTTAGGTAACATTTAAGGGCTATAACCATAGGCACGGTTGGTTGGCTACCAGTGGGTGATATATATGCTCCAGCTGACAGCGTTCCTTCCTCTGTTTGAGGCAATTACATTTTATCCTGCTCCTGTCTCATTTATGACCAATATCTCCTGGCCACTCATCCCCGATTGGTTCAGTTGATCCATCTTGCACAGAGTAATGGGAGGAGACCTTTTTTTGGGTTGTTGATATTCAAAATCTTGCTCTTTATGGCACTCTCTTAATTACTTGCAAATCCTAACTACAGTAGTTCTTTCATTTCTGGCCTCTGAACCATCTGCTAAGAGGATTGGAAAAAAAAAATGCGTATTCTTTTTCAGCACAACCTCCAGGGTGTTTTTATAATGCTTCCTCTCTCTCCACCTTCATAAGCCCAGACAAGGCGAACAGGACACCGATGCGCAGCGGAGGTGTCTTGCTTCGCCCTGAAGGGGCTTATTTTCGATAATGACCGGCGACGTTCTATACATTATCCCGCTTATTACACAGCTACTTGCCAAAACGAAAAAATAACTCCACACGGTTTGTCTTTTTACAATTTATTTGTTACCAGCATTCGTAGTGTTAATCAGCAGAGAAATAGTCAGCCAAAGACATTGACGTCGCTTAGCAACCGAAGACGCTGGGGTTGACAAGTTACCGGACTACTTGCGGAGTGGTACCATAAACGTCATTAGAGGCAAAAAGTCCTTTGTTTGCCATGACAGCTATTCTTAGCAACGGTGAATTATCAAATATAATTCACCGCCGGAAGTTGTGAAGAGCCCATGCAAGTGAACGGAGCGTTCCACGGCATTGAGAAGACCCGTGTAATAAGGCTTTATAACCTTCCTCTACACCAGTGATCCTCACTATTTTTTTGACAAGAGCCACATTGGCATTGCAAAATCAAAAGGAGAGCCACTTTTATGACAACATGCTAAGTCACCTTTGCAAATGTGCATTTCTTCATATAAATTGGTGTTACGTCCCAGACTTAAGGGGATGAGGGGAGTAATACAATTATGTTATTCCCAGGACTGGTCAGCGAAAGAGAGGACAAAGAGACATGTGCCGGGATGCGCCGTTTTGAAATGGCGCTCCAGATTGCTTCGTTTGAAACCGGCACGGGTTTGTTTGCAAATCAAACATAGAGGGTTCATACCGTGCAAAACAAACAGGAATTCGTCCGTCCACTTCTCTTGAATTTTTCTGTGCTCATCTTGTATGCTTCTTATTTTTCGTTTTTTAATTACACCTGCCGTTTCTCTGCCCGTCCCCTCTCCGATGTCTTCCTGCAGATTTTTGTCCTCAGACTTATTTCCCTCATCCACTCCACTAGCAACACTGTCTGTCTGTTCGTCTGGTTTTTGAGTTCTTTTCTGTCCCTTTTTTATTAAAAACCGGTCCATTTCGTATTTCAGCTGGCAAGCGGAGCGTGCGGAGCTAGCGGAGCTTACGTAGCCCGCCTTTAAATTTTGAGCGGTCACGTGTTGTAAACAATGCCACACGCTTGCGGGCTGCGTTGCCAGGTTTGACAGGTTGACAATTCCCCCTTTAGGGATCACCATTAAGGCTTAATACTTTTAATTTCTCCTTCATTATTTGGGTGAAGGGACAAGTATAATTCAGATGTTTGCGTTTTTGTAGTGCAATGTTGTACGTTTATGAAGCACATTTGAAAAAATGTATTGGCTGTGTTACCACATAGGAAGCTACCATGCGAGCCACCAATTATACCTTGACGAGCCGCATGTGACTCGTGAGCCGCGCAATGAGTAACGCTGCTCTACACCCTCAGAAAGAGAAGGGTCTCGAGGCTTAATAACCCTACCTTCCTCTACGCCCTCAGAGAGAGAAGGGTCTCAAGGCTTAATAACCCTACCTTCCTCTACACCCTCAGAAAGAGAAGGGTCTCGAGGCTTAATAACCCTACCTTCCTCTACGCCCTCAGAGAGAGAAGGGTCTCAAGGCTTAATAACCCTACCTTCCTCTACGCCCTCAGAGAGAGAAGGGTCTCAAGGCTTAATAACCCTACCTTCCTCTACGCCCTCAGAGAGAGAAGGGTCTCAAGGCTTAATAACCCTACCTTCCTCTACGCCCTCAGAGAGAGAAGGGTCTCAAGGCTTAATAACCCTACCTTCCTCTACGCCCTCAGAGAGAGAAGGGTCTCAAGGCTTAATAACCCTACCTTCCTCTACGCCCTCAGAGAGAGAAGGGTCTCGAGGCTTAATAACCCTACCTTCCTCTACGCCCTCAGAGAGAGAAGGGTCTCGAGGCTTAATAACCCTACCTTCCTCTACGCCCTCAGAGAGAGAAGGGTCTCAAGGCGGGCCCAAAGAAGAAGGAGCAGCCCAAGAGCAAGAGCCGCAAGGCCCGCCGTCGCCACGGTAACCTACTCCTGGAGTTCAACAGGCGGCAGCGGAAGAACGTGTGGCTGGAGACGCACATCTGGCATGCCAAGCGCTTCCACATGCTGAAGAAGTGGGGCTACTGTCTGGGCGACCGGCCCACCGCCAAGTGCTACCGTGCCTGCTACCGTGCCATGAGCCACCACTGCCTACTGCAGGTACGCTGATGCCCTGCTCTACATGTGTCTCAGGGTTTCTTGTGGTTGTTAATCCAATTTTATTGACATAAATTCTGCTGTAAATGTGTTAAATTTTTTTATTTTCAAAGTCCTGATTATTTTCTGCATAGTTTTTGAGAATTGCTCGAGGGGATTTCCAGATGGTACTACCTCCACTGAATCAAACCTCCATTGAAACAGTAAACATGAACATGTGTGTTTGTCTGTCTGTACAGGATCTGTCCTACTACTGTTGCATCGAGTTACAGGGAGATGAAGACAAGCTCCTTGCCTGCCTGTCTCAGTTGACCAGCAAGGACACAGGTGAACACCTATCCTGCACCTCATCGCTAATACATGATCTTAGAGTAGCGGTGTGCCGTTACTCTAAGAACTAAACAAATGTAATAAGCCTTATTTATCTTAAAAACGATAGCATTTGAGCACCTTTACTAAAGTGGTCATTAAGATCTTCCGTTAGGCGTAAATTTGGCTTTTTTTCCATGACACAAATAATAATTATTTCTTAGTCATAATTTCTTAACTATTTATTAGTCAAAGCGAAGGTTATAAGTATTTTGCAGAACCCTTGTTTAAAGCCCCAGCAGCAGGTTAGCCAATACACTTCATCTTATATCTGTAAGCTATCATTTAAGTTATGTAACTGCATGATACTTATAGTCATACACTCGATGGTATCCGTCTGCAGGTCCTACGTTTGCAGCGGTGCTCGCCCTGTCCGGGCGGACGCAGGGCAGTGCCACCGTGTACCGAGCAGGCCAGTACCCCTCCCAGCCCCTGGGTCCGGTAACCTTCCTCTGGAGGCCCAGGACACCGGGCTCCTCTCATAGACAGCTGTGGATCTGGGCCCATCCCACCCTCAAACAGGTCTGTTCACCGACTCAAACTGTTACCCATGCAGTGATTGTAAAGCAGTGCAGATGCTAGAAGACTTTTACAATCCAACTGTGGAGCAGGCCAGGTGTCACATTTGTAACGACTGATTTTCACAGATTACAGCGGTGGACAGGCGTGCTGTTTAGGACCGCTGTCGTTACTCAGGCCAGACTACAGTATCACGTACCGATTCCAGTCGTAAATATCAAACATGTTTGATGATTGAGACTGGAATCGGAGTGACTTTTGTGCTGAATCAGTTTTCAGGGGGTATATCTGGGTTTACATCGGGCTATAGAGCTCCTTTTCTGTGCCCATCTTAAGCCAACAATGCTGAGCTCATGCCCCAGGACCCCTGCTCCCCCGCAGAACCTCTTCCCTGAGCTGCAGAGCGTGTGCCAGTGCAGAGAGCCCGTAATCCCGGCCGTCGCTCTGGTGGTCACGCCTGCGGAGCCGGGCCCCAGTGCCTCAAAACCAGGACCCCGTCAGGCGAAGAAGAGCCCCGGGGCCAAGAGGAAACGCAGTGCCGGGGACGGTGAAGCACCCCCGGAGAAGAAGATCGTCGGCGATGGGACGAGACCTCCCTCGGCCCCGGTCACCTGGACCTCGGCCTCTACGGGGATAGTCATTAAGTAAGTATAAACAGGGGATCAGGGTGCATTTGGGACTGGTGATGCATTCATTTCAGTCTGACTGGAGCAGTTTTTTCCGAGGTGGATGTTGATTTGTTTGTTCTGTTCCAGTGACCTCACCATGGAAGTTGTGCGGTACCGACTGATTGGCCCACAGTCTCACACTGTTCTGACAGAAGCCCTGGAGGCGGCCACAGACTGTGATGTACGACCTTCAGCTTTAAACCTCTAAGGACGTCAAGTATGTTTTGCAAAGCTTTACAGTTTGTTGCTTTTCGCTATGGTTTCAGGCCTTGAGCCAAGCCCAGGCCTCTCCCCTTTGGTGGCCCCAGCACTGCAAAGACCAGGCCCAGATGACCCTACACCGGCAGCAAGCGGAGGTGTTCCAGACTCTCAAAGGTCAGGTTCCCATCGGTTAATTCCTTCATCCAGATGACACATTTGTACCTGGGGCTTGAATCTTATGGAGCCCAAATGGTCCTAAGAGGACCTCGTGCCACACAGCCTTACACGGCATGCGTTCCTGACCCAGACTCCTCTCCACAGGTGTCTGCTCCACAGGGGAGGTCCCGCCAGGCACAGTGCTGGGTCTCAATGTGGAGGACCCCAGGTTGGCCCTGCCCCAGAAGAGAACCCAAGCTTTGTCTGTCGTTTCTGCGGACCAAGGTACAATCTGGCCTCAGAGACGGGGGTGGACTAGCCACACATGCCGTGCACAACAAGCACTGTGCGCAACACAATCAATCCCGAGGAATCTGGTTACACTTTATATGAGATTACGGTCGTTCCCCCAGTGTCCTCTGTTCACGCTACGTACGTTTATCGCTGCCAGCTGTAGTGGATCCGACCGGTCCCCCGACGGTATATGGGTGTGTTGGGTGTCGCGCCGGGGCTGGTTCACTGAGTACACATCTGGTTCTGAGCTCCTGGGGAGCCTCTGCCTGGCCATGCAGATGTGCCAGGTTCGAATCCTGGCAGGACCCTGTGCTCGAGCCTAGCCCTCGGTGACCCAATGTGAGACTCTGATTCCACATGCGCTCCACCCAACGTCTCGGCTGGAAGAGCAATTCTTGGGGACAAAACATGACACGGATGTGGCATATCTGATGGGTGTTTTTTAAACATGTAATCTGCATGGTCCCTGACACACAATACAAACAAAGACCATGGCTATCAGTCACTATGGCATATTAACCATTAGCTAATAAATAATGTTGTAGCTGTAGCGGCCCATAGAATTCCTCCTTCAGTTAACAAGAGTTGCACATGATGTTCCCCTCATTGGTGCGGTTTTCAAAGAGTACTGAACAGCAGCGTTGCTCATCCCGGTGACTGGAGCGATATCACTGTCCTTTAGATATTGACGAGACGACAAGGGAACTGATGTTGAGGGGGGTACCCGAGCACTGCTGTCAGAGTTCCCTGTGGGACCGCTTTGTACGCGACAACGTCACCGACAACAAGTTATCCGAACAGGTAATGTGGTGTTGTTAATGTATATGATAACTCAAATACATTTCTGCGTATTTAACCAAAAACGTACGATTCACATAAGTTGTCACACCCATCCACAGCCAACCTGTGGATGGGTGCAGTCACGCAGGCACCGAATCTCACAGTGCGTCACCCCACAGGAGATCAACCGCCGGAAGAGAGAGGTGTTGGTGCCGGGATCCAGGCTGAGACCCACCCCGCCCCAGAGCCGGGTGCCCGTGCTGATGGTGCAGCAGCCTGGGAAGCAGGTGGGCCAGGAGATGAGCGGCTGGGGCGCCGGGTGGGATCTGCTGCTGCCCAAGGGCTGGGGAATGGCCTTCTGGGTCCCACTGGTGAGTACCTCCACACTCTGCTTCTCTTGTCCTAGTGGCCACTTCTCACAGTGTGTGTGTGTGTGTGTGTGTGTGTGTGTGTGTGTGTGTGTGTGTGTGTGTGTGTGATATTCTGAAGAAGCAAATCAGAGAGAAACGGCACACAAAACAGGACAGACGGTTCTACTGTGCAATACAGGGTGATTCAAGACCAATGCTCATATTGTTGATGGTATAATGGCAAATTGAGCTTTGTCATTTAACCTTACTTAAAAGACTACAGATGCTTTTGAATCAACAAGTCAAATGATTCAGTTTTTTAAACTTACAATTCTTCATGTATATATCTTTTTCTTATTTTTTTCGGTTGTTGAGGATGGTAATAATAAATGGTGTAATATAAAATCGTGGTAAACATAAATTAATAATTGAGTAGGAAGAGCATTCCTTTTCACATTTGCTTTGTTCAGCGAATCAATTTATTTCATTTCCATTCATTAAAGTTCGGCAATTTCTTTTAGAAGCTTTTTTTTGTTTGTTTATATCCCGACGGCAATCATTAAATTGAACGCCCTGTAATATGCCCATCCAATCATTTCATTCTGCCCCGAATGACATTAATGTAGCTTACTCTGGCTGGTTTCCCCAATGGCTTCCCCTAGCTTTAACCCTCTGCTGCGATGTTTCTCCCTGCTTAGGTGTACCGAGGCGTTCGTATCGGGGGTCTGAAGATGAGCCTGAAACACTCCCAGAACAAAGGAGCCCCCTATTTCCCCCACGACTTCCCAGACTGCCCTGCCGGGATCTGCTTCCAGGGGGAGCAGGAGGCGGAGCTCCTGAACAAGTTCAAGAGGTCAGAAGGTCACCAAGAGGACTCAAAGCTGAGGCCGGGAGTTATTTGTTCTTTGTGAGGGTCTTGTGTCTGTCTGTTCATGTTCAGGCAGCTCAAAGGAAGAAAGCAAGACTGGGTTGGTAAGCCCAAAGCTTTTTTCTGCTCTGACGTAACAAAGGGCTCCATCCCATGAGTGATGGGTTTGATGGAGTTTGCCATAATGCTCCAATTGTCAGATGATATAAATAACTCTGTGACAAAACGTTCAGACCCTGTCAGAAGTACAGCTCCACTTTCAGCCAAACTTATAAAAGAAGGTCACATACTTTTTCTCATGGCTCTGCTAAGTGACATGTAATGTTTGTTTCTAATCACAGCACAGGGTCTCTCCTTTCCCACAGAGGGACCTTAACTTCAGAACAGGATCTCAATTAACATTTCTGCCTAATATTTGCCTTCCAAGGCCACTCCAGGAATAGCTGTCCTCAGTTCTAATGTGTGGTGTATTTTTATACCGCAGCGTTGTACGATCAAGCGGCCAAAGCGGAGGGAACGGAAGTTAAGTTCCATCCCTCCGTGCCGCCAGGGAGGTGAGGAGACGATAACGAGGCTGTGGTTCTCTCCGACCCCGCCGCGCCATGAGTCATGATGTCCTGACGTGTTCCATAAATTGGAAGGGTAGCCCTGGCTGTTTCGACAAGCGCTTGACCTCCTGACCTCACATCCATAGGCGCCCGCCTGCCAAAAGGACCAATTACATAAAACATGGCTGTCTGGCTCCGTTCCGTTGCCCCTGGCAACAGCTGGTGGAGGAGTGGGAGCTCATCACGAGCGAGGCCCCGGAGGTGGGCAGCAGCAGCGGCGGCGACGAGGAGAGGCGAGGACAGAGCGGTGTGGATCCTGGATGGCGGCCGCGACCGGCGACGGTGGTGCAGAGCGGCTTCAGTGTCCTGAGGTAGGGCTCAAAGGGCCTTTGATCATGTGTGTGGAGGAAATGACGGGGTGAGCCGGGGCTTCTCGCCGCTTGCATGTTTCATTGATGAAAGGTTTTACATTCTATAAAAAAAAACAGATAATTCCGGCATAGTTTGTGGTTTTGGTCGTATTGAACTAATGGTCAATTTATCGTTAGCTGTTTGTTGGAATTGTCCACCAAACTTAACATCGCAAATTCTAATCTGAAACCAAGATGTCGATTTGGTTTATATGTATCGTTTGTTATGTTTATTATGTATCGTTAGTGACTTTGGATGAATCAATCCAGTGGGATTTCGCCCTTCTTCCCCATAAGAACACCCGTTGTGAGTTTCCCTCCAAGATTCCTTTAACAAACCCGCCCACTAAATCACACTTCTAATAATATTGTTGCGATTGACTTTAAAAAGTCCCCTGGGTCAGGGTGAAGCAGTTCTGTGCTGTTTCCGAGGCCTTGCATATTAATCACTGATTACTTTTTCCTCTTTGTTTCTAATTCCCCGATATGCGTGCGGAGCTTTCTGACAGGAGTGATGCATGACTCTCGTCTTCATCGTAGTGATGAGAATACCCAGCGTAGGCTCTGCTACAAATTGCTGTAATTCATCACCGAGATTAGTGTTGGTGAAGAGTTGCATCTGTCCCCTTAGGGAGGGAAGAGAACTATGGAACGGTGCATCGAAAGGAATATATGGGAGTTCCCATTTCTTTATTTTTTGGCTCTGTCTACGCAGTCTGATTTGGTTTTCCTTGGCGTTCCCTCCAGGAACAGGAAGTCTCTGAAGCTGCTCTCCAATTGGTGCCGGCCCACCACTGCAAAAGGTCAGAGGTCTCTCCGCGCCCGGGACCAGGCGCCTCTCGACGCCGCGTCGGGGGCCGCGCTGCTCGCCGCGCACGTGAGGGCGTTGGCGTGGGTGCGCCTGTCCCTGCTGTCCAAGGGACGCCCGGAGCTCCATGCCCAGGTGTGCGTGGCCACCCAGGAGGACCTGCAGCGCCTGGGCGACAAGAAAGAGGCCTACAGCGGCCCCCTGGAACACCCCCACAAAGACCGCTTCAAGAACATGGTGAAGGGCGACAAGAAGGGCGGCAAGAAGGGCGGCAAGAAGGGCGGCAAGAAGGCATCTCCGGTCCCCAAGTCCTCCACCACGCTCCCCACTCCGGAAGCCCCCGACCCGCACCCCGACTCTCCCCTGGCCCTGGCAGCCTGCTCGCTCCCTGCGGCGGCGGGCCAGACGTCCGCCAGCCCTTCCTGCCTCCCCGCCCCGGCTGAAGGCCCCTCCTCCTCCTCTGCCGCGTCTCCCGCAAACCTGGTCTTAGGCCTGTGGCCCGAGCCCCTGCCCAGCGTCACGGCGCACTGCTCACGGGTGACGCTGGGCTGGGTCACCCAGGGAGACTTCTCCCTCTCGGCCGGCTGCGGTGAGGCGCTGGGCCTGGTCAGCCTGGAGGGCCTGGTCCACACCCTGATGGCTCAGCCCGCGGAGCGGAGGGGCCTGGTCCTCCTGAGGAACCCCAGCGCCCTCCACTACCGCTGGGCCAAGATCAACCTGGAGGCCTGATCCCGGGGCCGCGCGCCAAGCCCGTTGGTGGGTGCCGCGAGGGGCACTGAGACCAGCCCTCCGTAAGTTACATTGCCCTTAAGTTATACAAGATGAGTTTCTGGTGGTTTATTTGAGAAGTGTTGGACATTATTGCACCCTTGAGCAAGATAGAAAAGGATACCATTTAATTTGACATGTGGGTGAGGAAGTAAACATGCCATTCTTCTGTTTAAATGATAGCTTTTATTTTTTAATTTTTTCCAAAAGATGGGCTCAAGATATTTGATGTGATGATGACTTTTCCTTTTCCCAATAGTGGTAATCTTTAAATTCCTTTTCATCAGAAAATCTTCCAATGGCCTGAAATTTAAAGATCAGAAAATCCGAAACAATATTTGAGCCATTCCAATAAAGTCCTTGTTTGATCTGAAACTGAGCCAGCGATTTTGAGTCTCTTTAGACTGCCATCGAAAGCCGAATTGCATCTCTCCCTTTTCCTGCTGTGTAACCAATCCATCAACAAAGTCAAGCCTGTATGCAGAAGAGGCATTAACATTTATCTATTGGTGAAGATCCACCTTGCATGAACCCCGGGTGCCCACACATGTGTAGGAGGTAAATTAGAGGGTTGTTGCTTGGCAACGCTTAACTTTTCCTAACACTTTGCTGTGCAGTCGACATGGTGACCTGAGGTAAAGATGGCTGTTTATGGCAGGTTATTAAAATGTGCTTATAAACCAATAACAAGGGATTTCATGGGCTGCCTTTGTGAGCTGTGAGGATTTGAGGTCTACCCAGAGAAAATGCTCACTAAGCATTATAATGTGGTACAAAAAAGGAAGTTGCAGAACACACCTTTTTGCTTCATCTCATTGTTACACGAAAGTTATCCTACTTTATCAGTATTCTGGGACCATTACCTCATATACTCCTCTTGTTAATCAATCTCAATGGATGCTTAATGAATATTATGCAAACGTTAGTCCCTTAATAATTTATTGGGTGCGCCGTGATTTGAACCAGAAGCAGTATGCCTGACCATTGTCATGACCTCCTTCTGCCAGAAGAGGGCGCAAATGCACTGACTTAAACCGCATGGCTTTACGCGATCTGTAGACAATGTTTAACGTCACATACTTTCCTGTATCCTCTATACAATTACACTACATCATTGCTGTGGTTATGGAGATATTTAGAGCTGTAAAAAATATCTATATTAATAAAGCCATAACGGATTGTGTTTGTTGGGGTGGTTGGTCTCTTCAAATGAAACAGTGCTGGAAGATTTACATTTGATCTGTTGTGCATTCTTTATGCATTTTATCCTGAGGCAGAATCTTATTCTTATAATTAACTCAAATAATATACTTGTTTCAAGAATAAGTCATATTTCTGCCACTCTGTTAATGTTAAAACAAAAAATGATGGCACAAAATGTAATATCAGATGTGGCCAGAAATACCACTGATTTGTGCGCATATATATAAATGTATACACACTACAATTCCTTTTTTGAAATAAATATATTTTTTCTTTTATATAAAGTTCTTCGCAGTGCGCTGCCTTCAGCGAATGCAGGGAGGGCAGCACAGCCACTCAAGAAGGTCCAACAGATGGTTCTAGCCGTCGTCTGATTGGCAAGCCCTGCTGCACATAAACCTGTCTGCCAGGGATCCATATGTTGAAGTGCTGGCCTCGGGCTGGACAGACTCTGTGTACCTTCTTCCTGTCCAGACGGAGAGAGCAGGCCTCATTAGCGCAGCAGTGGGGAGCAAGAGATGGACTGCCAGCGCATAGCTCGACCAGTGATCAAATGGATCTCACCAACATGCTTACCAGGGACTTTATCCATTGTGATAAAAGTGCGATCTTGCGGTTTTATTTGTGTTCTGTTTCTGGCTATCAGGAACACGCCGAAGAAAGACAAGAGACAGCTGCAGGAGAATAAACGGATGTCACGGGTGAATGAATAGCCTGCGTGTCTGTAGCGTAATATAACTGGGTGTGACACTGACTCAATATTTACCCCAAGAGAAACATGCAGATGTCCAGTGGAGCCAGGCCGTCAAACTCCTGGTAAAACACTATTCCTGGAATACGCAGAATGAAAAACCATTTCAACATTTCAGTGAAGCACTTGTTTAAATTGCATTACGGGTTACGAAAGAGAAATCCAGATAATTTGTTCCAACAACCTATTTATTAGGAGGACACAAGCAGGGACGATCAAAAAAATACATTAGTCCTAGACCCAAAATGGCAGACTTGAACAGTCTCTCATCCAACTGAAAGTGAGCCGAGATTCAACCCACCCATTTG